>NC_080670.1:182360374-182669124 GCF_030247195.1 Topomyia yanbarensis | reverse complement strand
GAGTATCACCGACCTCTGGATAGCAGCCAGCTCAGCTACTTTAGCGCCTCCAGGAGCTTCCTCGGGACGACTCCAGTTGTCAAAATCACAACAGGAACAAT
The DNA here is from genome assembly GCF_030247195.1 of Topomyia yanbarensis. Taxonomy (NCBI): domain Eukaryota; kingdom Metazoa; phylum Arthropoda; class Insecta; order Diptera; family Culicidae; genus Topomyia; species Topomyia yanbarensis. Next base: position 182,669,023 of record NC_080670.1, on the reverse strand, counting down.
TCTCTGAACCTCATCCAACCTCCACATTCCCTTCAACTCTACCACCAGTGAGCGATATCTGACAATTTTTCACCTTAAATATCTACCAGATTGTGGTCTAGTGGAATGGCGATGTCGATTATGGAGACTTGGCATGGACCCTTGACATAGATCAGTACATCTGGGCGGTTGTGGAGTAGGAATTGGTCCGACGAGAACAGGTAACAGTATTTCGGCTTAATCTCCTCCAAAACACTACATTGCAGCGCCAATCGTTGGTGCAAAATTTTAGCCACGTTGTTGTGACGTTCGGTGACCTTATTCAGAAAAGATTTCAAGACACAGTTCACTCGACTTGAGAACTTATTTTGTAGTTCAAGCTTTATGTTGGTGTGCCGAATCTCGGGGAGGTGTCTGAGTCCAAGATATAATTTTCCACGATCCATTCCACCTTCGTCGATCTCGTAGCCACCAGAATCTACCCATTGCCCTGACCCAGATGCTGAACAGATCGTAATTTTTCTAGGCTACACTTTGTCTAGTTTGATGACTACACCCAGTCGTTCTGCTGAATCAGCATAGCTCTTGAGATCGTTCATGTAGAAGGTGTGGATCACCTCTTCTGGTGAGCTTTTTCCATACCTTATCTGATAGCTATGCCCGTTTCGATTGAGTGTCTCGGTGGATTCAATGCCAAAGGGGCTGAAGGAATAGCCTTTGAATATCCTCCTCAAGATGCGGAGCTTTCTAGACCGTAACACTTCTGAGCTGCAGTGTTGCAGTCATGGTGCTCAGGATCTTCTACAGACTTGATGGATAGGTAATTGGTCTGTAATTTGATGGGTTGGACGTATTGAAAAATTGAGTCCCGGGTGATAAAATCGTGTAACGCCCAGTTCAAACATGCCAAAATACCAAAACATGGTTGTCCCATCCATAAGGCTCAATGGAAATGTAAATCTTGAGCAGCGTTTTTCTCGGCTTGCTGTTTTTCAATATGGGACTCTTATGCTTTAATGGGCAGTATAGTGAGCAGGTCAAATTTAAATAATACTGTAGCTTCGGGACCCTGGTGCGCTATATTGTGTTCGTGTGGCGATTCTGCGCTACTGATGGATGGGGTGGGTTTTCTAGCAATGATGGAACTTAAGCAACAGGTGTCTTCACCAGCACTACAGGCACAGACTAACAGACATAACACTATGAAGGAATTCCCTCAAAAAACATCGATCCGACAATTTTCCCAGAACACTAGCTCCACCTTTTATTCACAGTCCCAAACACTCATTAACTGGTGGGTTACCCCTCAGGTTTGAGAACAATTTTTTACTAGTGGTCTATCCCCCATATGCTTGTTCATATGTCAGTGGCGCCATAATTTCAAATGTGGCCACAGTCCCAACTACAAATATATTTAAAATGACCGTTAAAGCGGGCGAAGCTTTGTTTTTGAGTGTTATGTCTGTTAGTCTGTGCTACAGGTTCGTTGGTAAATTTAGGCAAAAACTATTTTTTCTCCACTAATGAGCAAATTGTTTAAACTACATTCGCGCGTAAAGGGCATGTGGCAATGTTTCAGCTTAAAAATGAATTCTTTTTCTTGCGGGACATTACGCTTCACTTGGGGTTTGTTCAGGAACACAATAAGTGTGGAAGCCGCTAACGCCGACCAGAAATCACCCATTGCACCAGAGCTGCTGGAACCACGTCTTACCTGTGAGGGAGCTTGCGATCGAAAGAGGCCGATGCAACAAGACGAGCAGTCTCGTGGGTCTCGGGTGCGAGAGTGTATTAGTGTGGGTTCGGTCTCACTAGCCGAATGGGATGTATGAGTAGGTGACCCTGCACATATCCCACATCTTCCCTTTCCTTAGGAAAAAAACGCTTGTTTTTGTTTTTTTTCGTTTGAAATTTTATTAAATAATAATAAACGAGTAGTCATCACTATAAAAACTATTCTAAACACCTCCGATCCCATGCTTCTTGCTCACAGACTCGCACATAACTTTCTAAGTAAGCCGGTGTTTTTCGAATCCGGCTTGAGCCACGCCGTATTTCAACTCCATCGTCCGCGTTTCCTTCTATAGAAGTCTCAATATTAGGTTTTCTCCATTCTCTAACTTTGCGCGTTTGGGTCACATGTCGTCGTAAGGTTTTCCCATCAACATCACGTAGAATCAGATTGCCGTTGTCTTCTTTGATCACAGTAAACTTTTTCGGGTCGAATCTCGTGTCTCCTTTTATTCGCATCGTACGTTCTGTAATGACGACGTCCCCCGGTTTGATGCGACACTCTCTGGCTCCTCGGCGGTTATCTTCATAATTTTTAGACGACAATTTCGCCTGACGATCTCTGATATCGAGAAGGCCTTCATCATGATGCGCGCTGCCCCCAACAAGTAAAGGTAAACGGCGCCTAATCTTACGACCCATCATGACCTCTTCGGGTGGTATTTTGGTAATACTATGTGCCGCCGCGTTGTGCGCATCAACTGCCGCTTGAAGTTCTTCCACGTAGTTGGTTCCGTTAGAAATTGCAGTAGCTACAGCCTTGTTGACGAGCTTCATGTAGCCCTCAACTAAGCCGTTCTGTTGAGGAAACAGGGGTGTGCTAAAGATTGCGTTTATGCCCCGCTCTCTACAAAACGATTTGTACTCTTCGCTGTTAAATGGGGGTCCATTATCTGACTTCATGTTTATAGGATATCCTTCTCTTTCGAATATCTGCTCCAAAATTTGTTTAGTGTTCTCGAAACTTGTGGTTTTGATTGGTCGAGCGATCAAGTACCGAGATCTGTAGTCTACTACTACTAGGATTGAAAGTCCACCCAGTCTTGCATATGGACCATTGAAGTCGAGCCCTATAGTATGCCAAGCCGTCCTGGGTGCAAATGTACGCTTCATTGGTGTGAATTTTTCCGGTCTACCGGTAGTAGCGCATGCTTGGCACGTTTTGACCCAATACTCAACATCGGCCGTCATACCTGGCCACCAAACGCGTTCGCGTAAGATGCTCTTCATTTTTGCTGTCATGGGGTGACCGCTATGGGCGACGCTTAACGTTTTCTTGCGTAGACATTCGGGGATTACTACACAGCCCCTCTTCACTAAAATACCGTTACAAACCGATAGATCCTCCGCTATCGCCTTGAACTTACTTAGTGATTTCGCCCAGATTCCAGTTGATAGCGCTAATATAACCATCTGCAGATTTTCGTCGTTGGCGGTAGCTTGTTCTACTTCGGCTTCCGTCAGTATTCCAATGGGTTTTACTTCTAGTGTTGCTATCTCCCATGGGCTGGATGATTCGTCGAACGGGTCGTCGTTTGCAGTATACAGCCGAGACGAGGGGTCTGCAATATTATCCCTTCCGCGAATATATTCTATGTCGTAGCTGTAGGGGCTTAATCGTAGAGCCCAGCCATCCGCTCTCGTTAACGCCCGCTTTGAATTTTCGCGAGCACGGTTGAGTATGAAAGCGACTCCTTGAGCATCCGTACGTAAAACAAAATGACGTCCTAGCAGAAAGTAAGAGAAATGCTCGACACCCCATACGGCGCCCAGTGCTTCTCGCTGGTTTTGAGCGTATCGTTTTTCTGTGGGAGTTAAAGCCTTGGAAGCGAAGCTTATTACGCGTGGTGTCTGTTGTTTATTCTCTTGTACAAGAACAGCTCCCAATGCATTGGGCGAAGCATCCGTGTATAAGATCGTTTTGTCACCATCTGCAAAGTATCCCAGGGAGGTTACACAATTCACGATTCTATCCTTGACAGCTTCAAAATCTCTCTCCTGTTCTGGTCCCCATTTCCAGGTTTTCGAAGTTGCCACAGCCCATAGGGAAGTCGTGATATCCGCGAAATTATGTATGTAGGGGCTGATGAATGATGCCAATCCCAAAAAACTACGCAGTTCTGATGAATTTGACGGATTTCTGAAACACTTCACACTCCTTACTTTTTCATTATCGACGTGAAACCCATGTTCGTCTAACTCGTGCCCTACGAACTTGATGTGAGTCTTGTCAAATTCGCATTTGTTGAGATTCAATGTTAAGTTGTTCTTCCTCAGGATTTGTAGCACATCATCCACCACCTCTCTAAGCTCTTCCAGAGTTCTAGCGAATATGAGAACGTCGTCAATGTAGATAATAATATTTTTTATATTTCTCAGAATACGCGTCATTTCTCTTTGAAACACTTCTGGTGCGCAGTTAACACCGAACATAAGGCGCTTGAATCTGTACATACCGCTTTCAGCGAGAAACGTTGTCAGGTCACGAGATTCTGGACTGAGTTCAAGGTGGTAAAATGCGTCTTTCAAGTCCAGTTTTGAGAAAAACTTCGATCCATGGAGTTTTACTCTCATCTCATCGATGAGGGGCATGCGAAAGTATTCTCGTTTAATGGCCTTGTTAGCCGCACGCATGTTTATCACTAGGCGAAAATCATTATTCCCTTTTGCGACAGCCGACATGCCACTAATCCAATTAGGCGCGACCGTTACTCTCTCTCTATTATACCACGTTTCTCCATTTCTCTTAATCTCTGCCTGGCACCTTCGCGATATGCAGCAGGAACGTTATAGTAAGCGTTTCGGACTGGAGGGATTGATTTGTCAACGCTAAATCTGACGGATACACCCGGCATTTTTGGGAACGTTTTAGTTTTCGAGTTTTGCTCACAGCTGTTGACGAAGGTTCCTACTGCTAGTAAACCTAAGTCACTGGCAGACGATCGACCCAGCAAGGACCGAGATCCGTTTTGAATGACATAAAAGTCTGCTGATATCGCTGAATCGCTACACCCTGCAACTTTCAGGACAGCTCTGAAAACGCATTCCACTGTCATAGGTTTACTCGATGCGTAAGAGTGGATACCTCGTCCGTCTTCATATTCCATCATCTCTAATGTTGCAGTACCTATCCGGGATTCCTGTTTCAATGCGTCCCAGTCTTTACCACCAAGAACGTTTACATCCGCCCCTGAATCGATAATAAACTGTATGGGTTTTGAACCACCAACGTTGCACTGAACCAAAACGTCATGGAGTGTAAGGGTATTCACTTGCTGGAGGATGAATGGGAGTAGCACAAAGAAAACAGACCACATTTATTCTAAGACTATCTCTTACATATATTTTATAATCTATTTTACCTGATCGCTTTGCTCATCGTTGTGGTTATTGTCCAAACGATCCTGTCGAATGTCCTTGACTTGCTTTCGTCGACAAGTGATGGCAAAATGTCCTTTTTGACCACATTTGTTACAGGTCCTCGAGAGAGCCGGGCACGTGTCATAGCGATGGGACAGGTAGTAACATCTGGGGCATCGAGCTCGACGCCCGGGAATGCCAGCAGTTCTATTATGGTGCCTCTCAGCCGGTGGTGCACGTCGCTCCATGCCATTATTCTGAAATCTGCGCTTCGTAGTAGGTGCTGTCCGTGAATAATAACCCCGATCTAATGAAAATACATCAGCTTGTTGAGATTGGCCAGATTCTCTATTGAATGCTTCTTCGCGCGTTGCTGATTGGACAATGAAATTTGTCTCATAACCGTATGTCCTGGCAGACTTGGCTAAAGCTTGATTTACCATGCCCTTTATAAGCTGCGCTCGGACAAAACGGTCCTGATCCGGAATGGCATAACCGCAAAGCCTTACCTTTTCAACCAGCCTAGCATGAAATCCCATGGCCGATTCATCATTGCCTTGTTTCATGTTAGAGAAGGCTTCATGTTCCGCACTCGTGTCTGTCATAGACTTCAAATAGGTGTCTATATTATTAATGAACTTCGTATAACAATCTGTGTCTGCTAGGTTGGGGCGTAATTTAGCTGCTCTTATTATAGCTTGCATTTCCTCTCCTAACGATAAAAACAACAACTGTGCCCGTCGCGCTGGATCGTTCGCGTTTCCAAGCATCGCAGCAATTTCGAAATTCTCCCTATATTTATGCCAAGCTTCCCACATCTTATTCGCCGGGATGTCTTTTGGGAAGGCTTTGATATGGTCGAATCGAATACCTTGTGTTGCACCATCACGTGTCGTTTCAATCCGTTGTGTGTTCCAGCTAAGTTCAGCGTCATCTGCCATGGGCACAATATTGCTTCGTGTGTTGTTCTCAAGCGCGGAGGTGAGGTTAGACAACATTTTCTCGAACTTTTCCATTTTCTCGTACAGCTCCGTGTTTGCTGCGGGTCTATAAATAGCTTCTTTTTCAATGGCACTACTAGAGACGGGACCTTCTGTATTGCTCGCTTGGTTCTCATTCTGCTGGTCTATCAATGTATGCTCTGTCGTAGCCACCGGATCTTTGCTGCTAATGGCATCATCACCGGAAAGCAAATTGGCATCACTCAAACTTTCGATTGATTCATCCATGTTTTGTTCCAAGTCAGATGCAGCGGAGTTGTCCAAATCACATGACAACATACTCTCATCGTCGCCACAGTTTTCGTCCGAATCAGAGGAATAGCAAGGGGCTCGTACGTACTTTCCTTCGCTGGCCATCGTGTACTAACTTGTAAGGTATCCGTTTCTGTAATATTTTTGAACGAATACTATTATTTGTGAAACAGTCTAACGTAAATAAGCGCAACTGAACATAATGGATATTAAAATTGGCATTTTTAAATGGCTTGTCGTGAAAATGTTAAATGCAAATCGATTAGACTACTCGCGAAACAGAACGTGTGGGACATACAGAAAGCTAAACATCGATGTAGAATATATATTCGATTACGTTATAAATATCTTACTGTCAACACAAGTAAATAGTCGCCCTGTTGTCATCCCGAACATACACCCTGTTCGAGTTTGCTTCAACTACGGTTATTTCAACACGCGCTTCGTTGTGTAAGTAACATATTCAATCGCGCTGTGGTCATCCCTAACACACGTACGCTTCGGCTTCACAAGCGGTTATCCAAACACGCGTAAATTAATACAAGCGAATCCATCCTTACTGTGGTCATCCCGAACACACGTACGCTTCGGTTTCGCTAGCGGTTATCCAAACACGCGTAAATTAAAACAAGCGACTTCATCTTTACTGTGGTCATCCCGAACACACGTACACATCGGCCTCGCTACCCAGGCGATTACTTAAAACCAAGAATACCGTCGTACTGTGGTCATCCCGATCGCACAAGCACTTCGGCTTCGTTTTCTACGCAGCAATCTTACTTAGTGATGAGCATTTTGAAAAAAAATGCATTTTTTTTTCTAGGTAGAGAACGTCGCATTGGGCAGGTCAGATGAACAATATCGATTTTCCAGGAAAAAGATCGATCTTTGAAAAAAAAAGCGACATCGCCCATTCCTTTTCTTAACAGGCCATTTGCAGCGATAGATTATAACATAATTTGAATGTGGTCATCCCGAACGCACATATGAAGCAAATTATACGTTGCGAGAACAATCATAAGAATTATAAATTAATTCCTGACATGAATCGGCGTAGCTCTAGTAAGGTTATCCCAACACGCAGTTCGTTTATTTTCACGTATTCTTCTCAGTACACTGTGGCCAATCGAAAAATATTTTTTTGTAGATCACTAGACTAGCGTCACGACACACGAACAGCGAGGGAAGCCATTTTGTTTCACAGAACCAGATTTTCACATGCGCTTGAGGAAAAAAAAATGGCACTTTTTATTCTGGTGCATGAGTGATTCCCTGCCTGAAGAAACAAATAAACTGTAACCGAATTGATCTAATAAGTTCACTTTCCAGTTACGCGTCTCCTGGTAGGATCGCCAATGTGGAAGCCGCTAACGCCGACCAGAAATCACCCATTGCACCAGAGCTGCTGGAACCACGTCTTACCTGTGAGGGAGCTTGCGATCGAAAGAGGCCGATGCAACAAGACGAGCAGTCTCGTGGGTCTCGGGTGCGAGAGTGTATTAGTGTGGGTTCGGTCTCACTAGCCGAATGGGATGTATGAGTAGGTGACCCTGCACATATCCCACAATAAGTGTCTCCGCTTTTGGAGCTAGTGCCAATCCGACGTTATCCTAGTCCTGCTACTAAGTTAGTGTCGGATTCTGACGAGACGAAATCGAAACGCAAATTTCAGAACTAATTTATGCAATAACAATAAGTTGACCTAGCTCGATCTACAAAATCGTTCATAACAACCAAAGCAAAGCTTTCGCTACATATTTTGAAAATCTGACATGTTTCCTAGCGTCGCCTTTCAGGTCCATTCCTATTCAATTTGTTCAAAATACGTTGGCCCTTGATCATTAGAAGAACATTGCTGAAAACATTATCGTTCTGTTTTTAAACTTTTGGAATATATCTCAATAACACATGCGCTGAAAGCTGGCACGCTCACTGACACCGTCTAGTGGGACCCCTCGAAAAACTGTTCTGAAGACACCACCCTTAAAAATTGTCATAATTTTGATATAATAAAATTAAAATAAAGTCCTATCGGATGAAATCTAATCGAATATTCACAGCATTAAACAGCGCCTTTCGTCCTCAAAAACTTTACAGAAAACATCATTTTCCCAATTTGTTTTTTTTTAGAATGAGCTTAACCTAGCATGTACTGGAAGTTGTATTCTCCTTAGCGCTGCTTTGTTTACTCTAAATTATCATAACTCATACCAATCTGTCACCGACTGGTAGTCCGTGACTTCTCGAGCAACTTTACTGAAGACAATCTTCCTCTAAATGGTCTCGATACTGAGATATAGAATGATTTAACAATTATTTGAATATTTGCTTTCGCACTAGCGCCGTCTGGTGGGACAATTCTGAGTTATTATTCCCACCATCCAGAAGCTCTTGGCATTCTGGAAAAAATTTTGTGTGACATCACCTTTCAAAATAATACGAGTATCGAAATATATTTTGCTAAACCCAATTCATTGATTATTACATTTTCGACGAGACGTTCGATTTATTTACTCTTTTTTCATAGCACTCCTGGCGGCACAATGCTCAACTGATTGGATATCCAGTTGATATAAATTGAAGCACACGAACTTTGCCAAATAAAGTATGGCGCTAAATGTTGACGTGGACGAAATATTCGGTCACTCCCCAATTAGTTCAAATCTCATAAACCATGGGATCCCTACTACGCAGTGAAACATAACATAGCATACTGTTGGAAAGATCTATTCTTCTTCTTTGCAGAAAGCTATAAAAATTGAGAATCGGTTGAAAAATGACCGCGCTGAAAATAACGTTAGTGCCAAAAGTCCCAGTAAATTGTTGTTTTGTTATAAATCAAGATTTTGAGGGTATACAACATTTTTTCAAACATTGTTTTTTGTTGTATTTGGTTAGATCTACAACCTACATATACTAGGTCACTTGAAAAGTACAAAGTCGCTGTAGCAGGGTGTTATCAATGTACGTTATTTAGTGTCAACCTCTTATAAATGCCATTATTTGAGGTTGCCAGAAGCCACCAAATTGTATTTCAAAATGGCGTCAAACACCAATTCCCGTCATCTACAGACCAGACCCTATCAAAATTACACATTTATTGATGACGATTTGCAGTTTTGTGGAGTCAATCATAAATTTCGATCATCTACTGACCACACTCTTTCCAATGACACCCATATCAAGGTACACGCACGCGAAATGCTTCCTAAAATTGAGTTACTCAATTTTGGTGGATTGTTGAATAAGGTAAATTTGGGTAAATACTTTCTATCGCTTTAATATCAATAATTTACTACTTTAATCGAAGATACAACAACACGATGCGATTTAGGAATATGCGGATGGGTGAGAGATGATTCTAGCAATCACATTGCAGTGACTCTCGGAATACCACAGCTAGAGTGATGTGCGCCCGGATAGAATTTTACAATAGCATTTACCCTACAAACAATCATATAATAATAAATATTATAGTTATTACTGTTTCAACATTGTTCGATGCCAAGTTCTCACAGTAGATTTACAATAAAATTTCATGTAACAATAAATTTCACTGTTCAGCAAAAAACTGCAAAAAAAATTCACATTAAATTTTACTGTTTTCGAGAAAAAAATGTATAGAGAAAAACTGATTTTTTTAATGTTAAGATACATAACCACCCCCCTTTTTCACTGTAAAAGTCTATTTTACATTGAAATTTACTATAAAAACGTTAAAGTTTATTGTTTTTGTATTGTAGCATAACACTAAAACTTACTGTAAATTATTGTAAAAATACTGTACTGTCACCGTGAAAATCAAGGTTTTGTTACTGTACATTTCTATTCGGGCGGGTATTCAACAAATTGACGCGCTAGACCAAACAACATTTCACCAGACGACACTAAGAGCAATTTTTCGTGGCACATTTTTAAAAAGAAATTTATTACGAGTTTCCAAAATTGGATAAATATTATCAATAATTAAATTCTCGCAATGGTCATTCTGGTGTCACATGATCTTTTAGAGGGATTATTTTACTCTATGTTCCTTTACAAGACGTCTGAATTGATTTTCCGTTGAAATCCCTTGGCATAGGTCAGCTGAATTGCTTCTAATAAAATTGGAAAATCTTAAATCTGAGGTTCTCTGTCAGAATCATTGCGACATTTTCCTGATTAAATCATTCCGGAATTTGATTCGGAATACTAAATGAAGTCAGTATGGATTCCCACTCAAATGCAACAACCGATTCCGAAACTGATTGAGTCGGAATCGGTTGTTACATTTGAGTTAGGATCCATATTGATTCCATTCAGAATTCCGAACCTGTTCCGGAATGGATTTAACTGGGTTAGACTAATTGACGCCCTCCAGCCGTTTCCGGTACGTTTTTCTCAGTTTATTTCCACATTCTTATCATTTCCGTTTCGTCCTTTCGCCTTTTCGTTGTTATTCCGAAGCTCTGAAGTTTCGATCAGACGAAGTTCAGGATTGTTTGGGTCTTTCAACAAAGACTCTACAGAATTAACTGCATACCATTTTTGAACAGTTTTGGAATATTGGTATGAAGTGATATATGCCAAAACAACGGTTTTTGATCATACTGTTCCAAAAACAGCAAACACCAATTTTGGATGCACTCGGTTTTGTAAATCTAAATGGTTCACTATGTTTGCCACAAGTGCACATGGTCAGTCCCGTCAGGTATTTCGAAGCAAATCCAATTTGAAACGGTCATCTACAGCAAACTTGGCTTTACCCGTGAAATATTCCTGTCCCGGTAACTGCTTAAAATCCGCTTTTATATAGGTCTCATCTTCAATGACGCAGCACTGGCATTTTGTTAGCAGCGTCAGGTAGAGTGCAGAAATTTATGTCAACTTGGGATGTTCTGCAGCTTCTTGACGAAACTTTGGGAAGCATCAAGTTTTTTAGCCAAATCACACGTCGAAATGTTCGGATTCCGCTTCAAATGAGCAATCAATGCTCTGTTTTTTGCGTGTTGTTCCCGATTTTTATCCAGCTTCAGACTAGTGGTTCACTGTCATACATTCCTGGCAACTTTAGAGGACCTTTGAGATGGTCGAATATACATTTATCAGTTTTCTCAAGACGCGATACGACAACCGAGGATTTTACAAGTGAATAAACACGTCTTTTCGCGAATGGTTTGTTGTTTCTCTTTTATCGCGACCGGAATCTCACTGACAACTGCGCGATTGAGTGGATGTAAACAATACACTCTGAAGAAAAACCGGCCAAAATTTGGTTAATTTTGGTGAAGTTTGACGAAAGTTACACAAGTTTGACAGTGTTGCTATAATTATCGACTCACCTTTAACCCAGATTTAAGAATATTCTATGAAATTTGTAAAGTATGAAATGAAAAAAAACTTGGTTTTGGTATTCCGTGCTGTTTTCGTAACATTCTGCAAAATAAAATAAACAGTTTTCTCAGGGAAAAACATGCTGACACAAATAGGCTCCCAACAGAGAGCTCTCGTTTACATTTTCGCATGCAAACTTTTCGTCCCGAATAAGCAATCAAAAAGTTCACAAGTCAAAACACATTCATTCTGCGCGCTTATCAGTTGTTGTCATCAAAAGCTCTGGCATTCCGGATACAAATGTCATAAATCTTCTGCAGCGTCAACCGAACCGAACCGGGTGAACTATGTATTTTTCAAACCAAATTCATTTCTGTTTTCTGTCTCTATTTCTCACTCTCTCTCTGACTCTGTCACTCGCACAGCCCCATCTGTAAGGAAATGTGGCCATCGAAGGAGCAGGAAAGCTATTACACCACCACCCTGCTGATGACGCAGTTCGTGATACCGCTGCTGGTGCTGATTTACACGTACACCCGGATCGCCATTGTCGTCTGGGGGAAGCGACCGCCCGGCGAGGCGGAAAACTCCCGGGACCAGCGGATGGCCAAATCGAAGCGTAAGGTGAGTGAGTGGTTTAGTTTACTTTTTATTTTAATATGTTAATCACATCGAGTAGATTTTTATGGTGCGTGTATGCAGAAACTAATAACAGCGAAATTGTTGGCTGGCATAAAATAAATGAGTTTCGTCAATCTATTTCTTGCGGTATGTATTTTGTAGTCATATCATCAAGGTAAAATTCATCTAATGTTGCCTGACGAGGGTCAAATTCTTGTGCCTTGAAATGTTGGGCACGTTTTTACGCTAGGAATGACATGGGTTGAACTAAGGAATCCTTCGATTTCGTAGCCGTTCTCAGCGTGTAGCAGGTAAGAGTCATCCCGTGTTTCGGTTCATCCCAAAAGACTACGCCAAAGTTCGGATTGCATAATCTGGTTAACCATATAAATGAGTATGTAGATTCTGAAGAGGAAGAAGAAAGCTTACCATCGTGAATAAGCTTAAAGACGACTGGTTTGAAACCGTCGGGATTCAACGAAAAATCTTTCGACGTGCAATGGTCTAAACATTGCTGTACTTAAGAAAATTTCTCAAGTGTACGTGATGAAAGGTAGAAGTTGTCGTTTTCGGTCAAGCTTTCGTTGCTGCTGCTGTCTTGAGGCTTACTATCGACAATTCTTGTTGGTATTTTGGCATTCTGCGTTAAAGTATGTCAATGTTAATTTTTCCACCTATCAGTCTCCACAAACAGCAGAATTATTTTTTCGATATAATGTAACCGATAATTACTCATCAGAGAGTGATTTTTTTTTATTTTCGTGAAAATAATCAAAAGTAGTAAAATATCCCCTTCATTTGCAACAAAACCGAAAATAAAGTAGTATAGACTTGTTTGGTCATGTTTTGGATGAGCATCAGCCAGGTTGCGAACACGAGAAACATACCGTTATAACCTCATTAGCTCATTCTCCAGCGTAATGATTTAACCGAGAGTGATAATAACTTCTGTGTGTGTATACTACCCATTTCCCACTGTCCGGCAGTGCTTTTATGGAAGAAACTTGTCGGCATCTATGTAATGATATATTTATTTAGATGTACACATATTTGGCCCTGGAAATGAAAGGCGATAGCTCTATTCTACATCCAACGACCCATTTGAAGAATGCCTGTTCCTACACGTACATTCTGATGCCGCCTTCATATACAATAAGCCCCGCGCGAATACATCCACGTATCAATTGAATATTTGCAATATATTCGCACTTCCAGAATGAAAAACATGTTTGATTCTGGAACGTATTTACAAACAGGGAAATATTTATGAAGGTAGACAAGCATTGAAAAATGACTTGAAACGATCTCACCAGTTCTGAATAAATAAATTCATGAGATTTCTGTGAAGAATTTTTCTTCATCCGTGACATTGTTGCATCAGCTACTCAGGTCTAGGCGGCGCTGCAGGCGCTAAGGAGAACGTACGGGCGTATTTTTTCGCGTCCTGCTTCACATACTTCAATGGTAAAGTTTTGACGACAAATTTATATGCAAAATCACACTTTTCTCGCGATATTTCAACCTACTAACACGTAACACAACAGAAAAAACTACCTACTAAACGATTGACTTCATTTTCCTGTTGAATATATTGTATACTCATCACTGAAAAACTGAAAAATATTGGATGTTAACAACACGTCCGGCGATTCGCCAGTGCTGCCACTTCCCTTGTGAGTGATAATAACTTCTCATGCAAAAATGTGAGTTTCTATTGTAGAAGAGGAGAATTGTTTCGACTACTTCGATGTATTCTTTATGAAACATACAACATAGGTTCAACAAAGGTCCATTGTCCAAGGCAGTTGCTTTTACTAACTTTATCACGCGAAGTCCATATCTTTCCGTCAGCATTCCTTCGACCTACTCGAAAATATGCGATACACTTTGCTTTACAAAGCCAACACCATTTCAAGGCCGTAGTCCGGAGTCAAGATCACGTCGCCCACCCTCGATTCCGTGTTTCGATAGAACGGAAGGATATCCCTTTTTTGAATACCCTCTCATTATTTCATGTGTACTACTTACTAGCTTGTAGTAAGTAGGTATGAAAATGAAAATATAAATATATTCCTTCACTTTAGCACTCGGATCGCAATTTTCTCGCATGGTTTTTCCTTTAGCCGTAAAGCCATCCGGACGGCCAACCGAGCGGATGTGGAATGTGTTTAAAGTTCTCCGTTTAACTATGCAGTATAGTTTCCTGCAACGGACAGGGCCCTGGTTGACTATCCGTCACAGCGGTGATTAATGGGCTTGGTCGTGGGAAGAAGAATAGTTTCTTGCGTGTGTGAAGACTGTGGAACGTTGTTGTTGTTGTTGTTTTTGCCCTGCTGAGGTGAGGTCGACTATTCGGTGTATTATATTTTGGATGGTTATCTTTGGTAGTGCTTTCGAAGAAGGTATACATTATCGTGATAATTGCTTTTGTTGTCGTGATTTGTGGACGTTGGCTAGTCCTTCTGCAGATTTTTTTACCAGTGAAGTAGAAATGAGACATCTCCACAAACGTTTAAGGAAGCCTTTAAAGCTGAGCAAACCGTTTGTAATTTAGCATAAGATGTTTTGAAGTTTGCATTGAATTTTGTTTAGGTACCGTTAGGTGCCGTTGTATTTTGTGCAACACCTTCAAAAAATCGAGCGAAATCTTTTTTCAGCACCAGCTGCTGCTCATTCGGGGAGCCATTCGCGCGAGTGCATGAGGGTTCATAGTATCCGATAGTACCAGGGTTTCCGTGGTTTACCATCTGATCCCCGATCTAACACGTGTGGTTCTGGCCTAGATATGTGTAAAGCGTAGTCTCAGTAGTGATAGTGTCATTTGTGTCGGTTTTTAGGGTGAGGTAAGAAGGAGAAAGGTCACGTCAACCGCATGCTCATCACTCGAAATTCCGTTCAACAGACCAGGGAAAAAGTCTATCTAAATCTCAAACATGATGCATCGTTTAAATCATGACATAAAACGTTTGACAGTTGCTGGAAAAAAAAAGTTCTAAAAGTTAACAACAGACTTTTAGAAGGATCAGTAAGGTTGAAATTTTTCATCATCCAGTCCACAATGTCAGAGAATTAAATAATTCAAGCACAGAGATCATTCTCCGACTGAAATGAAAGATCACGTGGAGTTTTGGGTGCTCCGGGAAGGGTCAGAAAACAAGAGGGCAAACAGATTCGCTGAGGAGTAAGGACACTTTTCAGGATTCCTACTGAGCGAATCATTATAATCCTTGCCGCATTTTCCACAGCAGGCCTTATTGCTGCAATTGTGACTTCAAGAAGAATCGCTCATAAGACCCAACGAAATCAAAAGCCTCTTTTTTGTCGTTTTATTAGTGAGAGAATCAAGAGCCCGAAAACTCTGGATCATTTGAATTTCAAATTACAAGTCCATTAAAACTAGAGAACTGTAACTAACCAGCCCTCTGAGACCCATTGCCTTTTTGAGGATTAAGGCAGTTCATGGCGGTACAAACGGACACACAGGCAGATGAACCATATGCAAGAGGATGTAATTCGGTAAAGCGGACCCAGCGAGAGTCATCCGATAAGAGTGGATACCCATCACACTAAATTCGGCTCGGTAATCTCCCAACATCTGTGCAGTCAGAAAATTTTGAAACTGATATCTCAGTAAAGTGAGATTAGTTTGCTGATTTTCGGTGAAAATATTCCGAGTCTCAGCATATCGCTAGTATTCCATTGAATGCAATCAAGTGTTTTCATCGGCTGAAGTAATCGGTCTTTAAAACAACCAACCCTGTAATGAAGCAGATCCTCGCATGTCAAACTCTCATCGTTGACGACGCTTTAAATCTCTACTCTTTCCGCTGGAATATACACATGTTGATCCCGTGTAAAGCATTCGCAGTAAGCAATATCGTTTGCCTACTTTGATTTGGCTAACAATATCATTTACCATATCTGGGCCGGTTGAGGGTTCTGGGTAAAGTTTAAGTCGGGGGGAGCCTTTGGAGTCGAGCCTGTTTCGATCATCCATCGAAACCGTTGACGCAGGGGGTCAACGCCCGTGCAGACGGAAAGCAACAATAAATAAAGGGCGAACACGAAATTATCGCGACACCGAGAACGTCATGCCAATTTTCTTATAATGTTTAAAATCAAACCAGTTTTATACATACATTTACTTCAAAAATCAAAAGAAAAGTTAATCGATGGAGCCTTGAGTGTAAAATTGAACGCATTTGATGCCCTCCATCAAAGTCTTTACAGTGTCATCCGGTACCAGTTTCTCAGTTTTTTTTCCATTTTCTTAACATGTCCTTCTCGTCTTTGACTGTCTTCTTGCTCTTCCGCTTCATCATTGCCCAGTACTGCTCCAGCGGGCGCAGCTCGGGGCAGGCGGATTCATGTCCTTTGGAACAAAATGGACAGACTTGGCTTCATACCACTCCAGGACACTTTTAGAATAGTGGCATGATGCCAAATCTGGCCAAAATAGCGAAGCTTCGTCGTGCTGCTGCAAGAACGGCAAAAGGCGCTTCTCGAGGCACTCAGATTTGTAAATCTCGCCATTTACTGTGCCCTTTGTCACGAAAGGCTCACTCCTCAGTCCGCAAGAGCAGATGGCCTTCCAAATGAGATATTTGGAGGCGAACTTCGACATTTTCTTCTTCTTAAATTTGTCGTCCACATAGAACTTGCTCTTGCCGGTGAAAAACTCCAACCCCGGAATTTGCTTAAAATCGGCTTTTATATACGTTTCGTCGTCCATCACACAGCAGCCATATCAAAGCGATTGCTCGGCATTTAAGAGCACTTTAATCGCATCTAACAGTAAAGCTGTAAATGTTACACATTTGAGAATCGTTTTTTCGGTTTAATCTGGTGTAATATTTCACTTCCCGACTAAGTGCCAAGAATATAAAAGCACCGGCTACTCTCGCTGTGGAGGATAACTAACAGGAAAAGGAGCCATCAGAGGTCGCAACAAAGGGGCAAAACTCACCCCCTAGCCAACAGTTAATAGTCGTTGCAGGAGTAGCTACAACAAGGGAAAAACTCGGTTGATGTTGACCTAGTAAGTTGGATTAGAACAAATCTGCCATACCTTGGTGCAGCTGGTGATAAGCACCACTAACAGTGAAGTGATTGGGTAAAATTGCAGCAAAATGATTTTTTGAGCGACTTTTTGGGATGTTACATTTCAATTGTAGCGTATAGCGAAATATTACTTTACTTAATTTGTAGTAAATTTGATGTTTTTCATATTCATTGCTTTGTGAAAGAAATCAGCAATATTTGGTGAACTCATCTTCGCCACATTGAAACGAGGTTAGTCGGGGAAAATATATCTGAACTAGAGTAATTGTTAACTTAGAATTTTTAAATATTTTGTAAAGAATCAATTAATTCCATAAAATGAAATTATTCTTCTTCCCACCAAACCCGGAGAAATTGATGTAAAACCCGGAGGTCCGGAGATCGCTCCCGAAAACCGAAGTCTCCGGGTCAAACCCGGAGGGGTGGCAACCCTATTTGAAGATAGTGTCCAGCCCTCTGGCAACCCTATACCATCATATGGAGTTTGACAGCGACCTACATATATGGGGCAATATAGCTATAAAGCCCCAAACAAAGAATTATGTTCGGAACTACACACGATATTCAAGCATTCCACACGACGTTTTGCATCTTGTGGGATGATTTAACACCGTATTTTTCAGAAAAACAACATTTAGTAACTAATTACAGTAACATGTTTTGATTTTCATGGCAGTGATGCTGGCTGTACAAAGACGTCGTCCTTGACAGGGGGCTGATAGTTTCCAGTTAGTTACCATGTCATCAACAGACTGATCGTTTATTTATTACCTGCGAATGTGAAGTCCAAACGATGAAAACGGACACGTCGAAGCCAAAATTCGCATAAAAACAACTTTCAACTGAACCGATTGCACCGATAAATTTCAAAGGCCATGGCTACGGCACCTATAATAGTACTTGATTCGGGGTGGATGTTCAAGCGAAAGGATCATTATTAAGAGCGTTCGCATACAAGACCACGCAAAAAAAGGATAAGAAAAAGTGGTCTGCCATTCAAAACAACTGTTTGCTTACATATTTTTAATTTCGGAAAGATTGTTTGCCGCCGGGTACCTAGCTAGTGTGCAATAAATACGAACGATGTGTTGCTGAGTTGTGCAAGAGCAGTTTGAAGAGCTTGGGGTAAAGTGGGCACTAGAAACTAAGATTGGAAGATTCTATCTGTTCACTACTGTATATTTAAAAATGGTGTTTAGTGAAGGCAAGCCAGTATCCATTCTGTTCTATACTGGTGTGTCTTTTTATTCCTTCACCGATCGAAAGTTTTTTGTACTCTCTGAACATTTTCATCAATTATTTTTTTAAAGAAACTAGCTAAGAAAAAGACAAGTGTTCAAATCTCACACATAGTGACTATATTCCCCGCGATCCTCTAATTTATCGTGGAAATATCTTCCCAGACTATGACGTTCAATCGCAACAAGCAGAAGGAATTTCGCTTTCTTCGCAGATAGATTAAATCCGCTCCGGTCCAACGTCAGTACGAACAGGTCCTCCGATAGTGGAGGCCAATGACACAAGATTTTCGGTCAACTATTTTTTTGTTGTTGTCTCGTTGTTGTTACCAAACGGTGATCAGTTTAAACGGCGAGCGAAAGGTTGCTTAGTTTTGATGCAACTGTCAAACCAGCTGCTGTGAAAACGTATTGTACGATGGCTCTTATATGGCAAACTGGCCGTCGCTTCGCTTGGACAGTCCGGCGTAATTAGAATGTCTTATTCGAAGTATTTAATCACCGTGATAATCTATGGAAACTGTGTCAGGGCTCACGGAGATGCTGCAATGCTTGAATCGTCTTTGACCGGTTCAATATTCTTCACTTATGAAAATGTCTTTTAACATAATCTGCAACAGTTCAGCTCTTATGGATGATGTATGGATAGCGAACGAACGACAATTCCAATAAACCAGTGCAACACACTTGCGTCAGACTTGAACCGAGCTGGTAGATGATAGCCCTCAGCGTTTTGCATTGACGCTCGCTTCTTCGCTTCACAGGCTCCCACGGCACATCGGATGATAAATTTCGTACCACACTGGAGGACTGAGGAGTGCGTTATTGCACTTATTGGCACATAACGATATTCGATATGGTCTGTATGGTCATGCGGATAATCGTACAGAGGATATCAAACAGTTGGCCGAAGGACCGGCGTCAGCAGTGCGGTACTAATTCAATAACCTCATCTTACATTTTGGAAAGGCAACGCTGACGATGCCCTGGTAGAGCATTGGAACCCTCAAGGGAATCGGATTCGCAATATTATTGGCTCTTGATTGAAGCGTTCGATATTTTGGGATTTTGGGAGCTGATCGTGCTTCCAGCTTTATCGCAGGATATTAAAATTTCCGCGGGGGTTGTTCAAAAACACGTAGGTATTGTTACATTATTAAATGCATTTTTCGTTCAACCATCATTCTGAGAGCCAGTTCGACGTGATGGTAGTTTCTGGTTATCACTAAATTTACGTGCTGCTATCTAAAATTCAATTAAACTGTTTCCGAATAGAGAAAATGGTTGCATTTCTCAATTCGTTAATTTGATAGGACACGAAAAATGCAAATTTATTTTCAAGCACAAAGTCCGAGCATCTCTACTTAATCAAACTCTAGTCCAGCTCGAGCTTTACTGAGAGAAAAGGTTAAAAACGCGACATGATATCGTTTTATTGATTTAATAATGATTTGAGCTTTTGGTCAAACAGACGTCAAATTTGTAGCTTTGAATAGTATTGGTCATTCTTTGGTAAATTTTCAAAAATCTTTAGAAATATTTTTGAAATCTAAAAATTTTATCAAATTCATAAATATTTTCAAAGAATTACATAATTTTCAAAATTTTTTGAACTTGAAATTTTCCTCCAAATTGACCGACAATATAATCCTAATCTAATTCCGGTTTGTTGGAATTCTTGTATATTCGTTGAGACTTAATCTGGAATCTCATTTCAAACGTGCATACCCGCCATGTAGTAAGGCAGCATAGTTCATTCATTTAAATGTCAAACGAATTCGACCGAACGTGCTTCTCTGTCGATACATATTAACCATTGCAGCAATACGGAGCTTTAAATTTATGAGATGAGCTAGCGGCGTGCATGTTTATGGAATTCCGGCTTACGATGAGTTTTGCTTCCTGCATGGATGATCATCTCGTCGCGTGATGCCGTATTACCATACACATATTTGTGCAGACAGTCACTACCTAGCCCGAAATTGAGAGGCGTGCTAGCGCGAGCGAACTCATGCAGTTTCCTGTGTGGAAGTGAACGTTTGATAAGATTGATATAGGGAAAATTTAATTCCCGTAGCGTATCGACAAGGTATCAAAGCGGAGTTCGCATGGGATAGACACGATGTTGAAATTTGACATACACGATAGATAGCTTTTACGTAAACCAAACTTGATCTTTCAAATTAAATTAAGCGCAACAGTTTAGGGAATTAGCGACAACTACGAACAAATAGATATTTATCGAGCTCACAGAAGCGGAAGCCAAGAGTCGCCAGGGGCACCGCACTTAGGGTGAATATAAAACCATTCGGTGTGTTTTGAATCTTTATTTGGCAAGCGATCCGCAGATGTGGAAAAATGATTCAGCTCTTTGTCACATCTGGGAACCGGCTACGGACAAATCTACAAGGGAAAAAGCTTCCAAAAGTGTCTTTTTTGACGTCTCATAAAGGTGAGAAACTGTTTCGGCCGGACTTGGCATCTTCACTCTGCCTGGACCATTTAGAACCCGTCTGGGTAATAATTTAGCATGCAGTGGAATTTGTTTTTACTGAGTATACACGGGCGGTCTAGAAAAAATTTTCATTTCAAAAATTTTTGTTTGAAAATTTAGGTTTTAAAATAATACTGGTTCACATTTTTGCCACTAGGTGATCGCAGAACACGGATCACATCAGTAAACGAACAAGAAAGCATTGTGCTGAACCAAACATTCAGTAAATTCTCCTAGTAATTTAGGTCTGTTTATTGAAGATTTCTCGCAATAATATAGGATAATAACGAAGAGAAGACGTATGTCGAGAAAACTGGAAACTATGTCTAGAATCTGGAGACAGTAACAGCAACATATCTATCGGGTAAAGGTGGTAATTTTCATATCTACATTTATATTGAGCTCCTTATTTTCGACCAATAGACAAAACTTATATATCTCATTAACTATTGCGATTTATGTTAAGCGTATAGCGATTCCGGAATATCTTCTCAAAGAGAAATGTGATAGTAGGCTTTGACACCTTTTTCCTACGAATTTTTTTGCTTTTTAAAGCCAAAGTGTGATCGGAGTACAACAAAAGCCTTGTAGATATGTCGTTCGATGAACAAAAATCCTACAATTTTTCCAAACAGTTAACAAACTTGAACCTAAATCTCATGGAATTATAAATTTATACATCATTTTCCTACTAATTTTGAAACGATCAATCAGGATTCTCAAATGACCAAATATCCCAGTCTACTTTGTCATTTTATTTTATTGGTGAATGTTTCATAGTACCTGCTGATCCACTGTTACCCTCTCTCGTAAAATTTAGTAAAATTTCATAAAAATTCACAAAATTTCTTTAAATTTTGTAAAAATTTTTAAAATTTGCCAAATTCCGTTAAATTTGTAAATTTTTGTAAAATTTGTAAATTTTTGTAAAATTTCGTATATTGTAAAATTTTGCGAAATTTCGTAAAATTTGTGAAATTTTGAAAAATTTCGTAAGATTTCGTAAAATTTCATAAAATTTCGTTAAATTTGTAAAATTTGTGAAATTTCGCAAAATTTGTGAAATTTTGTAAAATTTGTGAAATTTCGTAAAATTTGTGAAATTTCGTAAAATTTGTGAAATTTCGTAAAATTTGCAAAATTTTGAAAAATTTCGTAAGATTTCGTAAAACTTCGTTAAATTGAGAAATTTAGTAAAATTTAAAAATTTGTGAAATTTTGTAAAATTTGTAAAATTTCGTAAATTTTAGTAAATTTTCGTAAAATTTGTAAAATTTCGTAAATTTTAGTAAATTTTCGTAAAATTTGACATTTCGAAAAATTTGTGAAATTTTGAAAAATTTCGTAAAATTTCGTAAAATTTCGTAAATTTGACAAAATTTAGTAAAATTTGTAAAATTCCGTCAAATTTGTAAATTTTTGAAAAATTTGTAAAATTTGAAAATTTTTGTAAAATTTGTAAATTTTTGTACAATTTCGTAAAATTTGTGAAATTTCGGAAAATTTTTTAAAATTTGTAAATTTTTGAATAATTTCGTAAAATTTGTGAAATTTCGGAAAATTTTGTAAAATTTCGTAAATTTTTTGAAATTTGAAAAATTTCTGAAATTTCGTAAAATTTGTGAAATTTCGTAAAATTTGTGAAATTTCGTAAAATCTGAAATTTCGTAAAATTTGTGACATTTCGTAAAATTTGTGAAATTTTGAAAAATTTGTGAAATTTCGTAAAAATTTTTAAAATTTGTAAATTTTTGAACAATTTCGTAAAATTTGTGAAATTTCGGAAAATTTTGTAAAATTTCGTAAAATTTTTGAAAATTGTAAAATTTTTGAAAATTGTAAAATTTCTGAAATTTCGTAAAATATGTGAAATTTCGTAAAATTTGTGAAATTTCGTAAAATCTGAAATTTCGTAAAATTTGTGAAATTTTGAAAAATTTGTGAAATTTCGTAAAATTTGTGAAATTTCGTAAAATTTGTGAAATTTTGGTAAAATCTGTGAAATTTCGTAAAATCTGTGAAATTTTGAAAAATTTGTGAAATTTTGAAAAATTTGTGAAATTTTGTAAAATTTGTGAAATTTTGTAAAATTTGTGAAATTTTGTAAAATTTGTGAAATTTTGTAAAATTTGTGAAATTTCGTAAAATTTGTGAAATTTTGTAAAATTTGTGAAATTTTGAAAAATTTGTGAAATTTGTAAAATTTGTGAAATTTAGCAAAATTTGTGAAATTTTGAAAAATTCGTAAAATTGTGAAATTTCGTAAAATTTGTGAAATTTCGTAAAATTTGTGAAATTTTGTAAAATTTGTGAAATTTCGTAAAATTTGTGAAATTTCGTAAAATTTGTGAAATTTTGTAAAATTTGTGAAATTTCGTAAAATTTGTGAAATTTTGTAAAATTTCGTAAAAATTCGTAAAATTTCGCAAAATTTCGTAAAATTTCGTAATATTTGTGAAATTTTGAAAATTTTGTAAAATTTCCAAAAATTTCGTAAGAGTTCGTAAAATTTCGCAAAATTTTGTAAAATTTAGTAAAATTTGTAAAATTCCGTCAAATTTGTAAGATTTGTAAATTTTTGTAAAATTTGTAAATTTTTGTAAAATTTGTAAATTTTTGTAAAATTTGTAAATTTTTGTAAAATTTGTAAATTTTTGTAAAATTTGTAAATTTTTGTAAAATTTGCAAATTTTTGTAAAATTTGTAAATTTTTGTAAAATTTGTAAATTTTTGTAAAATTTGTGAAATTTTGCAAATTTTGGAAAATTTCGTAAAATTTGTGAAATATCGTAAAATTTGCGGAATATCGTAAAATTTGTGAAATTTCGTAAAATCTGTGAAATTTTGAAAAATTTGTGAAATTTCGCAAAATTTGTGAACTTTTGGAAAATTTGTGACATTTCGTAAAATTTGTAAAATTTCGTAAAATTTGTGAAATTTCGTAAAAATTGTGAAATTTCGTAAAATTTGTGAAATTTCGTAAAATTTGTGAAATTTCGTAAAATTTGTGAAATTTCTTAAAATTTGTGAAATTTCGTAAAATTTCGTAAAATTTGTGAAATTTCGTAATATTTGTGAAATTTTGAAAATTTTGTAAAATTTCCAAAAATTTCGTAAAATTTCGCAAAATTTTGTAAAATTTAGTAAAATTTGTAAAAGTCCGTCAAATTTGTAAGATTTATAAATTTTTGTAAAATTTGTAAATTTTTGTAAAATTTGTAAATTTTTGAAAAATTTGTAAGATTTGTAAAATTTGTAAAATTTGTAAAATTTGTAAAATTTGTAAAATTTGTAAAATTTGTAAAATTTGTAAAATTTGTAAAATTTGTAAAATTTGTAAAATTTGTAAAATTTGTAAAATTTGTAAAATTTGTAAAATTTGTAAAATTTGTAAAATTTGTAAAATTTGTAAAATTTGTAAAATTTGTAAAATTTGTAAAATTTGTAAAATTTGTAAAATTTGTAAAATTTGTAAAATTTGTAAAATTTGTAAAATTTGTAAAATTTGTAAAATTTGTAAAGTTTCGTAAAAATTGGTAAATGTCGTAAAATTTCGTAAAATTTGCAAAATTTCGTTAAATTTTGTACAATTTCGTAAGATTTCGTAAAATTTCGTAAAATTTGCAAAATTCCGTTAAATTTGTAAAATTCGTAAAAATTCGTAAAATTTGGTACAATTTCGTAAAATTTTGTGAAATTTCGTAAAATTTGTGAAATTAAAAAAAAAATCGTAGAATTTTGTAAATTTTCGTAAAATTTTGTAAAATTTCGTAAAATTTTGTAAAATTTCGTGAAATTTCGTGAAATTTCTTAAAATTTCGTAAATTTTAGCAAATTTTCGTAAAAGTTGTTAAATTTCGTAAAATTTGTGAAATTTGTGAAATATCGTAAAATTTGTGAAATTTCGCAAAATTTGTAAAATTTTGAAAAATTTCGTAAGATTTCGTAAAAATGAGAAATTTAGTAAAATTTGTAAAATTTCGTTACATTTCGTAAAATTTGGTAAAATGTCGTAAAATTTCGTAAGATTTCGTAAAAGTTCGTAAAATTTTGCACAATTTCGTAAAATTTCGTGAAATTTTGAAGGATTTCGAAAAATTTCGTAAAATTTCGTAAAATTGAGAAATTTAGTAAAGTTGGTAAAATTTCTCAAAGTGTTCCGAAAAAAATTACTCCGTCCATCACCTTTAAAACACCTGATATTGAATGATATTACAGACAAATCTGCGGCGAACTTATATTTAAAGTTTCACAAAGTGTTCTGTTGGTGTTCCTTCGATTATAGAGGTTTTAACCTTAAGGTCATTCGCCTCTTCGGGTTAGAAACATCTCTTATGAAAAATTTCTAACCCTATGTGCGGGGTCTGGATTCGATCCCAGGTGCGCTGCGTACAAGGCAATCGGTTTACCAACTACGCTACGGCCACCCCTTTCCATATTATTGGTATTGCCCGAAATAGGCTAAAAAATTTCGTCGCTTTTGAAAGCTTTTCAGTACATAAGTTTCCACATTTTTTTTTATAAAAGTCATACATACTATTGAATAGAAATCTGAAGTCTTTCAGTCACATTGGAATATACGTTGCTTTCCGGTTATAATTAAGGGGAAAGGTATTTTCGGTTGAAAAAATATCTTCTTCGAACAAAATTCCGCAGGGAGCGCAAAACTGAGACTTCGTCAAGGGCGCCAAAAGACCACGTTACGGCCCTGTCTATGGCAGCTAACCATCCTACAACAGATAGCAGCACTACATGAACAAGCAACATCCGATAAATTCCGCTAGATTAAACGATACAAAAATTACACTCAATATTTTCAAGGGTCGATCAACTTTTTTAATTGTTTAAAAAACTCATCCTACCGCCCCTCACAAAACCAAAATCATCCATCACTGTAGGTATTAGATGATATCAAATTTCGCTAATCTCACCTAATGGACCATGACGTTCCGTAGATTAATGAAGGTCGTAGTATGTGCGTGTGTTCGTGAATCCCGTTAGTACAGTTCACCGAAATTACCCCCAAGGATAGAACCGACGATTTTGACGATAATGTTGCAGTTTGACGATGACGAGAAGGATAATGTCTTTCCATTTGAACCTGACGAATGACGAATCAAACCATTAGCTACTACACGAAAGGTTCAGTCATTCTGCTGCTGCTGCTGCTGCGTTTATGGTCGGTGACGAGGAGCAGGACACTTCACAGCCAAAAATAAATCAACTGGTCATGTCAAGGCGTTGAGGTCAAAAAGCGTTTTGTCATCGCTCTGAACCCGACGGCCTCCGCTCAACTCGACACGGCCGGATTGATGGACTTGAGCACGGACGGGCACTACTCTGGTCGCGTGGTGAAAGGATGGATACCGACCTACCGAGTGCTATAAAGTAAAAAAAATGCTCTCCGGGGGGTGGCTTGGCTGTGCAGGTGATGGACACGAGTGTCGTAAAATGAAGTGAAAAAAGAATTTACAATGACAATGACTGATCCATTACGGGGCATCTGGCCGAACGTTACCGACGCGTCGCGCAGCAGAAGCCGAGCATCACTTGACATATTCGACGGGGTCAATTTGGGTTTAATTTTATGATTTTTGTCCAGGCTCGCGACAGGAGCGACGGATCGGTTGCCGTTTGGAGAAGATATTTATTGGACAGCTCCTGCTGTTGTAAAAGTTTTATGGGCGTAAAATTGTAAGGGTCTTTTAAGCAAATAATTCGCTGGCATTTAGCTGCCAGTCGATGGCTATTGTGAAATAACTGCTATTTTGAATTGATCTCAAGACTGACCTACTGACAAATTGAAAACTTAACTCGTAACAATAGTCGAATAGTTTCGATGGGAGATTATCTGAAACATCCAACTCTACATATTCAATTCTACGTGTTTGGTTATATCAGGCTACACACCAAGCGAATTTTATTATAACTGCTATCACAGGAATTCGTGGTTTCAACATAACCTGCCAACTGTTCTCTGCGAATAAAATCGATTGCCGTTTGCGATCAATCCCATCTTATCGCAGACTTACAACCAATTAACGTGTTACAACTGCCAGCTTATTTAATATTTATAGAATTCGAGACCAGATGCTTCCTGCCATGAAAATGTTGCTTCTCAAGATTGGAATATCGATTTTAGCAAATGTACGAAGTAAAAACGAAATAGCTCCCATTATGCAGGGATGACGCAATATTATTCCGTTGATAGTCCTGAAGCATTATGCTTGTATGTAACGACATATTTTAGCACATGCCATTTACCCGAATGACCGACTAGTAAACAACATTATCCAAGGAACACAGCCCGGCTTGACCGTTCGTTAGTTCCTAGATTGCATGACATTGACTATGTCTAAGAGAAAAAAAAACTATTATTTCTTGAGCGTTTTTTCAAAACGTCATATCTGCAATGAGTTACTCTCTTTGTTTACTTTCTCTTCTGTTAACAATTCGGTCACTTTAACATTTATCCCTCAACTCTTTGCATAATATGCTAGTTAAAACCACCGTCTTTCGATCTGTACTGTAAAATAAGTGAAAAGTGTAAAAATCGAAAGAGAAAGTAAACAAAGAGAGTAACTCATTGCAGATATGACGTTTTGAAAAAACGCTCAAGAAATATTTTCAGGCTGGTGAGTAACGATTGACCCCACAACATTTGCCATTGTTGCGAAACAATAGAATCTTTTGGTGACCTACTAGCACCACTGAGAACTGACATACAAATAAAGTTTTCAATGAGTGTAAGAAATAAAACTGTCGTTTTGAAATGTCATCAGCAACCAAGTAGCAACTTGTCACTAGTCGGCGCTTCAATCGGCCAGCAAATCTTATACGTTGCGTTGCGTGCAAACTTGGATACAATGGTGATTCATGCATGCGAACCTGTATGCGATGGTGATTTTCAATATATTTTCATTTAAATGTTTACACAGGTTTTTCAGGAAAGTTTGTTCTAGCTTATATGCCTGTTCTCTGTGCTAGCACAGCTGTAATTAGGTTCGATGCAAAGAAAATCCTCAGCACACAAAAAATGGCGAAAGGGACGACAAAACCTAGGGGATAGCTGGTTTGTTCATGATTAAACACACTTTTTTAGGGAAAGATCAGCAACAAAGTGTCTCATTCATTCGTTTTCGAGCTCTCCATCGAGACAGAGGTTGTTTTTTCTAGTCCGTAGTGCTGTGTGAGGCGATAAAGAATAGTGTTAATCCGCATTCAAGGTTATTTTGCCAGTTCGGTTCGGTCCTCAGTCTTTTGTTCGCGTGTGAGGATTAAACAATAGCCAGCTGTATAAGCTGGATCGGTTTGTCGTTGGACACCAGTTTAAAGCTAAGTGGTTTTTGTCTTTTGTAACACATTTATTGCTTTCTTCCGTCTGCGCGGGCGCTGACCCCGTGCGTTGACGTTTTCTATGGTTCCCTCTCGGGATGGTCAAATGGAAGTTGAATCGGGTTCAACTTCTAAGGCTCCCCCCCGGCCCAAATGCTATCCAGAACTCTCAACTGGTCCATTTGTGGTCTTTTTTCGGCCCAAAACTAAATCACTGAATCTTCTTCAGATTTCTAGAGACCTGACGGAACGGTTCTCGGCTGTGACCGAAATTTCAAAGGTCCGCTCGGACAAGGTAAGGGTGTTGCTAGCCAACTCAAAGCAGGCAAACGATATTGCTTGCTGTGAGCACTTTACGCGGGATTATAACGTGTATATTCCAGCTGTAAAAGTACAATCCGAAGGCGTCGTAACCGATGAGAGTTTGACGTGCGAGGATCTGCTGAAGTACGGGGTTGGCCGTTTCAGAGACCGCTTACTTCAGCCAGTGAAAATACTTGAGTGCAAACGTTTGCACTCAGTAGTAGTTGCGGGGGATGGTTCAAAAACGTACCCCCAATCAAACTCTTATCGGGTGACCTTCGCTGGTACCGCTTTGCCAAATTTCGTCCTCTTGCACAAGGTTCGTCTGCCTGTGCGTCTGTTTGTGCCGCGGGTCATGAATTGCACAAAGTGTAAACAACTGGGTCACACAGCCACCCATTGTAGCAATAAGGCCCGCTGTGGAAAATGCGGGGAGAATCATCTAGATGATTCGTGCAGTAGGCAAGCCGAAAAGTGTCCTTACTGTGCGGAGAGTCTGCATGATATCTCGGCATGTCCCGCGTACAAACTACGCGGGGATAAACTGAAAAGGGAACGCGGGACGATCCAAACATTCTTTCGCAGAAATGTTAAAGAATGCTACGCCACCATCCTCAGCAAACATCTATGCTCACTTGCCTCCTGACGAGAGCGAGGCTGGTAACCCACAAGAGGGAGCATCTACTAGGGTGCCTAGAATTTATAGGAAGAGGAGGAACATTTCCTCTCGTAAAGTTCCTTGTAAAGGCCAGAAGATGTCCCTTGACGGGGCTCCGAAAGTGACATCTATTGGAAGTGTTGCAACCAAACCGAAGCAAGTAGCTCCTGGTCTCGGAGGATTAAGCTCAGAGAAGGAGTTCCCAGCACTTCCAGGAACATCAAAAACACCAAGTGTTCCTTTGTTTCAGTTCGAGAGTAATCACAGCACTGGAATTATAAAACTCTCGGACATAGTGGACTGGATAATAAAAACTTTCAATATTACTGATCCTATTAAAAGTCTTATGTTAGCTTTTCTCCCTACAGTGAGAATATTTTTGAAGCAGTTGACTGCTAAATGGCCCCTCCTCTCAGCGATTGTATCCTTCGATGGCTAACTCATCGAACGAGGTCACGGATTTGATCACTGTTCTACAGTGGAATTGCAGAAGTATCATCCCGAAAATCGATTCCTTCAAAATTTTAATAAATAATTTGAGTTGCGATGCATTTGCATTATGTGAAACTTGGTTAACTTCCGACATAGAACTCAACTTCCACGACTTTAATATTATTCGCCTGGATCGAGACACCCCCTATGGAGGAGTGCTTTTGGGGATCAAAAAGTGCTATTCCTTCTACAGAATTAACCTTCCCTCGATAACAGGTATTGAAGTTGTCGCTTGTCAAGTAACAACCAAAGGTAAAAGCCTTTGCATAGCTTCCATATATATTCCCCCCAACACCGCGGTTGGGCACCGACGGCTACAAGACATCTTAGAATCCCTGCCAGCACCGCGATTAGTTTTAGGAGACTTTAACTCTCACGGTACAGCATGGGGTTGCCTCTATGATGATAACCGGTCTTCCTTAATTCAGGATCTTTGCGATAACTTCAATTTGACAATTTTAAACACGGGTGCAATGACACGGATTCCTGCTCCTCCAGCGCGCCCGAGCGCCTTAGACTTGTCCCTTTGCTCAACATCGCTGCGGTTAAATTGCACGTGGAAGGTAATTCCTGATCCCCACGGCAGCTGATCGATCTGTGATCGACATCACGATTTAGCTACATGGGCCTTCCCCAGGGCTCATGTTTAAGCCCCCTGTTATACAATTTCTACGTCAACGACATTGACGAATGTCTTGACAATTCCTGCACGTTAAGGCAACTTGCAGACGATGGCGTGGTGTCTGTTACGGGATCCAAAGCTGTCGATCTACAAGGACCATTACAGAATTCCTTAGACAATTTGTCTGCTTGGGCTATTAAGCTGGGTATCGAATTCTCCACGGAGAAAACTGAGCTAGTTGTATTTTCTAGGAAGCGTGAACCAGATCAACTACAGCTTCTATTAATGGGTCAAACTATCGCTCAGGTCTTCACAGTAAAATATCTAGGGGTCTGGTTCGACTCGAAAGGTACTTGGGGATGCCATATTCGGTATCTGAAACAGAAATGCCAGCAAAGGATCAACTTTCTTCGTACAATAACCGGAACATGGTGGGGTGCCCACCCAGGAGACCTAATTAGGTTGAATCAAACAACGATACTGTCGGTAATGGAATACGGATGCTTCTGCTTTCGCTCCGCCGCGAACATACATTTCATCAAACTCGAAAGAATTCAGTATCGTTGTTTGCGTTTGGCCTTAGGGTGCATGCAGTCGAACCATACGATGAGTCTTGAAGTGCTGTCGGGCGTTCTACCGTTGAAAAATCGATTTTGGGAACTCTCATATCGATTGCTCATTCGATGCGATATCTTGAACCTGGTGGTGATTGAAAATTTCGAAAGGCTTGTTGAGCTCAATTCTCAGACCCGTTTCATGTCCCTGTACTTTGACTACATGGCGCAGAATATTAACCCTTCTTCTTACAATCCCAACCGTGTGCATTTCATGAATACTTCTGAATCTACTGTTTTCTTCGACACATCCATGAAAGACGAGATTAGTGGAATTCCGGACCACATACGCCCACAAGTGGTTCCAAACATTTTTTATAATAAATTCCGAGAAGTCGACTGTTCTAAGATGTTTTATACTGACGGATCAAACCTCGAAGGGTCCACTGGCTTCGGTATTTTCAATCAAAAGTTCACCGCCTCCTACAAACTCAGTGACCCTGCTTCAGTTTACGCCGCAGAACTAGCTGCCATTCAGTATACCCTTGGAGTCATTGAAACATTACCCGCAGACCATTACTTCATCGTCTCGGATAGTCTGAGTTCTCTCGACGCTATTCGCTCGATGAAACATGGAAAGCACTCCTCGTATTTTTTGGAGAAAATACGGGAGCTACTGAGTGCTTTATCTGACAAATCTTTCCAGATTACCTTGGTGTGGGTCCCTTCTCATTGCTCCATTCCGGGCAATGAGAAGGCGGACTCCTTAGCTAAGGCGGGTGCCCTAGAAGGTGACGTTTTTGAAAGACCAATTTGCTTCCACGAATTTTTCAGTATTACTCATCAGAGAACCCTCGAAAGTTGGCAAACTTCGTGGAGCAGTGGGGAGCTAGGAAGATGGCTACATTCGATAAGCCCTAAGGTATCGACGAAACCTTGGTTCAAGGGGATGGATGTGGGTTGTGACTTCATTCGTGTGATGTCCCGACTCATGGCAAACCATTATACGCTGGATGCACATCTCCGGCGTATTGGGCTCGTGGAAAATGGTATCTGCGCTTGTGGCGACGGCTATCACGATATGGAGCACATTGTCTGGGCGTGCACCGAGTACAGTTTCGCCAGGTCTCGGCTTATGGACACCCTCCGGGCCCGAGCAAGACCACCCAATGTCCCGGTTCGAGATGTGCTGGCAAGCCGCGATGTCCTCTATATGTCCCTTATATACACCTTTGTGAAAACCATCAATATAAAAATTTTACTGCCCTTCTTATTTCCTATCATTCTCAGAAACGCTCTCTTCCACCTGTACCATACACCCACGAAGGTTTGATGGGACTCCAAGGCGACACAAAAAATCTCTGTCTAATGAGCCAACAAACACGGGACCTACAGTACGAACATCACATGCGCAACTCGAACTCTTTCAGATCTGCATCTGAGCCGTCTGGAGGAACCCCTGCCGACTCGAGGAAGAACACCCGGACTCCCTGTACATAATTCTTCTTGATGAAGGCCATCAGAGCCTACATCCTATGCCGTTAATCTCCCGATGCCTGCAACTGAAAGTTAATAACTTTCTTCCCTGCCATCTTTGTCCACCCTCCCTTCCCTGACTCTTATACCCAGAAGTATCACCCCTTACCCCCCCCCCCCACCTCCTTATGTCTCTTCTAGTTCTAACTATTATATTATATAATCTCATTGAAAATGCCCAACTCTACTACCACAAAGAATAACTCTAATTAATCTCCCCGAATCTTTACAAAATTAAATCACGCTCTCTAGTTATTCCTAGTTTTAAGATAGTAATAAAAATTGTCCCCCTTAGTTAAAAATTATTTGCTTCAATAATCTTCCTGCTAAAAATGTCAAACCATATTGCCATAAAAACTAAATGACCCCCCTAATCTTACGAAAATTATATTACCCCCTTGTATATAGCTATAAATTCTCCTTAGTTTAATTTAATAAAAAAAATCAATATGTAATCCCCTAGTTTTAAGTAATTTGAAATGCAAAACAAACCAAGATTGGCACCATTAAGCTAACGCATACCTGCCTTATCAAATAAACAAATTGAATAAAAAAAATCCCGCAACGTTAATCTTAAGTAGAATATTTGCTTCAAGATATCACCAATGCTGTCACGTTAGGCGCGGCTACTAAAATGCAAAAAAAAAAATTAAAGGGTTGTGTACAGGACACGACCACGGCGACATTAAAAATGTAGCTTTTTTCAAGAGCGTGCAAATGAATTTTATCTATCACACATATCGATTCACGTTCTTGCTCACTCTCCTGTTTTCATATGTTGCAATTTGCTATGCACCCTCCCCATTAAAACCATAATTTATTGAAGGTCATTTAACGGTAATCTATTATTACAATTAATCAAGTATCTCACTTGCTGATTGGCATTATTTGGCTGATCCGTGTAGTAAAAATAGGCTGGTCTGTCCAGAAAATATATTCAAAAGAAAAGCTGCATAGCCCACGCCCGCAAAGGGAAATATACGGATTCTTCAGATTTAAATTTTCAATAATGTACTAATGAACTTACACTGATAAAATATATTCGTAAATCGCTTGGCATTAGTTTCGTACAGAAAATTTTCATAAAATATACGAATTTTTCGTACATATCATGAATCGTTCGTAGTTCTATTGAAACACATTTATTTTTTGTTACTAATTTTTCGTGAAAACCACGAAACGACTTTCGTTGGCTTATGACGAAACAACTTCGTTCGGCAAAGGAATTGTTCGCTGTTATATACGAATATCTTTATAATACTTACGAGCATTATTCTTCAAACCGTCAACGTCAAAAAGCTTCATGGAGCTATTGTTGCTATACGTCAGATAATTGTTGATCATAACGACGGTCTCGGTCTGACTATTTAGTAGCCGTATCCGTGTTCGTCGGTTTCAGGAAGATTTCCTGAACCTCTTTCGCTTCCAGTTGTTCCAGAATCCGGTGCAGTACGGATTCAGTTGAACATCGCGAACTGCTCGTTGGTTTTGTATGAATTAGTTTGAGCTTTCTCTGTCGGAGCAAAGCCAAAATACGAAATCTTCTTTTAGATGAACGAAATGAAATCGTGCGACCAACGAAGTCGTTCGTAATATACATAAACATTTATTGAAATAAACGATTCATTTCGTTTGATTCACGAAAAATAATGTCGTTATCAACGATAACATTCGTGCCATGTACACTAGATAAGTAAAATTTACTAAAACTTTTGTTCATCAAGCGTCCATTTCTTCACACCATAATCTTTCTAGTCCTCAATAATGATGAACAGGTTGAAATAGAATCGAATTTACCAGATCGATCCCTTTAATTAATAAAAAATCGGTGTTGTCAATCATTGCTCCTAAAAGATCGAATGCGACCAACGAAATCGTTTGTAATATACATAAACGTTTATTAAAATAAACGAAACATTTCGTTTCATTCACGAAAAATAATGCCGCTATCAACGATTACATTCGTGCAATGTACACTGAATAAATAAAATTTACGAAAACTTTCGTTCATCAAGCGGTCATTTCTTCATACCACAGTAAAATCGATTTGGTCACATCGATTTTTTTAAATAAAAAAAAATCGATGTTGTCAAACATCGATCCCAAATGATCGACTGAAAACAATAAAAGGCTAATAAATACGAAAACTTTTCTAAGATGAACTAAATGAATTCGCGCCACTAACGAAATCTTTCATCATATACATAAACATTTATTGAAATAAACGAATCATTTTGTTTCATTCACAAAAAATAAAGTCGTTATCAACGTCGTCCTGCAATGTATACTAAATATGTAAAATTTACGAAAACTTTCATTCATCAAGCGGCCATTTCTTCGTACCACAATAAAATCGATTTGGCCACATCGATCTTTTTAAATTAAAAAAAAATCGATGTTGTCAAACATCGATCCCAAAAGATCGACTGAAAACAATAAGAGGATAACAAATACGAAAACTTTTCTAAGATAAACGAAATGAATTCGTGCGACCAACGAAATCGTTCGTAATATATAGACACGTTTATTAAAATAAACAAAACATTTCGTTTCATTCAAGAAAAATAATGTCGTTATCAACGATAACATTCGTGCAGTGTACATTAAATGTGTAAAATTAACGAAAGCTTTCGTTCACCAAGCGACCATTCTTGTTTATGAAATGAACGAAACCTACTATTTAGAATGCATGAAAATACTTCGTTGCAGAAAACGACGAATGAATTCGTGCATTGCATGATCGATTTTATTATATTTACGAATATATATTATCAGTGTAGGTAAACAATCTTAAGGTTAAGTATTTTTTTGATCGATTAGTGGTCGAACAAATGAAATTATTTGATAAATTACATTGTTATACAATGTTCGCACTGCCAGTTAAAACGGATTTTGATGCTATCTTGGTGACATTTTTCTTGTTGCTAATTATTAAAACGTGTTATAACTCTGTAGTGTAATCATTGTATTATTAAACCAATTCTGTAGCGTTTTATGTTATATAGGTGTTTTATGTGGTAATAGGATTGACATAATTATATCTTCAGTACAGCGGTTTGTTTCATAATTTAAAACAGATTTATTTTAAAATTTAAATTAGTATACCCAACCGTTCTATTTGTTGTATACTTTAAAACGCGATTAGAACTGTATTTTAAATACATAGGGCAGGACAGATACTGATAAACTGGGAAAACAATTTTATGTCCAGTAACATGGCTTGAATTTTAGTCGAAAAATAACACCCGCTTAAACTGCTGCTTGGACGGTAAGTTCTGTTTTAAAATTTTCCGTTGTGTGCAGTACGAAACAAAAGTGTTTGAAATTAGAAAACAAAAAGTTCTCCTGGGAATGTGATTGTTTCCGATGCAATTACACTCAAGTTTTTTTTACGCAGGGAATACAGGCCGCGTAAATGAAAACCACGTTAATTTCAAAAAAACGCGTAAATAAAAACCGCGTAAATTTCAAAATCCGCGTAAAAAATACCGCGCAAAAGACGCGTGAAAAACCTGAGTGTACTCTCCTTTATAAAATATTACGCTGCTGAACAGTGCAATAACTACAGAAGCACGTTGTCAGATGCCTTACTGACAAAAAAAACATATAACCGAAATATGAAACATATGAAAACCAATAGGCTCTTTACCCTACGCAGCTACAAAGCGCCGTAAACATGGATTAACAAGTTACAACGCACACGCATGCATAAAAATAAATATATTTTTTTCAAACGCAACATTCTTAAAGCAGCACACACCGTATTGAATTAAATCCAAACCAGCCCGTCCACCCACTTTGCAAACCATTCTGTGAGTGACACTATGCTGGTACCCGAAAAATCCGCACACGGCCACCGCTGCCGAAAATGCATAGCGTCTACCGCTTATTGTAGTGCCATGATCTTACCCGTTCGACATAAGACCAAAAACTGATTCAAACGTGTACGCGTCACCTCTATTTATAAACTAACCGTATATGGTTTAGTCACTTAGGTGCGAGTGTGTGCAAATGCCAACGTTGCCGAAAATCGATAGCGCTTATTGCATCGCCCGGAGACGATGTTGCTCGCATGGGATAAGAGCAACAACTGATTTAAACGGACATGCGTTGCTTCTATTTATGACTTTTCGTGTTTCATTGAGCAATTAAGCTGCCCTTTCTTGACGGCTGTGTCTGAGAAATCTGCCTCACGAATGGTAATTTTCCCGTTTTTCGTGAACTTTTTAATTTTACCAATTTCCAAAAGTCTACTTTTATTGGGGAGATATTAAATTATTACCAATATTTAAGTTAGGTGTTTCTGAATCGGTTGGTGTATGAATGATTAAAATCCATCTAGTAATATCGGAGTTATAAGCGTGCAAACCTTACATAGTTTCGTTACATGGGAGATAGTTTAGATTTTAGAATGACACCTGGCCCCAGATAGTGGAGTAAGACATTTTTAATGTCAAAAGTAGACATGAACTCCAAATATTTCTGTCTAATAATCGTAGTAACTCCTAAAAATAAGGAAAACGGCTATCATCCGCTAAATATGGAAAAAAACGAGACCCGGCTGAATGATACTCGCGTGAGTTTCTTACCCACATGAAGACGTTGCAGCGAAGAATTCGATTCCTTCGATGACTTGGGCGGAACTAAGATATCCATCGATCAGAGCTGTAAGTATCTCAGCAGAAATTCTCAACCTGAGATCTGCTGATATCTTTAAATGCGGCTACTTCCCTCTGGAGCTTTATTATGCTGATTTCATTTCTAGAATCGAGTCGCTCTAGGTTCGCTCTGAGCTGTCACTTTTGTATGGATTTTGTAAATATTAGAGCGAACCTAGGGCGACTCTGATCTAAAACCGAAATCAGCGTTAGTAACCTATGCTCAGGCAACGTCACTTACATTTAAAAATCAGATTGCTAGATATCAATAATGTGAATACGATTAAATTCCTGAGCCAGTCATCCGAATTGCGGAAGACACTGGTTTCCAGCAAACTGTACAACTACATTACGTAACAAACTACAATTCCTTTTTTTCTGCAACTACCATTCGATGTCGTATTTATCAGGCGGTGTGGTACACGCCACGATACCGGCCACGATTCGGATTCCCCCCGTGTGATCATCGAGTCCGTGCGCTTTGCGTGCCTTAGCCATAACCGGTGGAACGTCTGCTGATGATCCCAACTTGTATACAGTAAATATAGTAAGACCTGCAGCGGGGGAACGAAGTAAGCTTGCAGAAGAAGATTAGCGAGTCGCCCCAAAACGAACGGAATTTAAATTTAATGACAATAAACGCCGCGTGTCGCGCTGTGGCCAAGCCAATCCGATGCAGGTTGTAGTTGGATTGCATGCGAAAACAGTCCCCTCATCAGAGAGGGTGATGGGACTTCGACAATGTACCTATAATAGCCAGCAGAGAAAAAGTAGAAAGTTATGTAACAAAACCGACGGA
Organism: Topomyia yanbarensis; assembly: GCF_030247195.1. Taxonomy (NCBI): domain Eukaryota; kingdom Metazoa; phylum Arthropoda; class Insecta; order Diptera; family Culicidae; genus Topomyia; species Topomyia yanbarensis. The sequence goes on along the minus strand of NC_080670.1, from coordinate 182,630,956 downwards.
TCATCGCGGGTTGGGACGGTCCCGTAGGCGGAGATCGTACGCCAGAAGATGTTGGTAAGAAAAAGAGGATGATGGTTTTCTATAAATTACCAACTGCAGCCCGGCTGATCGGTGAATAGTCACGGTTGCAATTTATGCGAATGCGATTGGTTGGTTTACGAGCACGGTTAGGGTGCAGTTTCGGTTTGCTTGACGCTGGGTACTTCACGCTCAGACAATTACAGCAACTATCGAAATTTGTAGGTTAGGTTTACATCGATGCTGTTTAATGGCTGCAGCACGGTTCATCATGTCAAGAGAAGAAAAATATTGATTCTCATTATTTTGATTTGCATGTCAGTCTCAATCCGTACCGATTCGATCCGATTCCGTACATCAAAAATTAATTCGTTTTCATTGCCGCCCAATTTCGCAACAATCGCCTGACCGTTGCCAATAACTACCAGGCAATAAACATATTTCAGTCACTTCACAGCTTTCCTCAAGGGAGGCAACTGTCATCATCTTCGACTTCGGTTAACGCTAATATCATTCGCAACACGCGCCCCCAAACCCATTAGTATCGGCAAACGACCGACAAGCTCATCTTCATTTTTTCCGCTCATTCCGATACTATTCCTTTAGTTCAGGCGTTTATTTTTTTCTCTGCTGGCGTGTGTACGTGTGTTTGTGCTGCGGCTGATATCCGTCTGGCGATGCATGGTAGAAACTTGTGTAATCCAACCCGCCGCCGGCTTCGTGCGAAGCCCGGAACAGCCGGGAGAAGAAAAACAAAGCGCAACAAAAACACTGCAAACGATGACGGAATTTTTTTTTCGGCGGGATTGGAGTGCGACGTGATTAAATCGCCATTAGGCGGTTCCGGAAGTTTATAAATTTACTTTTATGGGTGACTTTATGTGTGTACATTAGGCTGTATGACAGGCAGTGTGTTGCCTGCCGCAGGAACCTAATGGTGTATGTATTTGATAACGTTTGTGGGCTCGATCTGTTGTGAATTGATGATGCTTGCCGAAGGAGTTTGTTTACAAGTTACGTATCACTTGGCTTCACGCCAAGTTAATTTGTAATTAAATAAGCAAGACAGTTTCCTTTAGTGCTGCAGTCAAAACAAAACACTAGTGCTTTAATGAGGAATTGTGAATATAATGAGCATCCGTGGCGCCAAGTGGCTGCACGTGCGCTTCCTTTAAAAGACGGAAGATTCTCCGTACTGAGTCAGGAGTCAGTCAGGTATCGAAAATATGTTATCCACATAACGGTCGATGTGCCTAAACTGATTTATCATCAAAGGCTTCTCGTTTAAAATCATACACATTGAACTCTATCGAACTAGATCTGATGTGCTCTCGGATCGAATATTTTCCTCTAAGTATCTCTAAAGTTAGCTCAGATATTCTCAAATTGGTGATAGGCTGTCTAAAAAAAGCAATTAGTATTACCGGAGACAAATATATTATGAAGGACTTCAGCTCCTACATGCCCACCCACGAAGTTGAAATTGACGGTGTGGTGACCGATTAGAGTTTTTCAGTATCGAGATTGGCTGTTTCATGGACCTCTTCTTCCAGTGAGCGAAGTTTTTGAACGGGCAGGACGGGACAAAATAGTAGGTTCCTATACAGTCGTATCAGGTGTCCTTTACTGGAACTGTTTTGCTAGTCATGATAGCGCGAAATGTAATAAATCAAGGGACATATTTTTCTATACTTCATATCGGATTGCTTGTAAAGTATGTGTATACGAACGATAATAACAGCCATTAAAGGGTACTACAAGATGTTGATAACCTGATGCAAAGGCTTGTTAGCAATAACGAAGCTTGCAATAACGAATTCATGCGCGGCTAATTTTCAGATATCCGATCAATTTTTTATTTTACGGTTGTGTTCTCACACCTAAATTCGTTCATACTGTCTCATTCTGCTACTACTATCGGCAGAAGGCTGATAGCACTAGTGTTTTTAAGTGCACAACTAAGTGTTTGCGATTGTTTGCAATGTATTTTTAATCCAGCGCTAGCTTAGCTCGTTGATAAGTTAGTGTCGAATTCTGATGCGACGAAGTCGAAACGCAAATTCCATAATTAATGTATTTTTGTTTGAAATGTTTGAGCATATCAAAAATTGATTTTTCCGTCAATTTTCAATGAATTTCATAGGATTTGTCTTTTCATAGGATTTTTTTTTTGGCAAACCGAACCGTTCAAGTACATCACAAAACAATTTTCTTCAATATTTTTTTTTTATTTTTTTGATTTCAGTTGAGCGGTTTATCTTGGAGAGTGTTCTGCAGAACAAATGCGCTTCGGAGGAGGGACTTAAACTCTTAATGTTTTTATTTAAATCAACGTAATTTATTCTTCGATAGTACTACCAACAAACAAAGCCGTAGCGTGCGGTTGGCCCCCGCCAAGGGGGCGCTAAAAGCTTGATCTGCTTTATAAAATAAGTGAGGTTAAGTCATAAAATAAGTCAGGATAGGAGTATCATTCCTAGGTACACTTGGAATTATTGTTTAAAACTGATAAAGAAAGCCAAAGCAGACAGCAAAAAGGCGCATAACTGAGACTCTACCAAAGGCACCAGAAGACTACACTGATAATATAAATTCGTAAATATAATGAAATCGATCATACAATACACGAATTCATTCGTCGTTTTCTGCAACGAACTATTTTCGTGCATTCTAAATAGTAGGTTTCGTTCATTTCATGAACAAGAACGAAATCTTTCGTAAATTTTACACGTTTAATGTATACTGCACGAATGTTATCGTTGATAAAGACATTATTTTTCGTGAATGAAGCGAAATGTTTTGTTTAGTTTAATAAACGTGTGTGTATATTACGAACGATTTCGTTGGTCGCATGAATTAATTTCGTTTATCTTAGAAAAGTGTTCGTATTTATTATCCTCTTATTGTTTTCAGTCGATCTTTTGAGATCGATGTTTGGCAACATAGATTTTTTTTATTTAAAAAAATCGATGTGGCTAAATCGATTTTATTGTGGTACGAAGAAATGGCCGCTTGATGAACGAAAATTTTCGTGAATTTTACTTATTTAGGTTACATTGCACGAATGTAATCGTTGATAACGACATTATTTTTCGTGAACGAAACGAAATGTTTCGTGTATTTTAATAAACGTTTATGTATATTACGATTTCGTTTGTCGCATTCGATGTTTTAGGATCAATGTTTGACAGCACCGATTTTTTTATTAATTAAAAAGATCGATCTGGCAAATTCGATTCTATTTCAACCTGCTCATCATTATTGAGTACTAGAAAGATTGTGGTGTGAAGAAATGGACGCTTGATGAACAAAAGTTTTAGTAACTTTTACTTATCTAGTGTACATTAGAGTGACAGAAAAAAAATGACCCCCATCGGCCCGCCCCTGAGTCGATTCCTAGTCCCACCAGGAGTGTCTGCTCCAAATTTGAGCCAAATCGAACAAGTCTAGCTACCGGACCAACGTGCTTGAAGTTTGTATGGGATTTTTCGACAATTTACATGGAGAAAACCCACTTGCGAACATTTTCACAGCTAGGGGGCACTGTATACATCAGTTTATCACCAAAAGTGAAACTTAAGAAGATAATTCTATTATCTACAACTTTGTTGAAGACTGCAAAGCGATCTGACTCGAACAAGAAAAGTTATTAAACTTATAACGAAGTGATGTCTGAGTCAGTTTTGCATGGGGCCTAGCAGTGCATGGTAGTGTATCAGTATTAGGTTCTAACAAACTAAACATTTTTATGGATTAATTGTTAGATTTAGCTCACTTGTGTTTTCGGAAGACTTGTAGTACATAATACGAGTTATGTTTTGGTTAGAAAACTTTAGTTCCACCTGTGACCGCATAGATGGCGCCAACACTAACTTTTCAACGGAGAGAGATAGAAATTAGGTGTCTTCTACAAAGTTGTAGAACAAGATTTTTTCAGTAATTTTGCCAAACATCTCGATATTCTATCTCTCTCCGTTAAAAAGTTAGTGTTGGCGCCATCTATGCGGTCACAGGTGGAACTAAAATTTTCTAACCAAAACATAACTCGTGTTATGTACTGCAATTCTTCCGAACATACTATTCAGCTAAATCTAACCGTTATTCCACAAAAATGTTTAGTTTGTTAGAATCTAGTACTGATATACTACCACGTACTGCTAGGCCCCATGCAAAACTGACTCAGACATCACTTCACTAAAAGTTTAATAACTTCTTTCAACAAAGTTGGATTGACTAGCAGTCTTCGACAAAGTTGTAGACAATTAAATTATCTTTCTTATTTTCACTTACAGTGATAATACGATGCATACAGTGCCACCTAGCGGTGAAAATGCGAGCTAGTGGGTTTTTTCCATGTAAATTGTCGAAAAATCCCATACAAACTTCAGACACCTTGGTCCGGTAGCTAGACTTGTCCGATTTGCTTCAAATTTGGAGCAAGTACTCCTGGTGGGACTAGGAATCGACTCAGGGGTGGGCCAAGTGAGTTTTCAAAACTTCATTATTTTTCTGGGCACTCTAGTGTACATGGCATGAATATTATCGTTGATAGCGACATTATTTTTCGTGAATGAAATGAAATCATTCGTTTATTTCAATAAATGTTTGTGTATATTACGAACGACTTCGTTGGTCGCACGAATTCATTTCGTTCATCTTAGAAAAGTTTTCGTATTTATTATCTTCTTATTTTTTCATTCGATTTTTGGGATCGATTTTTGACAACACCGATTTTAGTTAAAAAACAGATCTGGCAAAATCGATTTTATTGTGATATGAAGAAATGGTCGCTTGATGAACGAAAGTTTTCGTGAATTTTACTTATTTAGTGTACATTGCACGATTGTTGTCATTGAAAATGACATTAATTTTCGTGAATGAAACGAAATGTTTTGTTTATTTTATTAAACGTCTATGAATATTACGAACAATCTCGTTGGTTGCACGAATTCATTTCGTTCATCTAACAGAAGTTTTCGCATTTAATAGCATATTCTTTTGACATTGCTCCGGCAGAGAAAAACTCAAAATTATTCATACAAAACCATCGATTTGCGATGGCTCTGTACTGCTCCAGATTCTGGATAAACTAGAAGCGGAAGAGGTTTAGAAAATCTTCCTGAAACCGGCGGACACGGATATGGCTACTAAATAGTCAGACCGAGACCGTCGTGATCATCAACAATTATATGACGTATAGCAACAATGATTCCATATTGAAGCTCTGTTGACGTTGACGGTTCGACGAATGGTGCTCGTAAATATTATAAAGATATTCGTATATAGCAGCGCACAATTCGTTTGCCGAACGAAGCTGTTTCGTAATAAGCCGACGAAAGTCGTTTCACGGTTTTCAAGAAAAACTCGTAATAAAAAATAAATGTGTTTCAATAGAACTACGAACGATTTACTATATGTACGAAAAATTCGTATATTTTATGAAAATTATCTGTACGAAACTAATGCATAGCGATTTACGAATATATTCTATCAGTGTACGGTTCGGCCCTGTCAGTCCAGAATAAACAGCGAACAAGACAAAGACTTCAAATTTCAACAAAAATAGCGAATATTATTGCAAACTTTTTCCGCTCGTTTTCTCAGTTTCATAGGAACAAGGGAACAGAAATGTGGTCAGGGGCAGAAAAGCAGGCCGCCTTTATAAAGCTGTAGCAAAGATCATGGGCGATCAATTATCATTGAGAAGATAAACCCATGCCGTAACATGAAAATAGCCAGGAGAAGTTCCGCAATATCACAAAGTTGCCGGTTCCCAACCTAGGTCCAACCAATCCTGCACTAAGGTAGATCTCTGGTTGAAATGTCACATGAGATTTTTGGTGTTCCTGGAAGCGATGGAAACACTTTATTTCCTCTGAATTGTCTAAGACCAGCTGCTGTTTGCTTCAGATTTGTGGCAGAGCTTTTGCTTGCCGGTATATTTAGGGACCTATCAAGAGAGAGATAGAACGAAACTATTCTTCCAAAGACCCATTTGCTTGTAATTAGTGGAATACTGCATGCATGACGTGCGGCAGAAACAACCATGCAGACGATCCTTGTCGAAGAAGACGCGAAGCAGTCTCGCAAAAGGTCACCCGACACTAGTCTGAAAGGGCATCCCATTTTGTTCTGTCCAGTGCGATTCTCACTCAAAATCTTCGCTCATTGGAGCAAGCGGTCGTTGGAACAGACAATCCCATTCTTCAGTAGATCCGCGCATGCCAAGTTCGAGTCAACAACTACACCATCGATCTCAACTTTGTTAGCGGGCATGTAAACGCGTTAGTTCTTCATGAAAATCTTGTCACCAGTAACGTAATTTGTTTGCTTTACAGAAAATATCACAATTCTGAACGTATCTAGGTGAACTTTCGAGATATCTGGCCCAGCTGAATATTTCGGCGTCTTACGTAAAATTAGACTACTTCGCGGATTATGTTTGAATCGAAAGAAGATCGGATACGGAAACTCGGAGTCTTTGGCGACGAATCTTGTTCGACATCCATTTTAGAATCATTTGGGTCAATTCAGGAGAGGTTATTTATGTACTGACCTAGAGCCAGACGCGAAGGGAAAACTGAGAAATATGAAGGAAGAGACAGAAATCGTCGGGGATATAATTTGAAAGACAAGTCTGAATTTGATAGTAAAGGAAAAAAGTGGTCATCTATCTTTACATCAAGTTGCTGAAATTGTCTCCTCAGTATACTTGACATACGGTAGAATGCCAATATTTACGGTCTTCCTGAAATTTCAAATCGGACACGCCCCAACAGTGTTGGTGTGATGTGATGTGATAAGAAGTTCTACCTCAGGGATTGACTCCCCATAGACCTCCAAGGTTACGTCGTCTTGACGATCTTGACTCAAAGAGGGAACTTCAGTCTCAGAACCCCGTCATACATGAGGTTCAATAGCACCGGGCCTAGGATCGAGCCCTGCGGGACTCCGGCGGTAATCGGAACCCTTTTCTGACCGGCATCGGTCTCGTATAGCAGTACGCGGTTCTGGAAGTAACTTTCAAGGATCCGGTACAGACACACCGGTAGGCTAAGCCGGTGTAACGAGAGCGCGATGGCATCCCAGCTTGCGCTGTTGAATGCGTTCTTCGCGTCAAGTGTCATTAACGCACAGTATCGAATGCCTCGCCTTTTTCGTTGGATCGCTATCTCGGCAGTCTGTATCACTGAGTTGATAGCGTCCACCGTGGACTTACCCTTCCGAAAGCCAAACTGGTTGCTTGACAGGCCGTCCGTACCTTCCGCGTACGGGGTAGGCATGTTGAGGATGATCCTCTCAAGCAGTTTGCCAGTCGTGTCGATCAGACAGATTGGTCTGTACGCCGATGGGTCGCCTGGCGGCTTCCCGGGCTTCGGCAACAGCACCAATTTCTGCCTTTTCCATCTATCGGGGAAACGGCACTCGTCAAGGCATCTCTGCATAGCTAGCCTGAACATGTTCGGGTTCGCTATGATCGCAGCCTTGAGAGCGTTGTTTGTAACTCCATCCGGCCCTGGAGCTTTGTTCATTGCTAGGGATTTAGCCACTGCGAGTAGTTCTTCATTCGTCACTGGAGCCACCATTTCGGCCGTGCCCGCACTGTCTCGTAGTGCAGGTGGCCAGGAGCTTGTGGCTCGAGACGGGAAGAGTACTTCGATAATCGTCGCCAACCGGTCCGGAGACCGTTCTGGGGGTGAGGAGCCCCCTTTGGTCTTGGCCATCACAATCCGGTAGGCGTCACCCCACGGATTCGCGTTGGCACTCTCACACAGGTTGTCGAAACACGCTCTCTTGCTGCTTTTTATAGCCTTGTTAAGGGCCAATTTCGCAGCTCGAAACACTTCACGGCGGTTCTCTCTTGCATCCTCGGTGCGAGCCCTTTGCATCCTACGTCTAGCTCTGAGGCAGGCTGACCGTAGAGCTGCAATCTCGGCACTCCACCAGTATACCGGGCATCTGGCAGGTGATAGGACGGCTACCAGCGCATCCCCGCTTAGACTGTCGGTGTTGGCCTCCAGTCCCAGGGCCGCGGTGAAAGCTTCACTGTCGAAGTGATTGGACTTCCACCCGCGTACCTGACAGAGACCTCCCGCCCTCGGATGCGGCACACCATAGTTGATCCTAAAGCGGATTACTAAATGATCGCTATGGGTGTAGCCTTCGTCTACTCTCCATTCCATGCCTGGAACCAGACTTGGGCTGGCAAATGTTACGTCAATCCACGCCTCCACCCCGTTTCTACTATTGTACTAGCGGAGCCATTGCTAGCTAGCACAGTATCGAGTTTCGCAAGCGCCTTCAGTAGTGCTTGGCCCCTGCTATTTGTACAGCGGCTGCCACACTCTACTACCCAAGCGTTAAAGTCTCCCGCTATGACTACCGGTTTCCGGCTCACTAGGTCTGACGAGAGCCTGTCGATCATCTGGTTGAACTGTTCTATTGGCCACCTTGGTGGCGCGTAGCAGCTACAATAGAACACACCATTGATCTTGGCAATCGCAACACCCTCGGCGGAGGAGTGTATTACCTCTTGAACGGGGAACCGTCCCGTTGTACAGATTGCCACCATCCCAGACCCGTCCAACATCCAATTGCCGTTACCGGCAGGGATGTTTTAGGGGTCGGATAGGAGGGCGACATCTGTCACCGACTCCGAGACCGACTGCCACAACAGCTGTTGGGCAGCTGCACAATGGTTAAGATTTAGCTGTGTGACGTTCACGGCTTCTTCTTATTTGCCTCACCGAAGGGACACGAAGGTCCACCCATAGCATGGTTACGGGATTTCTTCTTAGCGGTGCAGATAAGGTATTTATGCGCCTTATTGCAGCCCCGCTCGTTATGCCCCTCCTCGCCGCAGCGACGACATAGTTTGCTCCTGTCTATGCTCTTGCACTCGTAGGATTTGTGACCGGACTCAAGGCACCGATAGCACCTATCCACTGAGGGCGGCTGGGGTATGCTAATTGGGCATACCGACTAGCCGATCTTCAGCTTACCTTTCTCGGTTACCTTTTTGGCATCCGCCTTCAGTAGCCTGAGGTAGGCTACTTGGGTGCCAGAGGGTCCCTCTCTGCGACGACATCTTCTGCGGTCGTGAACTCGTCCAGATGCTTGCACTGGAGAATCATTTCCGCCCCTAGCGACCTGACCTGGGCGCCTTCACCAAGAACCTCTTGGGCCAAGGCCTTGTACACCGCACTAGATTGTGCGCCTCGCTTCAGCACCAGAAGCATTTCTCCCGTGTTGGTGCGTCTCACGCTATGCACATCTTGTCCAAGGACCGAAAGGCTTTCGGCCGCCTTCATCGACTTTAGGACGTCGGCGTATTTGTCCTTGTCGGTTTTCAACCACAAGGCCTCGCCTCTGTCCTTGGCCTTCTTCGCAGGCCGCGGTACCTCCGGTGTCGGTGCCGGCTTCTTCCTGGTGACCAGCGTCCAGGGGTTTAAGTCCCCTGCCCCGGTTGCACCGAGTTGCTGGTACCTTCTCTTTGCCCAGCGGGGTCATTCTCGCCCCGGTTTACCTTGACGGTTACACGCCGTTTGGTGTTATTTTTTGCACCCTCGCCTGGTGACTTCCTAGGACCTTCGAGGGGAACTCAGCCGACGCTTCGAGCGACTTGGCTGCTCCATAGAAGGGAAACGCCCCTGTCTGGGTACCTACGGCCTTCTCTCTTCCCTCCCTCTTGGAGGCCACTGTCTGGGTTCCTCTGTCGGCCTTCTCTCGACCTTCTACCCTCTTGGCGTAAGCCTGCTGTTCCTGTCTTGCGACTCGAACAGCTTTTCGGAGCACTTTACGCATCGCGATTAGTGGCCCGTCCAGCGCATTGGAAGGCATACCTACCCCTGCTAGGGGTCACTGATGCTGTCGGATGCAGTCTCCGTCGCTCCATTACCCTCCCCACTGGGGGAAGACCTCATCAAACCACCTTTGGCAAAGGGATTCGGCACCTCCGTTTTTTGGTTTTTGTTATTTTTCACGTCGCTCATTGATCCCACGAGTCGCGCGAGAAAGAAAGGTCCGCCACGCCAGAGCTCCGCAGTAACGTGGTAAGGGACGCTGATTGTGGGGGTGGCCCAGGTACCCCACAGGCTCCGTTAACGATCGAGCATCTATTTCGCCCCCTCGATCACTCATCTCTCGGCACGGGTCGTTTCACGCCTTGGACTTGGGGTTATAACCTATCTTGCTTTACGTGGTGACCGCGGCCCAGATCATCACAACCACCCTTCTTTACCAGGGCTTTGGACCTGTAGCTCTGGTTCTCGATAGTTCCAAGTACGTAGGTTATTACGGACGTGCTACTATTGAGATCCGTCATTCGCTAGCGGAGTTAAAACTCCTAAAGAAAAACATCAGTCGATCTACCAGGCCATCACGACCCAAACCCTGTAAAACAGTTGCTGGAAAAACGATCGAACTAGCTGAATGGTGTCCTTGAAGGGGTCAGGACTGACAAGAAAAGTTCTATTCTACAAAAACATAATTTTATTTTTTATAATTTATTGGAAATGTCACGCCCCTCGTGAGGACCTTTTTAGATGGGACATTGGCGCATTTAATTTGTATTTGCTCGTACTTTAGTCTTTCTTGGTCGTCGCCTGCTTCTCTTGCCATGTTTCCTTTGCTTACGTCGCGCTGAACCTATTCGTGCAACCGCGTGTGATGCTCTATCAGCTGTTTCACCTGTAGTTTGTCTTACTCCTACTGCTTCGTTTTCTCCTGTTATTTTGTCATTTTCTACATATACTGCTCCACCTCCAGTAACACTAGCTTGACTATTTTGTGTGATTACTTCTCCATTTTCAAATAAATGAACACCGCGTCCTTTGTTTGTGGCTACAGCTTCTTCTGAAACTATATTTGAATGCTTGCTTGCTTCAATTTTTTTTTCTTCTCTTGCTGTTACTTCAGTGTTTCCTACATGCAACGTTCCAACGCCGGGAATATTATCTTGACCTTTTGCTATGTTTACCTCTCCATCTTCATTCTTGACTGCACCTTCGTCTGGTACTAAACGCGAATTTTCTACGTGGTCTTTGTTTGCATCAGTGGCTTCACTTGTTTCTAGCCTGTTTCCAACTGTTATATTAGCGGTTGCTAGGGTTGCGTCTGCACCTCCAATTAGTTGGATAGCACTACCTTCGTTCCTGATTGCACCTTTTTCTAATAGTACACTTGAATTTGCACCTGATGCTAAAATTACTGTTCCACCCCCAGTTACGTTTATGGCTATCGGACTTGCTTGAACTTTTGGTCGAGGAACCTTTAAACTCCACCGTATTTTTATATTTCCACCCCATCGGTTCCAACTAGAAAACAAATCATTGTGAAGTTCACTTCCACCCATTTTGGTCGAGCTAGAAGACATATCATCATTGTGTTTACTTTCATCTCACCTGTTCCTTTCAGAAGACGTATCATCAGTAAGTTCATGATCATCGTCGAAATCACTTCCATCTGTCCATCTGTTCCAATAAGAAGGCGAATCATCATCGAGTTCACCCTCAGTCATTTGGTTGCAACTGGAAGGCGTGTACGTTTCAACGTCGGAATCGCAGCAAATCAGGCAACATTGACAAGGAAAGCTAAAAATTGATGCGGTATAGGTCGATGCAATCCAAATAAACACTATCGGTTTAATATTGAACGAAGTCGGGCTCATGGCGTATGATTATTGAATGAAACTGAAACTTCAATCCTATTCCAAGCCACGTTCAACAGATTAAAATGTATACTAAACTGCTAATGATTGTTTCGTTGATTGATTATAATGTCCAGATGGTGTACACTGAAAATAATCTACACCATAAAAACATACTTTCATGTGCGTTCCCATTTTTATGTTTATGTTTATTACCTTCACCAACAGGCCCCTTGGCCCCAATGGTGGTTGCTTAAACTAATTACATTTTAAAATTGCCAACATTTTCGCTTTTATCGCGTTCCGCGTCCGGTTGAAGTCGAAGGCCGTCACCACACTGTTAAAAATTCGCCGGGAGTCCGGGAACAGCGCTCTGCGCTGACCATAGTTGGTTCTCCTGAACGGCACTCGCAGAAGAGAGTTATTACGTAGAGCTCGAACGCGGGCTTGAAGATCCAGACGTCCGAGGATTGTAGTAGGGCAATCCACTCTGGCAGAGAGTAAGTCCGAGACGAGACGAGGGCTCGAGAGCAGTCCCTCCGAATTCTGAGTGTATCGAGGTGTATTAGCTGGCAGCGGTTTTCATAGTTCGGCAGCTGAAATCTGTTTCGCCATGGGAGATGCCGAAGTGCGAAGCGTATGAACCTGCGTTGGACAGCCTCGATTCTGTCAATCCCGTTCTGGTAGTACGGATTCCAAACACCAGAACAATATTCTAACGTTGAGCGGACCAACGTGCAGTAAAGCTATTTAAGACAGTATACGTCCCTGAAGTTTTTCGCTATTCGGAAGATGAACCCAAGCTGTCGTGATGCCTTATCCACGATGTATGAAGTATGTGGTTTAGACGTTAGTGCCGAATCCATGATGACTCCGAGATCTTTGATGTGAGAGTGTCTTGGAATGCTCGAGCCAAAGAAATGGTAGTTAAGCTGAGTCGGATGGCATTTCCGCGTGAACGTAACGATTGAGCATATGCTCGGGTTTAAAGCCATTCTGTTTAGATCACACCACGTACTAAAGCTGTCCAGTTCCCTCTGAAGAAGCTCGGCATCGGTTTTATCCCGTATTTGTTGAAAAAATTTCATGTCGTCGGCGAAAGAAAGGCGGGGTCCTTGTAATGTGATATTGACGTCATTGAAGTACAGGAGGAATATTACTGGATCGAGATGGCTTCCTTGTGGTATACCGGATGTAGCGAAGAATGGTGCAGATAGACGGTCCTTAATGCTGATTTGGAGTTGCCTTCCTTCGAGGTAGGAACGAAACCAGCGCAGAAGTTGTGCATGAATACCGAGTTTGTTCAGCTTCGCTAATTTTGATTTTGTCGCAGGCCGCAGATAGATTCATGTAAATAGCATCGGTTTGCAATCCGTCAGCGAATCCATCAATTACATATGTTGTGAACGAGAGCAGCTTTGTCGTTGTCGATCGTTTAGGCATGACACCGTGTTGGTCATCTGCAATGTAGTGTTTGCAGTGAAAGAACATAGGATCTAACACAACCAGCTCGAACAGTTTTGATACGGCACTTAAACACGAGATTCCCCGATAATTGTCAATGTTCGATTTGTTTCCTTTTTTATGAACTGGAAACATGTGCGCTGCTTTCCAGCAGGAAGGGAATGTTCCAGTAATGAGTGATAGCTCGAAGACTCGCCGAAGTGGTTCAAGAAGCCCGCTGATGCACTTTTTGACAAAAATCGAGGGAACACCATCCGGACCAGGGGAACAAGATGCTTTCAGTTTGGCATTTGCTGCAAGAATGGCAGCATTATCGACACAAATTCGGTTGATGGTTTGTCCTAGAGAATTCTGTCAGGTGGATAATACACAACACACAGGAACAGATTGTGATCGGCAAGTTTCACTGATATCCACACTTGCTCGGAGCTCGCCCACCGGTCATCGTTGATCACTCGGGCTTTTATACCATGGCGAACGGCGATAAGCACACCACCGCCTGATGTCTTGTGGCTGTTGAGGGCATTGCGGTCACAGCGGTAGACATCAAATGTTGTTGTCGAGCCACGTCTCGGTCAAGGCGATAACGTCGCAACAGCAACCCGTGGTCGCGAGCAAATATCTGTCCGTTGATGAATTTAAGCCACCAACATTCTGGTAGTAAACCTCGATGTTCTTAGAGGACGGATCTGGTACAGTAGAAAGCGAAGCCATGTTGCCGTGTAGGAGCTTCCTTTCGTCAATCCCACGAAAAGTATCGGCTCACGGTCGCTTGGTCGACTGTGATGAGGGATTCGAGGCATCCCGAGGCAACTGCGTCGCGCACCAAAATACGACTATCGTCGTCGGCTAGAGAAATGGTTGGCATCTGATAACAAGATGTCGGAGCTAAAGGCAAAAAACTGGAAGCGAAGAATACATAAGCGCTTGAAGTGTTCGGAACAGATGAATACTTGCCATTTGCGGTAGATTGGAAGACCCTTTCACCCATCCCACACGAAGGACCGGGACGACTGATGATCGCTGGCTGCAAGTGCTCGACTGTGGCGGGGGTATCGAGGGCTTCCATAGTGCCAACAGCGGTGCGTCCCAGTATGCGTTGAAACCCGATGGCGCAATGAGGAGAGCAGGAACGGGGTGGTAGCAGCTTACGGCGAGAGTCGTACGATCAGCTTGAAGCGTGAATCGGTTAAACCGTTGCATCGTTACAATTTGTATAATACTTGCCGAGAAAGGTGACTTGGAAGACCCTTTCTCTCCACCCACACATACAGGACCGGGACGACTGATGAATGCTGGCGGCAAGCGCTCGACTGTAGCGGGGGGGATCGAGGGCTTCTATAGTACCAACTGCATTGCATCCCAGTATGCGATCGGCATCGATACTCCTTCACAAGGGCGGTGTAGCTTGGTATAGTGGCATGGCCAATCGAAGTCCTCTGCAGGACCATTGATGGGCCGGGTTGCATTAGAGAAGTACATGCTACAGGGAAAATCAGTCGGCGGGCTCCAAATGTTCTGGGTACGGCTGTCTTCAAATTCCCTGAACAGTATGCCTTGCGGCCATGTGTCAGGGTTAAGAGCTGCATTACGGTACTTTGGGTGAACTCCAACTTTGAAGGATATAAAGTTCAAAGTACTGACGTCTATGCCTTTTTAACTAGCGGAATAACCTTTATCTCCTCGTTACAATTTAGTCCTTGTTTAGACATTTTTTCGACAGTCTCTACGCTAACGCTAGGATGAAAGCGGGAAAGATATATCCAGAGCAACGGCGCGGGAGGTGGCACCGTAACAATATGGCTATTATCAACTAGCTTTCGACCACCAACAAGAATATTGCTCGGATCAGGGCCATCCTCGTGATGAAGTTTCTGAGGTGGTCGAGAGGTACCGGAGTTTGGCCGGACTGGAGTAGATTTATTTATTTATTAACAGATTAAGGCCGAAGTGGCCTGTGCCGTATACAAAAGATTCCTCCATTCCACTCGGTCCATGGCCGCGCGTCGCCAGCCACGCAGTCTGCGAAGGGTCCGCAAATCGTCTTTCACCTGGTCGATCCATCGTGCTCGCTGCGCGCCACGTCTTCTTGTACCGGTCGGATTACAATTGAGAACCGTTTTCACCGGGCTATTGTCCGACATTCTGGCTACGTGCCCGGCCCACCGTAGTCGTCCGATTTTCGCGGTATGACAGATGGGCGGCTCCCCCAACAGCTGATGCAACTCATGGTTCATTCGCGGTCTCCATGTGCCGTCTTCCATCTGCACTCCACCGTAGATGGTACGCCGCACTTTCCGTTCGAAGACACCAAGTGCGCGTTGGTCCTCCACGAGCATGGTCCAGGTCTCGTGCCCGTAGAGAACTACCGGTCTAATCAGCGTCTTGTAGATGGTCAACTTCGTACGACGGCGAACTCTGTTCGACCGAAGTGTCTTGCGGAGGCCAAAGTAAGCACGATTTCCTGCCACGATGCGTCTACGAATCTCTCTGCTGGTATCATTGTCGGCGGTCACCGGTGAGCCCAAGTACACGAACTCTTCAATCACCTCGATTTCGTCGCCACCGATGCAAACTCGAAGCGGGCGGTTCTCATTCTCTTCTCGTGAACCTCTTCCTATCATGTACTTTGTCTTCGACGTGTTGATGGCAAGTCCGACGCGCTTGGCTTCTCTTTTCAGTCTGATGTAGGCTTCCTCCATCTTCTCAAAGTTTCGTGCAATAATATCAACGTCATCGGCGAAGCCAAGTAGCTGAACGGACTTTGTGAAAATCGTACCACTCGTGTCGATCCCTGCTCTTCTTATTACACCTTCCAGCGCGATGTTGAATAACAGACACGAGAGACCATCACCTTGCCGTAACCCTCTGCGTGATTCGAAGGGACTCGAGAGCGTCCCTGAGACACGTACTACGCACATCACCCGATCCATCGTCGCTTTCACTAATCGCGTCAGTTTGTCCGGGAATCCGTACTCGTGCATAATCTGCCATAGCTGATCTCGATCGATAGTGTCGTATGCGGCTTTGAAGTCGATGAACAAATGATGTGTGGGCACATTGTACTCGCGGCATTTCTGCAGTACTTGACGAAGAGCGAACACCTGGTTCGTGGTAGATCGTTCGCTCATGAAACCCGCCTGGTACTGCCCCACGAACTCTCTTGCAATTGGTGATAGTCGACGGCATAGTATTTGGGAGAGTACCTTGTAGGCGGCGTTCAGCAGGGTGATTGCTCGGTAATTACAGCAATCCAGCTTGTCGCCCTTTTTGTAGATAGGACACACGACACCTTCCATCCACTCCTCCGGTAAAATCTCCTCCTCCCAAATCTTGGTAATCACCCAGTGCAGCGCTTTAGCCAGTGGCTCGCCACCGTGTTTTAGTAGCTCGCTTGGTATTTGGTTAACCCCAGCGGCTTTATTATTTTTGAGCCGGCTGATCTCCTCCTGGATTTCTTGGAGATCCGGAGCCGGTAGTGTAATGTCTTTCGCGCGTGCTCCCAGGTGCGTTACCGTGCCATCCTCGTCGTCTGCTGCATCGCCGTTCAGGTGTTCTTCGTAGTGCTGCCGCCACCTCTGGATCACCTCACACTGGTCCGTGAGAAGATTCCCGTTTGTATCTCTGCACATGTCGGCCTGTGGTACGTGGCCCCTGCGCGAGCGGTTCAACTTCTCGTAGAATTTCCGTGTGTCTTTAGCGCGGTACAGCTGCTCCATCGCTTCGCGATCTCGGTCTTCCTGCTGGCGCTTTTTGGTCCGGAAAACCGAGTTCTGCCTGTTCCGTGCCTGTTTATATCGCGCCTCGTTCGCCCTCGTGCGGTGTTGCAGCATTCTCGCCCATGCTGCATTCTTCTCTTCGACTAACTGCTCGCATTCGCCGTCGTACCAGTCGCTTCTTCGGTCCGGGCCCACCGTACCTAGTGCAGTGGCTGCGGTGCTACCTATGGCGGATCGGATATCTCTCCAGCCATCTTCAAGGGCAACTGCGCCTAGCTGTTCTTCCGTTGGTAGTGCCACTTCCAGCTGCTGCGCGTATTCTTGAGCCACTCTGCCATCTTGTAGCCGCTCGATGTTTAGCCGCGGCGTTCGGCTTCGACGTGAGCTATGCACTGTCGAAAGTTTTGAGCGTAAGCATACTGCAACCAGGTGGTGGTCCGAATCTATATTCGCACTGCGATAAGTGCGGACGTTTGTGATGTCCGAGAAGAATCTACCGCCGATTAGAACGTGGTCGATTTGATTTTTTGTTACTTGGTCCGGTGATCTCCAGGTGACTTTGTGGATATCTTTGCGAGGGAAGAAGGTGCTTCGGATTACCATTCCACGGGAGGCTGCGAAGTTCACACATCGTTGGCCGTTGTCATTTGATACGGGATGCAGGCTGTTAGGCCCGATCACCGGTCTGTACATTGCCTCCCTTCCTACCTGTGCGTTCATGTCGCCGATGACAATTTTCACGTCTCGCAGAGGGCAACCGTCGTATGTCTGCTCCAGCTGCATGTAGAACGCTTCTTTCTCATCGTCGGGTCTCCCTTCGTGTGGGCAGTGCACGTTGATGATGCTGTAGTTGAAGAAACGGCCTTTGATCCTCAACTTGCACATCCTTGCGTTGATCGGCTGCCACCCGATCACACGTTGGCGCATCTTGCCCAGCACTATGAAGCCGGTTCCCAGCTCGTTGGTTGTACCACAGCTCTGGTAGAAGGTAGCCGCTCGATGCCCGCTTTTCCACACCTTCTGTCCCGTCCAGCAAAGTTCCTGCAGCGCCACGATATAGAAGTTGCGGGGGTGTAGCTCGTCGTAGATTATCCTGTCACATCCTGCGAAGCCGAGCGATCTGCAGTTCCATGTTCCGAGTTTCCAATCGTGATCCTTTATTCGTCGCCTGGGTCGTTGCCGATTGTTCTGGGTCGTATTCTCTTCTGTATTGTTTGTTATGTGGGTTTTTTAAGGGGCGGCTTATAGGGCCTACACCAACCACCTGTCTCGCTGGTGGGCCATCGTGCCAGGACTGCTTAGGGTCCCACCTGGACACCAGGACAGGTTTACACCTTCCGAAGAAGGGTAACCCCCCTTCCCTGCCAGCATACGACCAAAGTTCCCACCGGGGTTGGTTACCCGATCTTCACTAAGGTTACTCGTATCCCAGTCGACGCCACGGGGAGGCCAGGGCTAGAAGTTACTGGGCAGGAAGCTAAGGACCGCAAGTGGGGTCTATTTTATGCCTTCAGGTACAAGAGGCTTACGCACTGCCCAGTCAATGCCGACCAAATGTAAATGTATGTAAATAACCAATCGGTAGGAATACACTGAACCAAAAAAAAAGCAAAAAGTAAAAGAAATGATTTCCCTTTGAATTTGAATTTGTTGTAGTGTGCCTGGTTATTAAATTCGATGATCACTTGTTTTCCAGACATGCCATTGGCAGCCTAATATATATAGTCTACTGAATAGTTGCTCCCTCCGTAGCCTTCAAACACCTAGCGTCCACTGATTTCATAAATATACAGTGAAAGAGTTGTGGTTGGAATTTACATGAAAGGAACGACAGTCAAACATAAATTATTATTTGAAGGTCGAACCGAAAAAGAAAACCAAAGTAAACACCAAAGGGGCGCACAACTGAGACTCCGCCAAGGGCGCCAGAAGACCACGCTACGGCTCTGCCAACAAATTGTCTCGTTTTTTTTCAAATAAAATTTGCATAAAACCCTTAGAAAAAATCACGAACTTAACTCACGTTTCCTTCTCAAATTGTATATAATTCACAAAAATATATAGTTGCTGGGACTGCGTACTTATACAAAACCGTGTACTGTTAGGCCCCATTCAAAACTGACTTAGATATCACTTCGATAAAAGTTTAATAACTTCTTCGTACAAAGCCGGATTGACTTGCAGTCTTCGACAGAGTTGTATACAATTGTTTTATCTGTCTTACTTTCACTTGCAGTAATAATCTTATGTATGACGTGCCACCTAGTGGTAAAAATATGAACTAGTGGGTTGTCGTAAAATCTTATACAAACCTCAGGCACGTTGGTCCGGTAGCTAGACTTGTCCGATTTGCTTCATATTTCGAACAGGAACTCCTGCCGGCGGGACTAGAAATCGACTCAGGTATGGACCGATTGAGTGTCAAGAACTCGATTCTTTTCGCGTTTCGAACTGTCAACCTCATACAGATGGTATAGATAAAATCAAGAGTTATGAAAACAGACTTGTGTTATTTGAAGATTTAATTGTCAATCATGTTATGAACGATGCGGAATCACTGATATGATCCTGGGCTACATAATTCATAATACTACTTAATCCAATAATAATTACGTTAACACACTCAGTTCTTATCCCTTCAATCGATCTGCGATCGTTATATCTGTTGATGTACTTTGGAACTCGGTCAACAGATCTTCTCGTTCGATCCGGCAGCAGCAGCAGCAGCAACAGCAACGTCTACAACTCCGGCACTCTCTATTATTGCCAGTCAGTGTGGTCCATTGTTTGATCTTCATCTAAAAAGGAAGGCACACAAAAGGCAACATTCGAATGGCTGCAGTTGTTAGCCGCGGCTTGGGATGGCATATATTTATGTACAGTTCACACCACCGACCGCTGTTCCCGCCGCCCATGGAGGTGCCGCTGCTCTATTCAGGTATTATGGCATCAAGTGGAATCCAGTAAGCGCCAGAAAGCCACACAGAGCATCAGCAGCATCCATCACAATCTATATACAGACCGACCTCTTAAGTAATTACAAGTTCGCGCTCACGGGTTCGGTCGCTTGGGCACAGTGGGACGAATATAGATAAATGTTCAGGAATATGCAATATTTTTAAATTGACGAAATTTAAATTTAATAACATCTGCAAATCTTGGTAAAGATTGAGTTTCGGACCTAACTGCTGTCAAACCGTTTCTTTGAAGTCAGTTTCGAATCTGCGCGGGTGAACTGAAAATCGAGTTGAGTTTCAACCTAAAATATATTTCGGGTTCGCTCACACCACCGCTGTTTTGCGAGAACCCAACTCAGTTCCATTAAAAACGTTTGTTTGAGGCAAATAACCTGGGTTAGTGTCTAGGTTCTCAATCGAAAACGACATTAGTCTGTGAAACATTTGGTGAAATATTTAACTTTTGGTTAAAATCTGACATTTCGAAAGTTATTTGTAAAATAACCCTGCTCTGGAGCATGGTTAAAATTGACAGTGTGTTAGTTAAATCTAGAGAAAATTTTCAGTAGGACGTAAGTAACAATGAGAGATTCTCTTTGAGGTCTTTCTCTTCTGTTCATTACTCGGCCATTTCAACATTTACTACTCTACTCTTTGCATAATATTGTAGTAAAAATCGTCGGCTTTCGATATGTACTGGAAAATTAGTACAAAGTGTTGTAATGACGTCGTAATAAACGAAAGAGAGAGAGTAAACAAAGAGAGGCTATCAATGTTACTTACTTGATATTTTCTCTAGAAATGTTTTGCGCATGAAGCAGAATAAAAAGGTGGAAAAATTTTCTGTGTCTAATTGAGTTTGTCAATATTTTTTAATGGAAAATGAAGGGATAAAGATGGAAACGAAAACGTGTTCTGTCAAGATTTGTTTGGGTTATTTCATGATGTGGATATTACCGTTTAGAGGCGCGGATCTATTCTATATGGGCTGTTCTATTTTACATCACCGACTAAAACAGATTGATCGCAATGCTGAGACTAGGGGCAGATCACTTGTGATGCATTTTTAACCCATTCATGCCCATGTTGTTTGTGGACAACAACGTTTGTAAACAGCTATAACTTTTGATTGAAGCAAGATTTGCTCGCAAAAACAAGTAACGCTGATAAATCTATGCCGTTTATTCAAAACGTAATATCTAACAAATGTAAACAAACTGAGTTTATTATGCCAAATAAAAGCTAAGCATTGACTCTTTATCGTCCACAAATAATAGAGAAAAATGATAACTCTATATGTTAATTTAATCTTAAGTCAAAATGTCATATATAGTATACTAAAGCTTTGCTAATATTTTGTAGATGTGATGTTTTTCGTTGTGATGTTTCTCCAAGTCGACTGTAGTTAGTATGTTTTTCCAATGCCAAACCTCATATCTACACTCTCGGTTGCAATACAATTTAATGTGACTATTGCCTTTCATTTGAGCATTAACAGTTACAAGGATCAGCTCTAAAACTGAAGTTATTGCAATTAGTCTGATTGGATTCCGCTGGAGCAGTGCTGCCAGGGACAATTTATGTTGGCGACGGAAAATTAATTTTTCATATATCTTCATTATGTTGCAATATTATTTTAAACTGGTAAAACTTATCAATTTAGACTGTCTCTGGTTACGTTTTCCACGCAATTGGACTATTGTAAATATTCTAGGAGAATTGTATTGAGCATTAGAAGGTAAAAATGGAGCAGCTTCTAGCACTGCAAGGGAAGCACCTATCTTTATGAAAAAAGACTTTTCGTGTTTCTTGATGACACCGTTTTCAAGAAAAAGTAGTTTTGAAACCCTACATGCACTAGAAAAAAGTTGGGCATGAAAGGGTTAAAAATCAGCGAAAATAAATGCATTTCTTTCCATCAAAATAGAAATTCATAACACTCAAAAAAATTATCACTTAGATATCACATGCAAAAACATATAAATATTTTCCATAACACTTTTCACGTAAATGTTACATGTTTCACACATAGAATATGGTGGTTTTGATCTAATTAAAACGATTGGTGACTGCATGTACATGTTAAGTGAATTTCAGTTACTTTTTATCGGAATGTCTCATACTTTCAAATTTAAATCCATATAATCTTTATGTGAATTTCATGTGAATTTTAGTTGCATGTAAAATAATATTCAAATGCGTTTCTTATGTACATAAGCAGAGGTCGGAGAATAAATATTCAGATTGAATTAATTTGAAATGCATTTTATATTTACATCATCTGATTACAACTAGTAGCATTATTATTGCGAAATATAACCGTTGCATCTTTTATTCGCCGTAGTATTGAGCGTTTTTCTGTTTCCGTAGTTCGCACACCCGCTGGTTTTCGCAGTTTCCGTGGTTCCAGAAATGCTCGTGATTTTCCCAGTTGTTCATTCTGAAAAGTAATTTCGTTTTAATTGTGCTGTAATGTATATAATAGTTTGAGTTTACATTTAAATTTAATTACCTTAATTAAACTGTTCGAGAGTTTCCTTTAGTAATCACCTTGCTGTGTGTTGTTGATACGTGAAGCCATATTGGATCTGTTTGTTTTTTCACATCGCATATCCACATAATATTTACGTCCGTTGCATATAACAATTGAAGTATGTGCAATCAAATAGAATGTATGTAGTGTATACTTGGAAGTAATTGGTTTCTTATTTGAAATTCATCGGAGTGGTTATAAATTTTAATTATTGCATATGAATCTAATGTGATAGGTCATTTTTAATATGTACGTGCTCTTTCACTTAAATTTTATGTGATTTATTGGCTCAGTGTAATGTATTTTGCGTTGCGTGTAATGTATTTTGCTTTGCGTGTAAGACGTCAAAACCCTACAAAAAATTTGCCCTACTTTTAGCAAAACGTCGCAAAAATTGGATCAGCGTAGGACGCTTGTTAAACAAACTTTTCTGTGAGGGAGTGCAAAGTTGTTGCAGAAATGGAAATTAAATGATTTTTTTTAATGGATGTAAATTTACATCACAGCGTTGTGAACAGCATAAGCCGTAAAATTGGCATTAATTCGGTTCTACAGTCGAGTACAGAACAAGAGTAGCTGAGCTTATAGACATCATAATGTACATGAGTGCTACTCAAAAGCCACTTTTGGCCAAATATTCGGCTGATATACAGCCTACTTCAACTTTTTACGCACAACTTAATATGCACTAAAAAAGACAAGTTTTTGGAATAATTTTGCATCCATCCACCTACCAGTGCAGAGGTCGATTTCCTGTATTCTTTCGGATGTTAGTAATTTCGAGGTTATCTATGTCAATACATCTGTTTATCCAGTGGCACAGTCAGATGTTCATTGGAAAAGGGAAAATTGGCTTCAAATCGACAAAATAGCAATAGTTTCAAATCGCTCGGATTTCGTGGATTGGACAAGATCGAATAAGTATGAAGGTTGTTTTGTAATACTGCTTTGGCGACGTTGTCGGATCTCGCGCATAATGTAACTTTTTTATTATTTAAAGTTGTAAGCTTAAAATCGAAAAAAGTGCTTTGACCAGAAATTGGCTCTAGTTACTCCTCTGTGCAACGCCCCGTTAGAGATGTTCAACGTTCATTGAACAAACGTCCGGCTTATTGGCCTAATATGGGATGGCTTCCTCTTACTGGGCGGGTGGAATAAACAGCTATTAGGTTTTCCCTCTTTCCATAAGACATTTGTTTGATAATTCAGCAGCGGATTTTGTCAACTAGTTTGTTTTGTACTGTTTCTGTGAACAGAAAACTCCGTTCTATGACCATTTTTCGTCGCTCCGATTCGTTTTATGTTGTATCGAATCGACGATAAATAATAGAAAAGATAAATTAGAAATAAACAGCTGATTAGAAATGTCTCATAGAAGTGTTTATATTATAACTCGATTATTACGGCATCACTATAAGATTTTGCACTAATTTTCCACTAATTTTTCGATGGTTCAGTCCGGTTTCTTATCTTGTTCAGTTCATAAGCTAGAAATCGCTCCGCTGCTGTAGCACGGCAAGCAATCAAATTTACCCGTGCGGCGTTTTGTCTATTTGCAAAAGCGAAAATTGAATGCGTTGCGTACCCTACACCCTACAAAAACTAGCCCCACATTCAACAAAACTTCGAACAAATACAAATATGTATAATATATAATATTTGTATTTGCTTCGAATAAAGCGGATTAGCGTAGGACCAGACGTAGAACCTTTCAACGAGGAACTGGAAAGTTGATGCAAAAATGGAAACGAAATGCATTTTTTCTAATTTGATGTAAATTTCTTATACATTCCAAGAGTGATCTGTCCCTAGTTTTCACATTTTGACGCTCCAACTGACGGTAATGTCACTAAGGTAGTGTCGGCTTCTGATGAGACGAAGTCGAAACGCAAATTCCATAACTAATTTAGTTTTTGGATTTTGTGCCCTTCACGCGCAAATGTGATTTTATAAATTGTTTTCCTTCATAAATAATAGTTTTTAACTAACTTTTTCTTCACTAAGGAGAAATACACGCTGGATATAAAGTGTTACCTCTTCAGAAGGCTATAACTTTTTGGCATTTAAACATTTATTATTTGTTAAATGGCAAAAACTGCAATAATACAAAATTCAAAATCCATTCACTTTTGCTCGGCATGTCGCTAACACGTCAAAGACACGAATCGCAAATGGCCGAACGTGATCTGCCATAATTTTGAGCCATTCACGAACAATAGATTTATCAGGTATTTCAATACCAGCTTTTTTCTACTTCAAACCTTAATTTCTGAAATGGGACAAATGGAAATGGAAAAGTCTATAGCCCAAGTAACAATTGAAGTTTTATAGCATGCTACAAGTGCAATCTAAGTTTTATAAGAGGCTATAAAACTCCCATAAAACCTCAATTACTGCTAGGGTAGCATTTGGAGGCCATTGTGTCGGCGAAATGATGTACGGAAAATGTTTTTATGGGCATTCTTGGTTCACAAGCGGTTTATAAGACGGTATCGAGCCCTGTTGGAATTTCCAAGCCTGCAAGCGAAATGTTTATATGCCCATCTTTCTTAAGTAGCTTCCAGAACATTTTCCCGTTGAAAAGTAGCATTAATTTTCATGCTAGACTCAATGAAAATGTTTGGAGAGCTTCCATCGGCGGAAACTGCCGACTACACCTTTAACCCAAATTCACATCTTTCCTATCCAATTCAGTGACGGTCCAGTACCGTGCACGGACACCAATATTCATACATTTCAAATGCGAGCATGCACACTTGGGAGGACTGGCAACACGGCGGCGCGATAGTTGTCTCGTTTTTTGTCTCCGTTAGTTTATCCGTTTTATCGTGTGTTAAAGCGACCTTCGACGGTGAAGTGGTATTTGATTGTGCGGGAGGAAGACCCTTGCGCATGCGGAAAATGGAGTTCAACTTAAATACTCCCGTTTTGTGCATTAACTTATCATTTTTGGAAAGTGTGTGACGACAATGCAGGATCGACAAAGCAAACTTGTGTGAGGGGCGACTCACAAGAATTTCTGGTTTGTATTCCGGAATCTGGAATTCGAAATATATGCCATACATGCGACTGTGTTGACATCCGATGTCTATCGGCTCTATCAACGATGATAATTGGCTACATCAAGTACCAGCAAAACGATAAGTACAATTTTTTATACCTATCTTATATTAACATCTATATATCTCTCATTAACATTTTCAAAACCGCATCAGCACGAGTTGTTTCAACAGAGGGATTAACATCGATAGCCCCTCGGCTCAATCGATGAAGGTTTTGGATTGATGTATGTGTCAAGTTGTATTTTGTGTACGTTGCGCATGTGGGTGTGTGTAGCATCAGTGACGATGTGTATCGTGCATCTTGCAGTCATCCAGTCCTTCCGTGTGGTGTAGCAACACACACACACCCAGCCCTTTCGTGTCCCGACTTGTCGACTCTGGGAAGGGTACACACTGCTCAGTCTGGCGGGACGTTCTCTTTCACTTTTCCTTCCGCTAGTTGCTTGGTAGTGTATGCTTCAGCATAGTGTTCTCTGGAATCATTTTCTTGCGACTTTTTGATGATTTGATGATTGTGCCGCTGTAGTTGGCTATATTTTTCGGTACTCATTTGTCGGTTGATTTCGTGTGTGAGGTGGTAGATGATAGGTTACATAGCGGTGCTTTTTGGGCCCTTGCTTGGCTGGGGTGACACTTGCTGCTTGATAGGATTTGTATAGAGTACTTGACAATCTGTAACTGTATTAGTGTGTTCAATGGTTGTTTTCCTCCACCTGTCATAGATGGAGGAAAACAAATCGAAAATAACTATTCGGTCGGATTATTTTCATGTTGGAATATAACCAACCGGAATTGTACGTCCCCCGAATAAGTTTTAAGGCAAAGTAGAGCTTTTCAACACCATTATAAATACTTTACGAGAGCTATTTCTAACGTTTAAATTGGCTGACAGTTTTATATATGACAGCTGGAGGAAAACAAACCTCCAATTAGTGTGAAGTGATTTGCATAGAACACTATTGTTTATACCCTACCATTTCGGTACGGTACCGTGTCTTCTTAGTTAACCGGATCGTCATGTGCAACTCGCCCAGGTTAAAATGCAGCTTCAGTGCACCTTTCAGCTTGTTCACAGTCCTGGCTTAAGACTTTAACTTCTGCCCTTTCTCCCAGTGATGTAGTAATAATCTCTTGTATAGTTGAGCTGTTAATCGTGGGGTCCTCCTTCAACTCGAGTATATGTATGAAATTGTGTATATGTGTGTATGGATGTATATATGTATTACAATGCGTATATGTATGTAGGTATTTGTATATGTATGTGTGTATGAATGTATGTGTATAATTTTATGTATACATGTGTGTATCTATGTATGTATATATGCACAGAAAAAAATATTTTGTAATTTTGAATTTGTTTTCATGCACATATTTGGAGCATGAATATAAATGTAAAATTGCGTTCCACCACAAATACACACAAACTATCGTACTTTCTTCGACAAATTTCATTATAGTTTTACACGTTGATTGAAGATTACAGTTGCATTAAACTGGATACCAATGCACTTTAATGTATTTTTAATCTAATATTGCTGTAAAATAAATGACATGTAATATTACACGAACGAAAGTGTAAAATCATACGCTTTTTGATGTTCCCATTAATTGTCAATCAAATTTTTAATTCAAGCTTTGTATGTTTACATTCGTATTGATTTACATGTCGTTCAAATTTCATTATTTTGTTATGTGTGTTTGTGTGTATGTGTATATGTGTGTATATGTACATATAAATGTTCAAAAATGGTTGCATTATACACGGGATTGTTTTGTAGTGCACACATATAATCTATTAATGTGAAAAACTGATACTTCTGAATAGAAGTCAGATCTTCCTCCAATTTCAGCCCCTTGGAGATCTCCAATGGAACAACTTACACAAGTCCAACAGGCAGTGACACCATACTAAGAGAAACGAAAGCGCTGAGGAAAACACGGAGTCTATCGGTTTTTTTATTATGTCCCCTTTTCTTTCTTAAATAAGCAGGAATTCAAGAAATGTGGATGAGAGTCAAAGGAAACGTAAATGGGAGATAGAAATGAAGGTAAAAAATTGCAAAAATGGTAAGTGTTTTAGTACACATTTGTTATGTTATATATACAAATTGAACCAATATACTAAATACGTGTCGATTTCCTGCTTAAATGGAATCGAAAGTCTTACTGTAATGTTACAATCCAATTGATACAAACATTACAGTAAGGCGGGGCTAGTTGATGGAACGATGACCTCGGAACATGTCTGGCACTGTACACGAAATGGGTCATCGGAAAGTCAATTGAGCTAACACCTTCCTAAATCCGTGAACCAAGTTATTTGCATGAATGTTTAAATACATGCAAACATCTTTTTTCTGTAAATCACTACCAGCTAGTGGGAGATAGGATGGTTAACACACACACACACACATCTGCAAATCTTGGTAAAGATTAATAGGCAAGTTGTTCAATTTTCTAATGTGAATTACTTTTTAATAGGTATCTGAAGTTGTTTTTTTTTAATTTTTAGTTCAATATGCAGCTTTTTAAAATTAAGACTAAATCAAAGATAAGATTGTTCTATGTATCTGTGTAACGCAGTGCAGTTGTTAAACTTCACGGTAATTGATTGATTACTCTATTAACGGTTCTAATTTCATTATCATTCTCAGTAGACAGTAGAAAGATGAACCAGCTTCAATGACGCAACCGATTCTGGCTCTCCCATGAGAATCGTTTTTGGTTATGTTCAAAACTACCCTAACATCAAATCACATTAAAAAAACTGACAAAAAATTAAGTTTTGTATCAATGACATTGTAAAAACTGCAAATGTTGTTGGAGACCTAAGCTATAATAGCTATAATATGTTTTTTCTTCTGTATAATATTGTTTGTTTTTTAATTAGACCATAAAGGTTCATTGAAATATTTTCATAAATAAATAAATAATATTTCTTCTCCCCCTTCCTCTACCCGAAGGCACCATCGAATGTACTATATAGCTTCTTGATCACGAGCATTTGATTTGTATCTAACACGCATAAATAATCCCCAGTTCGTTTTGTTTATCACCTGTGCATCTAAGTACGCCAGAATGTAGTGCTAATATCCCACTGTGCTGCGGTCCAGATCGTGCGAGTATTTATTTTCATTATTTTTCCCTCGAAGAGCTCACATCAGGTTGTTTTATTTTTTTTCCTCTAGCTGCTGCTCCAAAAAGAAATGAAATGAAACCTCAAATCAACTGCAGCACATAAGTGTAAACCTGTATTTCGTACTGGGTCTGGCTAAGGTGAGATTTACATCATCTATTTTTTTGTTGTTGTTGTTTTGTTCACAATAGTTGAATCGCTGTTACCAATTCGTTGTTCGGTTGTTAACATACTTCTCGAACTTGCGAAGCTGATCTTCAGTCGATGCCCCTTGGGTTTGTTTTACTTTATTTTTTTATTTTCGTTTACTCATGTGACCGATTTCGGTTAGTTAATTGCTTCCGATGTAAACAAATTATCTCACACTCCACCGTGCACATTTAGACCAGCGATCAATGAAAAGGTTCACATATTATGCAGTAGGCCGTTTTTAACGACACTTTATTATCGTAGCCAACGTACCAGAAAGGATCAATTTGTCACTATTGTGGCTTGGGCGGATGCTGTGAGTTGTAAACCTTTCGATTCGACATATTGATCGCATGTCGTAAAATTAGAGAATTCGAGAAGCGAATACCGTGAAATGACATGCGATGGTGAATAGTTACGTTGGTGAGCTTAATACCGAAAAGCGTCACTGGCTAGTATGAGGAGAAAATTACATTGCTTTTTATGTAGGTTAACTTATACAATATGCAAATGGAATAAGGTACCTGGTGCAATCAAAAGAAATAAAAAATCATGAGCATAAATATAATTCAACTATATCTAAAATAAAATATATTAATAAAAAAGTATAACACAACAATTTTCCTTGATTATTGTTTGTATTTTGAACTCTTAATGTACTGACAATAGATTCGACGTTTAAACTACACGTCTTACGATTCGCATGATGTACCTAAATGGAACACCAGTCATAACTAGAAAAACTCATAGTAAGAGAACTGCGGAGAAAAAAAACAGCATTTTTGGCAACGTATGCCCCGGCATTGTATGGTAACACGTCCAATGTTATAAGGATAGGCAATGTTCGATTGGATTCGTTTTTTGACAGCTAAACGTGAATCCAATCGACCCAAAATGGAGTCTCCGCAGTTCTCTTTCTAGAGTTTTTCTAGTCATAACAAACCCGTAGCCAAAATTTAGTTTAGAAAAGGGGTACAAAAAAGGTTGAGAACCGCTGTTCTGGAGCATTTATCAGTTTTTACTTAGCAGACAAATTTACTAATTCAGTTATCAATAGCAAAAAGTTTTATTACTTGACACATTACCTTATTGTCAAACTTTGATAACCTAGAGGTTTGTTTATTTTTCAGCCGAAAATTTCCTTGTTATTTTCGTAATAACTTATTGTCATGGATACGACGCAAAGATTGACGTTGTTTCTTTTTCACAAAGCTTTGCTTCTGTTTATTATTGAGCTGTCACTCTGACGGTCAACCGGGTTCATCGGGGGGTCGCATTTAGATGGTACATTGGAAACATCGGAACACTCTATCTTGAGTTTATCTTTGCCGGTACTTTCGGCACTGTGCAAATATTTTCGATAAGGTAGGAGAGCATGGGGAGATTCGACCAAGCGTGAGATTCTACAATTGGGAATAACGTGCTCTATCAGGTTCTTATATTTTTTAAAAAAAAAATTTATGCTTGTTTCGATCCGTTAAGGTAATTTTCAAAGTTTGGAATGAAACATGCTTTCCTCATTGAAAATATTCTGTAATTAAAAAAATTGCGTTTAATGATGTGATTTTTTTTTCAAGCTTGAGTAATTAATTTTTTAAAGTACTCATGTATTATGTTATTCTCTATGAAGCAGTGAAAATATTTTACATCAATCGGACTATTGGAATAGTTACAGAGAAAGTAAATGCGCTTTAACCTAGGCTCATTAGCAAGGTAGGGCAAGGTGTAATTACCTCTGCTCCATCCCAAAGGACCAAAGGAGTGACATTAACCTTTTTAGCCAAGTCACTCCCAACGATTTATTATATGAAGACTTTTTTTCAATAGGTCCAATCTGCAAAAGAGAGCCTCTCTTTGTTTACTTTCACTTCCGCGAATTACTCGGTCAGCTTCCTGATTTTCCGTCAACTGTTGAAAAATAAAAACTGAAGACAATTTGTTGGTAGTACCATCGAAGAATAAAAAACAAGATGATTTATAAAAATAACATTGAAAATTGTCAAAGTTTAAACCCCTTCTCCGAAGCGCATTTGTTTTACAGAGCCTTGCGGCAAACACTCTCTGAAATAAAAGAGTAAAAAAATGAAGAAAAAAATGTATTGAGATGTCCTTGAACAGTGTGGTTTTCCAAAAAAAAAACTATAAAAAGGCAAAAAATCCTTGAAAAATGACAGAAAAATCGATGTTTGAGGTGCTCAAAGTTTGCAAACAAAAATACATTTCAAAGAATCGGTAACACTTAGTTATGCACTTAAAAACACTTAAGTAGTCATGCACTTAAAAAAACTGCTCATGCTAGCAAAATAGTTAGACCTCTACCGTCGTTTTGGAGCCCACATGGAACTGCATTATTAGATTAGTATTAGTATTAGTAGATATTTGATACTATTAATGCATTAATTCATGAAAGTAATACCGGAAATATGAAATTTATAAATGGATATACTTGTCTTAAAATTAGTTAAAAGTTTCAAAACAACATTTTTTCATCACTAGCACAACCATTGTGTTAACTACCTTAGCGATTATTTCAGTAATAAAATTAACTTCAACACATATTGCGCCTTCTTGAAACGCAACTCGGCACCCTTTTATTTCAAAGCACACTACGTCTTTCAAAACAGTTTTATTCAAGGTTATATTTGCGTTGAGATCAGCCTCCTGGCAACCCTATACCATCATATGGAGTTTGACAGCGACCTACATATATGGGGCGTTATAGCTATAAAGCCCCAAACAAAGAATTATGTTCGGCACTATGCTCGATATTCAAGCATTCCACACGACGTTTTGCATCTTGTGGGATGATTTAATATCATATCATTCAGAAAATCGACATTTTGTAACTAAATACAGCTTCTAATCATTCGGTTCAAAATCAATGTTTTGCCTTTCATGGCAGTGATGCTGGCTGTACAGAGACGTCGTCCTTGACAGGGGGCTGGTTGAGATTGATCGTAGCTGGTGGATAGACATCACGCCACGCACGCTAGATGCACAAGTTGTTTGTTTTCACCAACACAAGCGCACGCAACCGTTATTCGAGCCGAAAATAGAACCGGTTCGAATTGTGTGCAGACAGCAGAATGCGGTGCGCATACACCGCGCGCTTGTGTTAGTTCAGTTCAACTCGGTATCGGTCGCCCGCTGAGGAAAGTCACTCAATTATTTGTTGCGTGCGTGTGCCGTGGTCAAAAAATGAATTGTGAAGGAAAATGTGCCGTTGTTTTGCAATAAAACTGCAACGTGTAAATAGCCATT
The DNA here is from genome assembly GCF_030247195.1 of Topomyia yanbarensis. Taxonomy (NCBI): domain Eukaryota; kingdom Metazoa; phylum Arthropoda; class Insecta; order Diptera; family Culicidae; genus Topomyia; species Topomyia yanbarensis. The sequence goes on along the minus strand of NC_080670.1, from coordinate 182,598,970 downwards.
GCTGGGCAAAAAAAGATTGTGCTGGTTTTAGAGTGAAAAAATTGAAATGGCGTCACTTGCGGCAGCAGCTTTACAGCGAAGGAAATAGTTTGAGTGTTGGTGGTTGGTAGTGAATAAAAGATGGAGAAGAGTGCGTGTCGCATGTGAAGGGGAAGATCTGCTGATCTCTTGCTGGAATGTAAAGTTTATTATGGGTTGTGAAAGAGTACAGATACGGAGTTTGGTGTGTATTACAACGAATTCAGTTTTGAGGAAGAGCTCTGCGACGAAAAAGCAGATGATCGCAGGGTTTCAGCTACCAATGCATTGTTTGCATGAAATTAACGTAACGTAAATTTTTATCTTTTGTATTGAATACTAAATAATCAAATGAAAATATGCTGTTCGAAAGAGGTATGCAATTCTTGTCCAGGAATTTATCCGAAAACAGAGAATCCGGGGCTTTTCTCGCGAGCGCGCAGACTCGTTTCATGACGCGCTTGTTCTGTTGAAGCCATGATGTAATGAAATGAACTTATTCTGACCAGGGTTGCCACTATTTTTTAACAAAAATCTGCAGGTTATCTAAACATGTCTGGCAAAATCTGGCACTTGACAGTGATCTCAAAGTCATCGAAATTCTTCATCCATTTTAGTTTTAATAGATCGGTTTTTGAAAAACTTGGGACATTATTACCCAAATTTCCAAAATGCTACATGCACATAAACTTAAGAATCTGGCAGAATTTTTTTGTCTGGAAGCTGTCGAAACCTCTGGCTGTGCCAGATAAATCTGGCATAATGGCATTCCTGATTCTGACTACACATGCCTACTGTGATGCTTTTAGAGAATAAAATCGGAGAAAGTTCAGAATAGGACGTAAGTAACATTGAGAGCCTATCTTTGTTTACCTTCTCTTTCGATTATTATGATACCACTATAGCATTTTGCACTAATTTACCAGTACATGTCGAAAGCCGATGTTTACTACGAGAAATTGCAGAGAGCTGAGTACTCAATGCTGATACGACCGAGTAATGAACAAAAGAGAAAGACCCCGAGAATCTCTTATTGTTACATCCTATTCTAAATTTTCTCTAGATTTACTCAATGTAAATTGATGGCAGCATTTTTCATGTTTGTGTTACTGTGGTCCGAAATCGTACGATGCGGATAATTAGCCACTTCTATGGATATCATCCGAGCGTAGAAAGTTTGGCGCTCTGAAAAAAATGTAGATTCGAATGCGAATGGTTGAGGTTTTGAATTAATGAGCGTATTTATGTTGCAATACTTGTCTAAATTCACGTTAAGTCCACCAGTTTCTGAAAAAGCGTCCGTTAAGGGGAAAACCAATGAAACGGTGAATCGAATTGATCAAAGCTTTTTTACATTATAATGTACCATTTCAATAAGGGACCATTCATAAATTACGTAACGCGAAATTTGCCCAAAATTGACTCCCCCTCCCCCCCATGTTACCAGGGCCGTCTTAAAACCACTCGGGGCCCCTGAGCACTGTTGAAACCCCCGTCATTAAACAGGTGTAAATAGCTGTTCTCCATGTCACTCGAAGAATTTTCCAAATTTGAGCCAAGTAGGCCAACAATTATGGCATTATACAGCAATAGGACGAGTTTTCAAGAAAAAAGCAAAATCCCGGATATCTTACGGTAGAGTTACTAGCGATTAAAATGATATATGCATTTAGACGAGTTTGATTGCATGTTACATGTGTTTTTCTATTCTACTTCATTAGTCTGTACTTTTGCACATCGATTAGTTTGCTTTTGCATTACTGATGTATACTAAAATAGTATCGGTCAATTTATACACTTCCAATCAAGCTCTTTGCATCTTTTTTCTTTATTCGGCATGTTATGATTCCTTTTATTGGTATATAGTAGAGATATCTATACATACTCGTATAGATACAAACGCTCGTGGCCTTCGCGATAACACAAACCTGGTCACAAACGCGACCATGCAATTGCAATAATCCACACATACTTACGCCCGCGATTTCGCCTACATGAAAAAAAAACCACAGTAGTTAAGTAAACGTAGCATCTTTAAAGTTTCAAACGCGGTCTCAAACATTAACCCACCACTCGCGCGATCATGAAACGGTCACGTCCAGAAGTCTTACCTCGGTCCTAGCAGTCTGGACTAGCGTATTCAGTTGAACCAATCAAAAAAGGACCCTCATATTCACTAAACAACACGTTCCATGGTGACATGACCTGGGACTCTAGTGATATGGGGAAACGGACTACCATCTGTACCATACACTAAAAATTAAGCATCAGATCCACGGTCCGCGCACGATCAAACAAGAATACACGCTACATCATCATAAAATCGAAATTATACACGCGAAGTCACATACACGTGACAAACAAGTTAATATACAAATGCTTGAGCCCTTCGCGACCATCCGTGCACCTACACTCGCGATCTCGTAAACATGATAACATCCCGGTGATAAAGTGAATGTCTCAGCTCCTACAAATTTTCAAACGCGGTCTCAAGCACGAACCTAAAAACTTCCGCGGTCGCACGATCATGAATCGGCACTTCCGGATGTTTCTATCTTTGATATCAGCAAACTAGGTCCACGCCTTCAATTGGATCAATTAGAAAAAAAGAAAGCTCTCATATCCACTGGACACCACGTTACATAACGACATGACCGAGGACTCTAGTAATATGGGGTAACTTACTCCCTGTCAGAATGTGAATTGTACACCGAAAACTAACTATCAGAATGAAGGTCCGCGTGACCATTCAACAACGCACGCGTATATAGGAATGGCCACCCGATTACAAAATCCAATTTTGTACACGCGAAGTCACATGAAGGCGAGCATTCGTGAAAAACGCGTTAACATACGAACGCTTAATCCCTTCGCGATTAACAACGCACAGCTACGTTCGCGATCGCGCAAACTGAATAACACTCCGGTAATAAGGAGAACGTTTTAACACTTACGAAGTTTCAAACGCGAACCTACAAACGTCCGTTTTCGCGCGCTCATGGATCGGTCACGTCCGGAAACTATTACTCTGTCCTTATAACTTAGGCCCATACATTCAGTAGGACCAATTAAAAAATAAAGCTCATATCTACTAGACAACACGTTCCATGGTGACATCACCGGGAACTCTAGTGATATGGAAGATCTCACTTTCTTTTAGCTTTTGAGCCGTGCACCAAAAATAAAGTATTAGATTCACGGTTCGCGCGCGATTATCCAAGAACACACGCGAATATGCGAAAGGCACACGGTTATAAACTAGAATTTATACACGCGAAGTTACATACACGTTAACACACGTGACTTATAAACGCACACGCGATCGAACACGTTAACGTACAAAAGCTGGAGCCCTTCGCGATAATACACGCGATCGCGAGTCCCTAACCCCGCACATACCTGAACCGTACAATGAATATCACATTCAGAATCATGGCCCGCTACAATTGGCCTAAAGCAGCGTTTTAGTGGGCGCCATTCGCCTGTCTCGTCTGCAATGTGATTCTGACGAGGAGCCCTGCCGAGAACCTAGCTCTACAGCTCCAGTAGGATAACTCTCGAACAAAAATAATAATAATCTCTACTATCGACAATAGTGTTGAGCGTATAAGGGCCCTTATTAGATTTAGCTCTTATTGCAAAAATATAGTTCTGAGTGCCTTGCAAATGTTCAAGTTCTTGTAAAATGTCTTCATTGCCAATGTCGAGAGCAAGTTCTTACAAAGATTCAAAACGAATTTGAAAATACGAATACGGATTCTGTGTAAAAGTTATTTATTTTCATTTCTCTATTCTGGGCAATAGAAGGAAAGAGTATATTTATCGCATTTTTTTTTTTTTATTTTTATTCATTTCGTTTATTTGATAGGCACAAATGCGTTAGCTTGGCGGTGCCAAATTCTTTTGTTTTTACATTTTGTATATTTTAAAACTAGGAGGTTACAATGTTGAAACATTTTTTTAAAAAAGAAAAATTTTACAGCTATCTTAAGACTAGAAATAAGATTCTATATACAAGAGAGGGGGCGAAAGATTTTTTTTATGAAAAAATTTTAAAACAAGGAATTCAATAGTAATAATTTTTAGGAAATATTTACAGTTATCTTAAAACTAACAATATAGTTTGGTACACAAAAGGGGGAACAAATATTTATGAGAAAATTCGCAGGTGTTTTAAGACTAGGGATACAATTCTATTTACAAGATGGGGGACAATAGTTTTAACAAAGAGGTAAAATTACAACTATCTTAAAACTAGGAATACAGAATACAAATTTGAACTTTTTTAGCGGAGACTTATGCTTGGTCAAGATATTCAGAGGGGGGCTGTAGAAGCAGTTGTATCAAGGACAGGGGAGAGAAAGCGTAGATGGTGACCAGGAGAGAAGAGCGAAACTTGCAAACTTCGCTCAAACGGGAGATCAGCGAAAGATTACCGCCTCAGTCTAGTAGGTCGGATTGGCGGATGGTATTCTTCGGACCCGCGGGGAATCCTTCAAAAGTCATCGGACCTTGAGTCGCTCTCGCTTCAGTTTCCGTAGTGGTAAGTGCGACGGCGGTTACATAGTTGCAGTCTGGAGCTGATCGATCCCACAAGGCAAGAGAAAGCTTCTAAAACGAGAAATAAAAAGAGAGGGGCTAAATTGGGATATTTGTCGTTTTTATGAAAGTATAAATAAGGGACATATAGGGGAAATCACGATTTGCCAGTATATCTCGGACTGGGACATTGGGTGGTCTACCTCGGGCCCGAAGGGAATCCTTTAACTGAGACCTGGCGTCCAAGTACCCGGCGCATACCCAGACAACGTGCTCGATGTCGTGATAGCCCTCGTCACAAGCGCACAGACTACTCTCCGCAAGCCCAATACGCCGCAGATGCGCATCCAAGGTGTAGTGGTTGGACATAAGTCGGGACATTACACGAATAAAATTCCGACCCACATCCATCCCCCTGAACCAAGGCTTCGTTGATACCTTTGGGATAATGGAATGTAGCCATCGTCCAAGTTCACCATTGCTCCATGAGGTTTGCCAACTGTTGAGTGTCCTCTGACGACAAATACTAAAAAATTCGTTGAAGCAGATTGGTCTTTCGTATATGTCACCATTTAATGCGCCCACCTTTGCTAATGAGTCGGCCTTTTCATTGCCCGGGATAGAGCAATGAGAGGGGACCCAAACAAAGGTAATTTGATAAGATTTTTCAGATAACGTACACAAGGACTCCCGTATCTTCCCCAGGAAATATGGGAATTGCTTTTTGGGCTTCATCGCACGAAGAGCCTCGATGGAGCTGAGGCTGTCCGAAATGATGAAGTAGTGATCTGTGGGCAGAGTGTCGATGATCCCAAGGGTGTACTGAATTGCAGCTAACTCTGCGACGTAAACTGAAGCGGGATCATTGAGCTTGAATGAAGCGGTGATAGTATTGTTGAAGATACCGAAGCCAGTGGACCCATCGAGATTTGATCCGTCAGTGTAGAACATTTTGTCACAGTCGACTTCTCGGAATTTATTATAAAATATATTGGGGATCACTTGCGGGCGTATATGGTCCGGGATTCCACGAATCTCTTCCTTCATGGATGTGTCGAAGAATACAGTAGAATCAGAAGTATCTAGGAAACGAACACGGCTGGGAGTATATGAAGAAGGATTAATGCTCTGTGCCATGTAGTCGAAGTACAAGGCCATAAATCGGGTTTGAGAATTAAGCTCGACGAGCCTCTCGAAGTTTTCAATCACCAACGGGTTCAGAATGTCGCATCGGATGAGCAATCGATATGAGAGTTCCCAAAATCGATTTTTTAGCGGAAGAACGCCCGCCAGCACTTCGAGACTCATCGTATGGGTCGAGTGCATGCAACCCAAGGCAATGCGCAAGCAACGATACTGGATTCTCTCCAGTTTGATGAAGTGTATGTTCGCAGCGGAGCGGAAACAGAAACACCCGTACTCCATCACCGACAATATCGTTGTTTGGTACAACCTGATCAGGTCTCCTGGGTGAGCACCCCACCATGTTCCAGTTATTGTTCGGAGAAAATTGATCCTTTGTTGGCATTTCTGTTTCAGATACCTAATATGACATCCCCAGGTACCTTTAGAGTCGAACCAGACCCCGAGATATTTAAATGTGAAAACCTGGTTGATCGTTGCACCCATTAATAGAAGCTGGAGTTGCGCCGGCTCACGCTTCCTAGAAAAAACAACCAACTCAGTTTTCTCCGTGGAGAACTCAATACCCAGCTGAAGAGCCCAAGCAGACAAATTGTCCAAGGTATTTTGTAATGGTCCTTGCAAGTCGGCAGCTTTGGGCCCTGTAACAGAGACCACCCCGTCGTCTGCAAGTTGCCTTAGCGTGCATGAATTGGCAAGACAATCGTCAATGTCATTCACGTAAAAATTGTAGAGCAGGGGACTTAGACATGAGCCCTGGGGAAGACCCATGTAGCTAAATCGCGATGTTGTTAAATCGCCATGCGAAAAATGCATGTGCTTTTCAGACAACAGGTTTAGCAAAAAGTTATTTAAAATTGGTGAAAGACCATGCTGGTGCAGCTTCTCTGACAGAATGTTGATAGAAACTGAGTCAAAAGCCCCCTTAATATCCAAGAAGACTGATGCCATCTGCTCTTTGTTAGCATAGGCCATTTGGATTTCTGTAGAAAGCAACGCAAGGCAATCGTTCGTCCCTTTGCCTTTGCGGAAGCCAAATTGTGTATCTGACAGTAAGCCATTTGCTTCAACCCAATTGTCGAGGCGAAACAAGATCATTTTCTCGAACAACTTCCGAATACAGGACAGCATTGCAATCGGCCGATATGAGTTGTGGTCGGAGGCTGGTTTTCCTGGTTTTTGGATGGCGATGACCTTCACTTGCCTCCAGTCATGAGGGACAATGTTACCCTCAAGAAACTTGTTAAATAAATTCAACAAGCGCCTTTTTGCAGTGTCAGGTAGATTCTTCAGCAAGTTGAATTTGATTCTGTCTAACCCTGGGGCGTTATTGTTGCATGATAAGAGAGCAAGTGAGAACTCCACCATCGAAAACGGTGTTTCGTTCGCGGTATCGTGAGGAGACGCGGCGCGGTACGTTTTCTGTACCGGGACAGAGTCCGGACAGATCTTCTTGGCGAAAGCAAATATCCAACGGTTTGAATATTCCACGTTCTCGTTGGTACTATTACGGTTACGCATACGTCGAGCCGTACCCCAAAGAGTGCTCATCGCTGTTTCTCTCGTTAACCCGTCGACGAACCGGCGCCAATAACTACGTTTTTTGGCTTTCATTAGACTCTTCATTCGCCTTTCTAACGACGCGTACTGTAGATAGCTAGCGGGTAACCCGTCTTCCCGGAAGGCCTTATATGCAGTGGACTTTTCCGCGTACAGCTCTGAGCACTCTTTATCCCACCACGGGGTGGGAGACCGTCCATGGGTATTCGCGCTGGGTACTGGTTTAGTCTGAGCTTGATTCGCACTGTCGAGAATCAAGCCAGCCAAAAACCTGTACTCTTCCTCCGGAGGAAGTTCTTGAGTGGATTCGATTTTAACGGATATCGCGGTCGCGTAACTCTTCCAATCAATGTTCCGTGTGAGGTCATACGATACATTGATTGTTTCCGATGGTCTTGAACCGTTAGCAATTGAAATCACGATAGGCAAATGGTCGCTACCGTGGGGATCAGGGATCACCTTCCACATGCAATCTAACTGTAGCGAAGTCGAGCATAGAGATAAATCCAACGCGCTTGCGCGTGCTGGTGGTGTAGGAATCCGCGTCATTTCTCCCGTGTTTAAGATGGTCATGTTGAAATTATCGCAAAGATCTTGGATTAATGTTGATCTATTATCATCATGAAGACAGCCCCATACCGTACCGTGCGAGTTAAAGTCTCCCAGAACTAGCCGCGGTGCCGGTAAGGATTCCGTGATATTACAAAGCGTTCGGTGCCCTACCGAGGCTCTAGGAGGAATGTAGATGGAAGCAATGCAAAGGTCTTTACCTTTGATTAAAACTTGACAAGCGACAATTTCAATGCCTGGTGTCGAAGGGAGGTTAATTCGGTTGAAAGAATAGCCCTTTTTGATCCCCAAAAGTACTCCTCCATAGGGGTTTTCTCGATCCAGACGAATTATATTAAAGTCGTGGAAGTTGAGATTTATATCGGAAGTTAACCAAGTTTCACATAATGCGAAAGCATCACATTTTAAACTATTTAGTAAAAATTTAAAGGAATCGATTTTCGGGAGGATACTTCTGCTGTTCCACTGTAGAACAGTGATCGAATCGGTGACCTCGTTCGATGACTTAGCCATCGAAGGATACGATCGCTGCAAGGAGGGGCCATTTAGTAGTCAACTGCTTCAAAAATGTTTGCACTATAGGGAGAAAACCTATCAGAAGGCTTTTAAGAGGATCAGTAACATTGAAAGCTGTGAAAATTAAGTCCACTATGTCAGAAAATTTCATTAGTCCGCTACTGGACTGAGTATCTGTTTGAAAAAAGGGGACACTTGGGGTTTTTGGTGTCCCTGGAAGTGGTGGGTACTCCTTGTTAGAATTAATATTTCCAAGTCCTGGAGCAAATTGCTTCGGCTTTTGTGCATCACTTCCGTTGGATTTATTGATTGCGGTTGGCGCACTCTGAGTGGACGACACCTTGGCACCCTTACGAGGCAATGTAGGGGAGGCTAGATTTCTCCTCTTCCTGGATTCCCCTGGGTTAACCAATGATGTTCCCTCTTGTGGGTCGTCAGATTCTTGCTCAACGCCAGCCAAAAGAGCAAAGGAATTTTCGGAAGGGACAGATGGCGAAGCATTCTTTAGCATTTCTGCATAAGAGTGCCTCGAGCGATCCTTAAGGGAGCGCTTAATTTTATCCCCGCGCTGCTTGTACGCCGGGCATGACTTAAGAGCATGCGGAGGGCCCCCGCAGTAAATACACTTCTCAGTTTCTCCACCGCAAGCGTCATCCTCATGCTCTCCCTCGCATTTGCCGCACCGTTTTTTATTGCCACAATAAGTGGCTGTGTGGCCCAGTTGCTTGCAATTGCTGCAGTTCATTACCCGCGGTACAAATAGGCGAACAGGTAGGCGAACCTTATCCAGGAGGACATAGTTGGGAAGAGCAGATCCGGAGAAAGTCACCCGAATCGAGTCTGACGGAGAATAAGTTGTCTTATCATCTTCAGTTTTTGCGGAATACAATTGCTTGCATTCCAGAATTTTCACCTTTTGAAGTGAAGGGTCCTTAAAGCAGCCAACCCCGTACTTCAACAGGTCTTCGCACTTTAGACCCGGTTCGGCGACGACCCCATCGATCTCCACAACTCTACAAGGCACATACACTTTGAATTGCTTCGTAAACGCTCGCTGCGAGCAATCTGGTTTGCCTGGTCGAGGTCATTTACTATAACGCGTATCTTATTAGCTCGAACACGTGTTATCTGAGCCACGGACGGGTAGTTGGCAGTCAGCTCCCGTGAGATTTCTAGAATATTGGGCGATTTCGTGTTGGGCCGGAAATACACCACCCAGGGTCCAGTCGAACTGGCTGGGTATGTTTTAATACGGGGAGGACTGGGGGAATCAGGGGAGGGAGTAATTTCGGGTTTATCCGGTATATCCATGGGAATATCATTCCCATCCAATGTTACTTCGCCCTCGGCCATTTAGGCACGAGGATAACACGTGGTGTAAACGAGAGATGAAACTTATATTCAGGGGAAAGGGCAGAAGTAGAGACCGATCGGGGAAAGGGAAATGAAAGAAAAAAAAATACTTAGCTTATATAGCGGCGATTCCGGCTATTCTGGTATTCACTTCACCAGCCTGGGCACCGGCGAACAAAGACTGCCTCGAACAATGGTTGACCTTCACTGGCAATTTATTCTTGTTCACTTTATGCACAGCACCAGAAAACGAACTGCTTCGATCGAGAGCTCGGAGGGTTATGGAATATTTATCGCATTGTCAAGTATAAGTTTACACTTTGATATATTTCTAAAAACCAATTTTCCTTCGCTATAGAGAAAATGGAAAACCTCATTTGGTGGTGAAGGAACTTATAACTAAATCCAGCGGTAACCCTGCCCCGGCACTAAGTTAGCGTCATATCCTGATGAGACGACGTCGAAACACAAATTCCATTTCAAATTTATTTGTTTATATTTGTAGGAGTACAACTCAGTAAAAGTTTCTAAATCCGTTGTCAATGAATATCTAGAATTTAATATTACATCAAACGCTTGCCTATTCGATTGGGGCCAAAGTTCAGCTGAACTGGAAGCCGCCCAACAAAATCGAATTCATCTCAATGCGCCAAAAAACCAGACACTGGACGAACTTTTTCCCAGAACCAGCGCAACCCATCAATTCACCCAAATTAAACTCCATTGAACCGATCACAATCGAATCGGCGAAAGTTGTTCTACCTGCCTGCCTGCCTGCCTGTGCAATGGGCAAAAGGTTACCCATCAGCATCAGCGGCTACCCACCCCGAAGCAACATTCGAAAACTTATCGCAACTAGCAACGAGGTAGGCAGGGCAGCGGCGGCGGCGGCGGCGGCGGGGGAAGGATATCACTTCATTCACATTTCATCGCACGACCTTTGTGTGAAACGAGAGGGAACCCGTTATGAAACTTTGCAGCATGCCCAAAACGGAACCCCGAGCAGATGCGCCTCTCCGTAGTACATCGATGCGCGGGAGCGCAGCAGCGGCCACGACAACGGAGCGAAGCACATTCACTTGAACTTTCCTGATCTGCCAGATTTTTATGTAACTTTGACTCTGCTGGCGGCTCGGTAGCGACTCTGTAGGTACAGAGACGTGGGATGGTTTGTCCATAGTAAGAAAAAAAAAAAGTGCAGTAACTATGCAAGTCTGGTTTGGCCAGCAGGGTGGAGGATCTAAGTTTGGCGCGTTGTTTCGCCAGGGCCCTTATCGTATCGTTAGCAATTACTTACAGATGCACCGTGACTTGGGAGCAGTGCCAGCATCCAACTGTGGTAGAATTTGTGTAGCTATTCGATGCAGTTACGGGGAGGGGGGGGGGAGGTGAAGTATGATACAACCAGGAAGGTTATTCAAACAAGACACCACGAAACTCGCATCGTCGTCCCGGAAAGATAGTAGTCAGGTGGGAACGGATAGGATTGTCGGCGAAAGGTCGCAAGTCATTTCTCGTTATTTATTCGGTTGTGGTGGAAGGTTGGCTTTGTTGTTGCAGCGAGTGCTGGTTAAATTAATTCATGGATTGGTGAAATTATAGCTGTTTTTGTCTATTTGGACGTCAACAGCGAGACCAATGTTTATATCAAGTACAGGTGTAAAATGGTGTTAACCTCTTTCAACCGATTTGAATATCGTTATGGCCAGAAAAGTGTTTTAAAACACTGGACTGATCAGCCCGAATGTAGAAGGAGTTACAGTTAATGAGAACTTTGGAAAAAACAATTTTCGGATAAATGGCGACCGTGACCGTAGCCCCAGATTAAAACTAAGAACAAAATCAAACTTTAATCTTGTTGTCCTCCTCCCAAATAAAATGTCTAACTACGTTACTGTTAGTAATAAAATCTAATGTGGACAAGATTATTGCAGAATAGCAACGAAAGTTGCTGTCTGTTCATCTGACCATTAAAGTAAATGAGCTAACCTAGTCAGTCACGAAAATAACCAACCTTACCTATCCACCACGACAATTGTCCTCTTGCACCGTGTTCACCGTTGACCTCCAAGAAAAAGTTTTATCTTTTGTGCATTGTCAAAAACCACGGTATGGAGCTTTCAAGTGGTTCATTTCGGACCGTCACGACTTGAATTGTTTACTCGCTACCCAATTCTTAAAGTTCGAAACCATCTTCTAACACCAGCAGCTTTAGAAAGGATAAACAACTTGGTTTGAGTGAAACAGAACGTCAAGGCTTCGAAGTTCGGTAGCGGACAAAGAAAAAAAAGTTTGCAAAGTTGACATTCGACACGGGCGGCCTACTAGGTTATAGATACACTACGCATTCGACACGTAAGTTTAACCATCAAGTTCTCTTACCTATGTATGTTAACAAAGCATAAACAAACATTCATCGCTTAGAGGCAGCACTCGAGCGACGCCTGTGGCTAATTGATTGACTATCGCGACGAGAAACACACCGGAGTGCTTTGTTAGTTCATGGTCTACAAAACTCTTGTGTGACTCGCACAACCGTTCCACACTAAAAAGAAATGCACTAATAATTAGTGATAAACGGATAAGACAGCTTGACCGTCAAAACACACTCATTCGAAGAATATCAATTTGTCAATCTTAACTTTAACACCAAATCTATAAATCGAGAACGAAATTCACAGTTTCATCAAGTTCCGGGCTAATCTGTCTGCAAGCTTCCATAAATTCAATCACAATTTTGGATCGCCAAAAATAGGTCCCACAAGCACGGGGATGATAAACCACGAGTCTCTGTAAATGATTCATAATTGTCCCTCTGACGGGATGGTAGGAACCGTCCTCATCGTTCATTTTTTGGGGTGATGATGGGTGATGAAAAACTGAGAAGAGTGTTTTCGGCGTTTGTCGGTTCCAACTTTGATGAACTGGAATGACGCTTTTTTTTGTGCGACAACCGTTTATACTCTTACGCAATGAAGCCCGGGTGATGATTAATGGCGTGGTGTCTGTCAATCAACTATACACAGTCAGTGAGTTAAGCGATGTTCAGTTAGTATAGAGGGGACACGCTCACTGTCATCAAGTTAAGGACGATTATAGAAGTAATCTCGTGGTGAAGTTTAATTCGCAAGAGATGACGAAAAATGAAGCTCAAGGTTTTGGCAAAATGTAGAAATAATTTTGTTGAGTGTCAACGCCGAGGGTTCCATCCAAAAGACAATCAAGCGTCTGATGTTTCATGGACTATAAAAAAAGTCTGCGAAAACAGCGGATACAAGGTTACAAAGCTAACTTTCAAAACCAACAATCAAGGGTGTCCGACATCAAATTGCATCACGGAAAAAACGCTGTAGAAAATAACCCAAATGGGTATTTTTTCTTGAAAATTTAGGTAGAAGTAGTTTAGAGTGTATTATTTACACTGTATTTTTATCGCTGTCAGTTTTTCGAAAATTGGAAAAGCAACGTCGTCACCTGGAAAATCCTCAACTCTCTCATTGGAACATCGGAAAACTACTAGGAATCATGCAGTCAACGGTGAGTTGTGTGATTAAACGGCACTACCCAACTCTGAGCAGCGAACGGAAGGAGAAAAGCGTATAGTGAGCGAAATCCCAATGCATCGGTCAGGGCTGTGGCCAAAAAGTTGAATCTGTCCAAGTCTTTCGTTCAGAGCGCCAAGGACCGGGAGGAACTGCACACGTACAAAGTGCAGAAGGTTTCGAATCGGGACGAACGGTGGGGAAATTACAGGCCCGAAAACTGTACACCCAGATGCTGACGAAGCCTCATTGTCTCATCATGGATGATGAGACTTAAGGCGGACTTCCGGCAACTTTCGAAGCTACTTTTCTTCACCACCCAGCATAAGTTTAATGTTCCGGAGAAAGTAACAAAGCAGAACGTTTGCCAATAAATACATGATTTGGCAAGCGATCTGCTCATGTGGTAAATGGAGTGTGCCTTTCGTGACTAGCGGGACTTTAAACGGAGAGATGCACCCCAAGGAGTGTCTATAGAAGCATCTGCTTCCTCTGGTGAAGAAACACGAGGCCCTATGATCTTCCGGCCGAATCTAGCTTCGTGTCACTATTCAAATGTTATTCTGGAGTGGTACGAAGCGAACGGGGTCATTTTCGTACCCAAGAAGATGAACCCCTCCCCCTGGGTTTCCGTACAGAAGAAATTGCAGCAGGAATCAGGAATCAGAATATATTGGCTCAAATGGCACGTTCCCCGTATGTAGTCGGGAATTTGTGCCTTGCCGTGTGTTTTCATCATTTTCTGAGCGGAAGGAAAGGACAAGGAGGTGTGGGGAAGTAGAATTAACAGCAAAGTAGAATTAACAGCACAAAACAAAAAGAAACAACAGGTAATTTAAACTCACAAGTAGTTCAACTTGCCTGCGAATGAGCCTAAAGCTCTTTACCACATTGGATAAGAAACTTTAGTATGTCTCTGAGTTTCAGTCGTCCAAACATGGTTTCGTCTATATATGGACGGCTGAAGACTCGAAATCGCAATTGCGCTACCGCTGGTCAGTTGCATATCAGATGATATGAGGTTCCGTAGTCGGATTCACAAAGATCACGTGAAAAAGACTCAGCGCGCTGAATAGTTGCCATGTGATAATTGAGTTTGCAGTGGCCAGTTAAAGCCCTGGTCAGCATGGCGCAGTGGAGCTTCGAAAAATGTAAGAGATTTTTCGAAACCACTGGACATGCTTGTTCTAGAAACTTGCCTTTGTTTGGCGACACGTTTGTAGATTTCTTCAATAATTGCGGTGCTCGGACGAAGCCCAGGACTGTATTTTTTTCCCTTGTCCAACTTGTTGAAATTGGCAGCGCGGGCTCAGGACCAACGAAGTCAATCGCTGAACCTGCCCTGGCCAATTCGTCAGCCCATTCATTTCCAGTAATACCGCAATCTCCGAGCACCCAGACAAGGTAGATAGTGTTGACAATGTTTAGTTCTTCGATTTGGGTTCGGCACGCGATCACTAGCCGGGACCGGGATTTGTCTGAGCTAAGGGCCTTGATTGCAGCCTGACTATCGGAGCAGAAGTTTATAACTCTGCCGGACAAACTCAGTTGTAGGGCCGATTTCACCTCGCACATAATCGCAAAGATTTCTACTTGGAATACAGTACAGTATCTACCTAGTGAGTGAGATTGTTCCAATCTCATTTCACGACAGTAGACACCAGCACCAGCACGTCCCTCCATCAAAGAACCGTCAGTGTAACAGACCACTTGCGATTGTTGTTGTCTTTCCATAAAGCCAGACAACCACTCCTCTCGAGAGGGAATCTTCACATGGAATGTCCTGTAAGGAAAACTACAAGTGAGTGTAATATCGCTGGGAGCAAGAATATTTTCACAGCATGTAACCATTTGTGACCACAATCGTGTATGACTGGTAGCAAGATCAACATGATTACTGTTCCAAATCCCAGTAACCTGCAGTCTGTATGCACATGATAGTGCTTCTTGTTTTAAGTGTATGTGTAATGGTTTGATATTTAGAAGTGCCTCAAGAGCAGCAGTCGGAGTCGTGGTGAAAGCACCAGTCAACGCCATGAGCGCCATTCTTTGTAAATGGTTTAGCTTTGACTGGACTGTCACCACCTCTCTCCTCTGCCACCACACAAGGCATCCATATGACAGTATTGGACGTACAATTGTCGTGTAAATCAAATAGATGTATTTAGGTTTGAGACCCCAGGTCTTTTCAAAAGTTCGTCTGCACTGCCCGAAGGCCATGCACGCTTTCTTGACTCTGAACTCAATGTGAGCAGACTAATTCAGATTGGAATCCAATATAACTCCAACGTATTTGACTTGATCTGCACACAGCAGCTCAGAATCAAAGAACTGCAAGGGACGAACCCTGGTTGTTATTCGCTTCTTCGTGAAAAGAACTATTGAAGTTTTGCTTGGGTTAACTGATAGTTTAACTTGTCGACACCACTGTTCGACAACTCTTAATGCCTGTTGCATTAAGTCAAAGATTGTTCCGATGCAAAATCCAGTAATTAGTATTTGGTAATCGTCAGCAAACCCGTAGGTTGGAAATCCAAGCTCATTGAGTTTCTTCAACAAGCCGTCAGCTACTAAGTTCCATAACAAAGGTGACAGAACGCCGCCCTGAGGCCAACCGCAAATACTCAACTTCCGTATCTCAGCCTGTCGCAGTGACGAGCAAAGTATGCGGTTACTAAGCATTGCGTTTATCCAACCTGAGATACATGCAGGTATCCCATGACCGCGCGTCGCTTCCAGAATAGACTGGAAGGACACATTGTCAAAAGCATCCTCAATATCTAGGAATACACCCAAGCTAGATTGCTTGAGCGAGAAGGCTTTCTCAATGTTGTAAACAACATCGTGAAGCAGAGTAATCGTGGATTTCCCACACTGATATGCATGTTGCATTTTGTGTAGTGGATATTCTACTAAACTAACGTTCCTGATGTGATGATCGATTATCCGTTCCAAAGCTTTCAGAAGAAAAGAACTTAAGCTGATAGGCCTAAAACTCTGGACTGGAAAGCAAAATCTTTTTCAAGACAAGTTTAAGAATATCAAATCCCTTTTGTAGTAGCACGGGAAGTATTCCATCTTTTCCGGATGATTTGTATGGAGCAAAGCTGTCAACTGCCCACTTGACCGATTCAGTGGAAACCAATGGGCGTGCTAACGCCCACGAGTCCGAATGACCAGAATGAGATCTGTGAACATTGTTCAACTCCGGATCGATAAAACCTGGAGAGTGTGTGTCGAAGAGACAATTAAGAACATCTTTTTCGTCCGTCACATAAACACCATCTCTGGTTTTTAAGGAGTTCAACTGAAAATCATTCGATTTGGAGAGAATTTTATTTAAACTGCTAGCCTCGTTCAGACTAAAGACATTAGTGCATAGCCTTTGCCAGCCAGCCCGTTCTGCAGATCTAAGACATTTCTTATATGCACTACGAGCCCTGGAGTCATCACACTGACGCCAGTTCCAAGCTCTTCTCATAACTTTCTTCATTCTTTCAAACTCAGCCCTCCACCAAGGGGTTCCCCTAGTCGATTTAACAGTACGAAGTGGACAAGCTTCTTCGTAGGATGCTAATATGAATGAGTTTGACGTATCCACGACGTCATCTAAGTCGTCTAGTTGACTAATTGTTGGAAAATATCCATGAAATTTAGTCGCCAAGTTTTCCAAAAAGAGGTCCCAGTTTGTAGATTTAGGATTGCGATATGTCACCACATTGAAGGTGACATCAAAATGATCGAAAAATATATATTTATGATCGGATATATTTTATTGTCAGAAAGTTTGAAAAGGATCGGTCCAATAGACAATTCTCTTCAGCGTTTTTTCGTGATGCAATTTGATGTGGGCCACTTTAACAGTGGCATCTCAGAAGAATTTTTAAGGCTTTTCGCAATGCTGTGATGTAAATCTCTTTCAAAATGACAATAAGTCGTAGGGGAACTCTACAGACCTACCCAAGCAAATCGCCCTTTTAGGTGGATAGATGTGAAGCAATTTATCGGTGAAAGATCCTAATTGTTAGTTTGAAACCTCAGCTACATTTTGGTGCAATTAAAGTTCATTTGCACCACGACGATTCTACGAAAATTCTACGTTCTTCCAGCCTTTTACAATGTAGGGGTAATTCGAACCTCCCTGCCGCTGAACGGTGGTTGATGGAATAGGGGGTCCGAAGTGCCCCGTCATTTTTCACAAAAGTCGCGAGCGTCATCTGTGTTTTCACCCAAACAAAAAATCATTCCATAAACTGGAGCTTTCCAAAATACTTAGTTGTTATTTTTTCAATTTTATTTGTTGCTTTAAGGGGGGCGTCTGGTGTAAAGTGCCCAAAACAGAAAGCTATTTTGTTTAACGATTTTGAAGGCAAGGCAACAATTGATCTTTTGTGTAATGTTAGGATCGCTTTATATATTAATTGTGTACGAAAACAAAAATATTTTCAATCACGCCGAGCCACACATACGAGCGTTCCAAGAGTAGACTTCCAACTATTTCTACGTCAAGGAGCGCCGCAACGAGCACGATAAATTCTTGATAAATTGTCTGACAACGGAAATTCAATAAGATTTGTATAGCTTAGACTTGTAGTTAGTCGAGGTACCAAAAAAGTTGTAAAGTACAAATAATCATTTTTTCAAGTGAAGGAACCAAAAAAAAATGGAAAAAAGTTCGAGTTTCGAAAAATGTCTTCGTGAAAACCGAAGAACCTTATATTTTACTATAAAATTCGCTCACTTTTCATCAAAATATTGGGTGGAAAATTTTTTTATTCAGTTTTCTGTGGGCCATCGACAGGCTACACATATTGTGCATTCTCATAAAAAAAAATCAAGTCGAATCGTTGATTAGATTTTGAGTTACCGTGTTCGCCAATTTAAAAAACGCAGTTTCTAGAAAAAACGCTATTAAAGGGTGTCCCACATAAAATTGCATCACGGAAAAAACGGTGTAGAAAATGTTTCGAAAACTACTCGGAAATGGTGAAAATTCTCAGCTGTTCTCGATCAGAGCTGTCAATAACTGGAGCACTTAAATGATGAAACAGTTTAAACACAGGTTTGTTTCATTATAATTCGTGTTGAGCTATTTAGAGCGAACGGAGGATGCCCCTCAAGGGCTGTACAATACCGAGAAGGAAATATTTGTGAGCTGTACATGGCTGGTGGATGAATCAGTTTGTGTCATTACCTGCTACTAAAAAAGGCATTTTTTTTATTTCTGATGGTTTTAAAGTAGCATACACAACGAAAAATAGAAATTTAAAACACCTGACCGAAGCTAGTTCGTGATTGATTGCCGCTAATTTCATACACCGAAACGCAAATCTTGAACGAAAAGAATTGTGATTTTAGTGGGTTTCTGTTAAGGGGATACACCACAGTAGAACACGAAAAAATAGACATATTTCAGGAATTTTTCTATACGCAATAAAGAGGTGAATCGAAGACCCTGTCAAATGAGATTTATAGTACTAGTTGTGAAGTACAACTATTATTTTTTCAAGTGATTTTGTCACAAGAACGGCCGTAGACGTGAAAGGGGTTCGTGACCGGAAACCTATCTTCCGTAAGTTTTAACTTACAGCTTAAAACTACAGTTTTTTCGATTTCTTTTAACAATAGCAAACGACGTACGTAGGTTTTTTCCTCATTTTGTTTTTTCGCGAAATGGCGCTCCTTTTTGCGAAAAAACGCTGAAAATCACATAAAATCGACACAAAATTGCTGATCAAAAAAATTAACCAATAAAAAATAAAATCCTACGTACGTCGCTGGTGAAATCGATTTTGAATATACTGTGAATATTTCAAAACGATCAAAAATCATCCATTCGAGTTACGTTTTCGGCCAGCTAAAGAAATGTGGCTCCGAGAAAAACGCGGTTGAAGTGTTCAATGCGCTCGGGGTGTACATAAAGGGCGAACACGAAATTAAACACCGAAAATATCATGCCAATTTTCTTATAATGTTTAAAATCAAACCAAAATTTTAGGGTAGTTTTATACATATATTTACTTCAAAAATCAAAAGAAAAGTTAATCGATGGAGCCTTGAGTGTAAAATTGAACGCATTTTCGCTTGATGCCCTCCTCGTCTTTGACTGTCTTCTTGCTCTTCCGAAGTTCCCGCTTCATCATTGCCCAGCACTTCTCCACCAGGCGCAGCTCCGGACAGTTTGGCGGATTCATGTCCTTTGGAACAAAATGGACAGAATTGGCCTCATACCACTCCAGGACACTTTTAGAATAGTGGCATGATTCCAAATCTGGCCAAAATAGCGGTGCTTCGTCGTGCTGCTGCAAGAACGGCAAAAGGTGCTTCTCGAGGCACTCAGATTTGTAGATTTCACCTTTGTCACGAAAGACTCACTCCTCAGACCGCAAGAGCAGATGGCCTGCCAAATGAGATATTGGGAGGCGAACTTCGACATTTTCTTCTTCTTAAATTTGTCGTCCACATAGAACTTGCTCTTGCCGGTGAAAAACCCTAACCCCGGAATTTGTTTAAAATCGGCTTTTATATACGTTTCGTCGTCCATCACACAGCAGCCATATTTTGTCAGCATCTTCTCGTAGAGCTTCCGTGCCCGAGTTTTAGCCGTCGATTGATGCCGCTCATCGCGGTTTGAAAAGTTCTGTACCTTGTATGTATATAGTCCAGCTCTCTTCTTTGCATTCTGGACGTAGCTCTGCGACATGCCGATCTTTTTAGCCAAATCACGGCTTGAGATGTTGGGATTTGCTTTAATCATCCGCTTCACCTTTCCCTCCGTCTTTTTGTTCTCCGGTCCCGGTTTTCTTCTAGCTCCTTTGCCGTGGTCCAACGTCAACCGCTCCTGGAACCGCTTCAACACTCTGGAGACGGTTGAATGGTGAATGTTCAACATTTTTCCCAACTGTCTGTGCGACAGGTCAGGAAATTCCAGGTGTTTGGAAAGAATTTGTTCTCTCGACTCGCGTTTGTTCACCTCCATTTTAGTTGAATCGAAAAACACGACTTCGAGTTTGACAGCATGTAAACAATACACATCAATGAGAAAGTGTACAAAATTTGGTTGATTTTTACCCAATGGTAAAAAAGTTATGCCCTGTTGAATGTGTCGCAATAACTTCGCGTTCGCCCATTAAGAAGCGTTGCGGCAGAATTGAAAATTGGAACATTTAGTAATTATTGTCGCCTCTGGTTTTTTGATATAAGATTTAAGATCAATAAAAAATTCTTTTTTTTAATTCTACGTTGGTGTGACCCCTTAATCAACCTCGTTGGATGGTCATCATAGTCATTACAGTTCAACATCGAGAGAGAAGGTGAATATTAGGAATCAGCCGGCTCCATGGACTGACTGTAATAATTAGTTTGTACAGCTCCGTTCTAGTAACGAAGGCCAATTGAAATAAAAATCTCTCACCTAGAGAATTTTTTTTGAAAACATATTAGCGCTACCAAACCAGCAACCAAGAATTTAATTTTTTAAAATCTTTTCCTTCACCCACTACTGTTTTATTATCCGACGGTTCGAAATTAGCATACAGACACTTAAAAAACCGATTTTATATCCTCTGACTGAAGCTCATTCCTGATTGGTTTCCGCTAACTATCGGAATCGAAGTTCCACCTCTTTGACGATGAAAGTAAACTGATTTCATTCGATGGCCAGCCCATTTGGCTTCGAACGCAAACTGAACCAAGTACAAAACCGGGGTTCGTATGCGAGGGCGGTACGTATGTAATACGTGCTGGCTACACCACACATACGCTCGCTATGTCTGGATGCGTTTTTTCGCCTCTAGTTTCCTGTCGGCAGAATCCACCGTCGGTTGAGTAAGGGCTACTATGCCGAGCCTGTCGGTGACGTAGCATCCCTCTAGTTGACGGTCGTAATGGAATATCTTGCCGCCGAAGAATTGGAGCTGGCAGAAAACACAGCCCGTGGAAACAAAACGACCAGGACTATTCTCAATTCTCCCGAGCTAGACACTGGAAGGGCAGTTTGGGGATTAGTAGCTCCTTTGCCTTCTGATAGCGGCGAATTTCTTCACGGGGTGACAGTTCCTGGTCACACTTTTGCGGACGGTTTTCGTTGTTAACCGCTTTCGGGGAGCTTTCCATCCGGAGGACTTGCGGACTGTCTGTTTGATACGGGCCATGGCATGAAAAATTCTTTGCTCTGCTACTGCCGATGCTGGCTGGTAGTACAACGACGGTCAAACGAATGATGAGAAAACCCGACCGACCGTCGTATAGTCGCGCGAATACGCACTGCTATCGCTCTCTCGCTCGTTTTCGTGCCATGTGCCTTTCCATTCCTTTCTGCTAATACTACTAGAATAACCAAAACGACTATGCGTCTTTTCCTCACCATCCATCCAGTGAACAATGCACAGTGGGCCAGAATGCGAATTTAGCAGGAATTTTGACGTCTTGCTAAAATTAAATGACTCAGCCTTACAACATTTTTGGCAAAGTTGTTGTACTTTGCAAGGCCCTTCTTTTTGTTTAAACTGAGGCTAGGGCGGTTCTAAATTTAGCAATATTTAAAATAGAACTTTTTAACGGCTTGAGATAGAGCTTTACTGTCTTCGATGAAGTTGTAGAGCAACACATTTTAGACAAATTTGCTGAAGACATGCAAGCTCTAGCTTTTATATTTTCCATTGCACGAGAAATTTGAATGTAAGCTTTAGGGTGTTCCTTAAAAAACGGTTTTATTTCTATAACTTTTGAAGATTTTATTTTACGCTAAAGTACCCTTTGGACAACTTGAAGATTAATTTTGGGCGCATAATTTGCTTTAAAACACCAACTACTTAACTTTTTTCGGTTTAAAGTTATAAGTTATAACTTTTATATAAAAAATATAACTTTTTCAATTAAAATTATCTTCGATTCGGGCACTGAACATTAAATACTGTTGCTTTCATATGAATTAGCATGCTTTGTAGTATAGATCACCAAAAAATGGCATTTTTAGTAAAAAGTATATATAACTTTCCAACGAGCGAAGCTAGAGGTTCAATATATTAAGACAAATTGTTCTCCCTCAAAATATCTGAAAGTAATTCTAAAGTGAAAAAAAAGTTATACAAAGGAAACCATTTTTTAAAAAACACCCTAATTTTTTTTGGTAAATTTCTTGTAAAATGAAACCATCTATCTCGAACCATTAAAAAGTTAATTTTCTGATTTAAAAAAAAATTAGAACCACTCTACCCACTATTTAAAATAATAGAAAAGTTGTAAAGTGCAATATTTTATCATGAAAACGAAACTGAATTTTTTATATTGTTCACTGTGAAAGTAATTTATACATATTACAAAGGGTCAATTCATGAAAACCCAAATTTTTAATATAACTTTTTTAGTTTTCATTTTTTTTCCAACCTTATCCTTCAGATGTTTTTCAGAGCTTTTGAAGACGAACATTTTCTTCTAATACATCAAAACCCTAGCTTTTATAATTCAGAAAATATAAGCCCTTAATATTTCAAAAATAGATTTTTTTCAATTCAAATTGATGAAATTTTAAAAAATATCGCTTTCGCCATTTTTCGCTCAATTATAACTCTAATCATGACCTTATTTATAGTTCAAAAAGAATTATCTTTTATTTGCTCCAAATGAGTGATATTGTTATTCCAAACAATCCCATTTTGGCGAAAAAGTGCTCATAACTTTTCAACGGAAATAGCTAGATATATGGTGCCATGAAACAAATTATTCGCCTTGAAACAATCTTATAGTTGTCTGAAGACTACTTCAGTTTTAAATGAATACAGCAAAAGTTATTGGAAAAAAGAAGAAACACCCTAAGCTCCGACTTTAAATTTGTTGTAAAATAAAAAGTATGACAGATAGAGCTTACATGTTTTCATCAAACTTTTCCAAAATTTGTCGTTCTACAACTTCGCTGAAGCTTGTTTGGCTCTAGCTAGAATGATTAAAATGTTACTTTTTTGATCTTTGTGAAATTAGAACCACCCTAACTGTTGTTTTCACAAAAAGAGAGGGCTTATAAACTACGAAAACTTCCCCAATGACTTAATAAGGCTAAATTGTTTAGTTTTAGTAAAATCTCAAAATTCCTGCTAAATGTGCATTCTGGACCACTATGCAGTGTTGCCACACTTGCATTTTCAGCTTTTTATCAATTACGTTCCCACAATATTTTCAACGAATGTTGCAGATTGGAAAAAAGGAAAAAAAAACTATCGCATAGATATTGTTTGTTCCATTAGAATTCAATTAAATTCTCACGGTATTTCCTCAGAGAATACCGATTGACGCTAGTCAAAAAAACGCGATTTGTGCTTCAGAGCAGACCCTTAAGCTGAATTTACATCTATCCGATCCGTTTCAGTGCCGGTTCAGTTCCGTGCACGAACGCCAATATTCTTTCATACACTTCAAATGCGAGCATTCACACTTGTCCGGGACGGTGCCGTGCCGGACAAGTGTGAATGCTTGCATTTGATTTGTATGAAAAAATATTGGCGTCCGTGCACGGAACTGAACCTGCACTGAAACGGATCGGATAGGTGTAAATTCGGCTTTAGTCCTGCGTGATTTCCAGCAGGAAAAGGGGTTCATTTTAAGCTGATGAGAACAAGTGAAGTCGAAACATTTGGTTTGGCTTAGCAAGGCAATGCAAGATATTCATTCTAGTTTAGTCCTGTCGCTAAGTTAGTGTCGGATTTTGATGAGACGCAGTCGAAACGCCAATTCAAGCTAATTTAGTTGTTGTTTTGTGCCATAATTATCGAAGGATTATTTGAAAATTTCCCATTCTAACGTCATTCCGTTGAATATCATTAATAGATTCGAAATAACAGCCCGAAGTGTAGTCACGACACCCCGGTTATGTCGCAGACATTACCAACACGTCTTTTGTAATAGCGGCTGACATTGACTAATTCGCAATAATTGTCTTTATTTTGGCAATTCATGTTTATCGATATTCTTACTGATTTTAAATACCGTTTAACAACAGTAGCGGCGCGAAATGATTTGCCACTAAGGGCCAAAAATTAAATTTGCCGCCCCTTTTATAATGAATTTTCAAAAGAGTTCAATTTTTTACCATCTATACGATTTTTTGAAAATTTTATATGAAACCGTCCCCTTAAAAGTTCATGCGAGCAATTTTGGAGAAAAAAATAATACTGCCATTTATTAACCGATTGTTATGAAAAATAGCGCATAATACTTTTAACAAAAGAACATAACAAATGGCCGCGCTAGTATTTTTTAGACCCGAGAAATAGTTCTATGCTCTAAATCAAGATCTTAAGGGTCTATTAATGTAATCAAACGTGGGTTTGTATTGTATTTGACCAGACCTGCAACCTTTTCTGGATCACTTGAAAAGTACTTTAATTTTTTTTTTTTGATTTTGCGGCACCTTGAAATTATTTATTATGGTACAAGAGTCGACAATTCTTTTTAATAGTATTTGTAATTTTTTAATACTAATGACAAGGTCGCCGAATGGTGATTACTTCCCAGTGTTCGCCAGCGTCCAGCTCGTGCCTCAGCCTTGTACGTAATTGCTTGTCAAACGTCCCTAGGCAAAAGGGCGGTCAAGTGCATCTGCCATAATATCAAATTTGCCTTTATAAACTATCAATCATCATCATTATCGTAGTGACCTAGTGACCGGATAATTCAAATCATATCAGAATGTATTTTACATTTCCAGGTTACTCGATCTGGGATCGCCAGTTCCAAAGACGCATGCGCATCTTCCTCAATTGTGCACAGCCAGCGAGAGCTCTGTTATCATATCTTTAATTGGTATCTCTTTCGTCTTTCTGAACTACAAGCCCAGCTCACTGTAGTCTGCGTGTTTTATCAGCCTTTCAATGTCAGCATGGTTGTATACTTGGTACTGTCTGCGTCATTCTCCATTTCCTACTGTGCTGCCGAGTATTGAACGCAGAATTCTCCCCCAAACAAGCCGAGCACTCGATACCCTGCTTCCTTCAACATCCATGGCCGTACAGAGCAACAAGGAGTATCAGCGATTTGAATAGAGCAAGTTTTGCGCGCATTCTCAGGTTGTGGGACTCTAGCTAATTACGTAAACCATATTCGCAGCAATATGCATTTTCCTTCGCGGCTAACATCGTTATCATATGACACTAGTGTTCTACGATATATAAATTGGTTTACCGTACCCCATCGTTTTTCACCTCAAACCCAACACGAGTGCTACGTTCTCTGCCAGCTACCATGTGCTTTGTCTTGTCAGAGTTTATAGTCAGCTCGATTCTTATAGCTTCCCAACAATGCCTCTTCCACTGCTCTACGATCAACGCCAATGATGTCGATGGTGATCGCAAAGCCATAAGCATGTGAGATCTCGTGGTTCCATTCCTTTGCAAATCAGATCTTCGTATCGCTTGATTTTATCCCATCCAGCATCATCCGAATCAGCTTAATCAGTTTTGTCGGGAAAAAATGCTCAGCGATTTTCTGCAACAGTTCATTTCGTTTTGCTGAATCGTGTGCCACCTTGAAATCCACAAACAAATGATGAGACCGCAAGTTATATTCCCGAAATAAATTCAGAATTTGTCGCATTTGGTTCGTCGTCGATCGTGCTTCTCGAAACCCGCTTTGTTCGACAAAGAATTCAGACAACAGACGCAGTCTCCTGAAAAGAACACGAGAGACTACCTTGTAGGCGGCATTGAGGATCGTTATGTCTCGGAAGACATTATGTTCGAGTTTGTAGCCCTCCTTGAAGATAGGACATATGAGGCCATTCAACCAATCCGAAGGCATTCTTTCTACCACGCAGATCATCCCGATCACGGAGTGGATTGCTTCTCACAGCCGGTTACTTTTTAGACTTTTAGAAGTTCACCTCGGATCCACTCACTCCTAAAAAAACATTCGGTCAAATAACGTACGCTAGCGCACGAAACTAACCTTCGATAGAACACTTATTGGACCGGTTGTCTTATCGACTATGCTGGATCAACGCAGCCGTTACACGCAACAGGAAAGGAAGCACCTTTCTAATGGAATTAAAAGATTGAAAACACACTACCTATATACTTTTTAGGTAGAGACATTTAAAGACAAACAAGTTGTTTACAGAAAAAGTTCAATAACTTTTTTGTAACAGTTGAGATTTGATAGTTTGTGTAGAACGTTTTGTTCGCTAAATATCTCTATCACGCCTCGAGAGATTCTTAACAATGAACCAAACACCCTGTGTATGGTAGAGCTGCCTGGTTTAATTCCAGTAAATTAGTCTGCATACTCACTAGACAGGCAACAATTTTAAGTTTCTCCGGAACACTGCTAATTCGAACGGTAATTGATAATGGTGATCATATGCAAAATATAAGCTCCAGCTCCTCCTAGAATGCATCTTTGTCTTTCGCTGGTCTCGCATTGTGTGGGCAGTGAACGTTGATGATACGGTAGTTGAAGAAACGGGCTTTTGCTTCTCACTACACACTCTCTCTCTCACTGTTACTTGATCAAGCGTGGATGAATCTTGTCCAGCACTATAAAACCCAATTCGTTCGTTGTGCCGCCGTGTGTGGCTGCTCGATGCCCTCTTTTCACGTCTTTTGTTCTGCTGAGTAAAGTATCTGAAATGCTACGACCCCGAAGTTGCGAGTTGTAAGCTAGTCGTGAAAAATTCGGTCGATCCCCTGGAAGCCAAGCGACTTACAGTTCCAAATTTCCAATAGCACTCTTTTTTGTAGCATGACCTAATTGATCCGATCCGTACGCAAGACTGTGTTTCCGGACGGCTTGTTACACCTGCAAAAACCTCCCATCTGGACGGAGGCTTCTCATTTCGCTACAAAAAGTGACGATAGCCCACAGACTATCCGTTGTGTATCCAACAAAAACAAAACAGGCCGACAGGGTACACGGGTACCCGCAAATTCAAAAGTTTGTAGCTATGTCAATTTTTAGTCTATTTAGAACACTTTTGGATGTTTTGAAATCAAGAATTCGTCCACTTTTAGAATCAGTGAAATTGAACCCGACGAATATATCTGGTTTCACCGCTAATTCAGATTTCCGGAAGGATATTCCAGTACTTAGAAACAATTTGTAAATACTAATAACTTATTGTTTCGATTGCCCATTTTTTATATATTTTCACATTCAAATTTGAAAATTTTTGTGAGTGAACTAGAGTTTTCGAAAAAAGCTCATATTTGACAAATTGTATGTAAAGCCAATTACCGTTTGATTTAACAGTGTTTCGAAAAAAAAGTCAAAATTGTTGCGGGTCTAATATTTACACTACCACAAGGACATTCGGAAACTTATCTCCGTTGAATCTTTTGAGACTGATCAATATGTATATAGTTTTGTTCGATCGCATCCGTCGTCTCAATCCCCTACCTTTTTAATTGTCAACAGATACGAAAATAATATAAATTCAAGCTTTTCACCCGCACTTGATTCTTATCGTGATTAATGAAACTTGAACAATTACTAAAAAATGAAATAGAAATTTGTTGAGTAGGAAATGCCGCCCGCTGATTTTGCCGCTCGGGGCGGTCACTGTTTAACAGATAAAGCCTCCAAAAGCACCGATATTTTGTTTCTCGCAAATTTTATGATTTTCAAATCAATATTTGAATATCAAAAATCAACTATGATAGTGTCCGAAATTGAAATTTGAACGGGGTATGCGGAAGTATATCAAAAACAATATGGAAGCTGCATAAATATTTAAATTTGTTATGTGACTACTCCTCAACTAACTCGAATTACGGTCGGTTAAAATATTCCACCATCATCCGAACCGAAAACCCACAACCCCCATTTCAGTGGACAGCTGTACCGAAAAATCAGTTTATCAATCCCAAAACTTTTCTAATGGAAAAAAAGATTTCCGATCTAACCAAACGAATTATATCGATACCAACCCCTAACGGGGTTAGAAGAACAAGCATTCCGATACCCCCAGCACTAAACAACCCAGCAACGATATGAAGGTGGCTTGATTCTGCGGTTAAAAGTTTACAGCAAGCTGCCAAAACAAACGGGGGGGGGGGGGGGGGGGGTAAGCGAAGTATCGGATAAAGCAAACGATGATGCTGGGTGCTTTTGATTATGTAATGCATAGTCGGTAATGTGATTTTCCCTTCTTTATTTCAGTGTATCATCGCCTCTAGCCAGTATCCAGCCATCTGATCAGCGTCATCAGGTGGAACGGGGAACTTTTAGCTGCGATGATTCAGCTGTAGAAACAGTACAGTTGGAAGTATAGAGAAAGAGTTAGTTTAGGAAAAGTTAGAACGATTGAAGTGAACGATAACAGCTGAATATCTGCTGTTCAAAACGATTTTATTGTATATCCAAGCCGAAGTAACTTGATGTTGACCCTTAATGGCTCTTCAGACCTGCTAAAATTGCTGTGCCAACATATAGTGTGGTTAGTTAAGTTATTTCCACAGTCGACGACTTGAAAAAGTTCTGCCAAGAGCTCTTAAGTCCTGTTTTAGTAATCCACTCTCGACCAAGACGCCGAAATAGAGAGGTGGAAACGTTTGTCGTGGTTGAATGTGTTGTGGTTCCTTGTTTGCGAAAAATCAACGTTGTTGGGCTCGCAAACCGCAACATAAATAAAACTCAACCAAGTGAATTGAAACTTGGAAGTAGGGTGGAATAACAAGTATGGCAACCGGGTTCATAAAAGGTAAATATTTACATAAGCTCGCGCACAAAGTTGAATGTGGTCACCTTTCATAGCAAGCCATGATTTTCGACAACAAACTTCGTGCAGCGAATGTTCCATCGCAAATCTATCATTCGTGATCTTTGACCAGACCGGAATGCTTTCTGTAGTCTGTTCTTCAATCTGAATGAATTCGAAATATGTATTTCCTTTCCCATATCAGATGTCACAGTAGGCCTGTGGTCCTCACTCTTTTCTTATGGCAAAAGAACCTTTTTAGGAATATTCTGAACGCCAAATGCTATTATTCCCAGGTTTGTGATTTTGCTATGATCCGTCTCGCTTTGGTTGAAACACCCCTTCAGTTGCTTCTCCCCCCCCCCCCCCCCTCTCCCCACAGGGGTAAATAATCTGACACGCTGATTTCGAAAAGGCACGGGCTGAGAAATGTAAATCCTCAAAGCTTCTTAGAAATGGAAAATGGAATATTGTGCATTCCGCAATGATAAATGATAACCCGGGGAAAGCCCCACTTGAGTGATCTCGATCCTTAATGGGATGTCTATCAATTTTCCAGGACGGTGCTTAAATTGCATTCATTTTGCTATTCGAAATTCTGAAATCAAAACCATCTCAGAGGCAACGCGTTTTCGTTTGAAGGATGACCAGTGTTGAAGTCAAGTGAATAACAAAGCCAGCCGCCGCCAGATTGTGGGATAACGAACCGACGACGGTTTGGTTGGATCGGAGGGGGTTTTTCTTAGCTTAGATAATGCCCATCATTACTCAGTCTTCTCATTGCGAATTTCTCATTTCTATGGCGGTGTGGGGGGGGCTTGTGGGTGCAGGCTGGGTGGGTGGAGAAAGGAGATTTTTTTTTCGCTACACACTTTGTTTTGCTTTGCTCGGTTGGAGGCAAGGCGCGTGGGACATGCTATAATTTGTTATTTAGCATTCGCTACTTATCGCAAGCAATTCGGTAACCTGGTCTCAGACATTGTGTTTGCTTTGTTATCACTTAATTAAGTGGATTGGGCGAGTTGAAGTTGCTGAGCCATTCAAGTTAGATATCACTCAGCAAACACGTTCATGTAGTGCATAGTGAGCCAGAGTGGAAATCTACTGGGATAAATGTTGGAACTGCGACAAAATCGTCGCACTTCCAATTATTTTTGATTCTGGCATTAAATTTGTTATGGAATTTGCGTTTCGACTTCGTCTCATCAGAAGCCGGGCCTAACTTAATGACAAGACTAAGCTAGCGCCGGATTGACGCCAGCTCCAAAAAAACGGAGACACAATTTGTGTTCCTCAGCAAACCGCTAGTCATACGTGATGTTCCGCAAGAAAAGGAATCCTGTCACTAAGTTAGTGCCGGATTCTGATGAGACAAAGTCGAAACGCAAATTCCATAACTAATTTAGATATAGGACGAATTTCGCGCTCAGTCGTATTCAGAGTTGGCAGTACCCTCTCAGATTTTAATGAAACTTTTCCACAAAAAGCCACTTTGCATATTTTGTTTTTTTTCCAAAAAATGATGTCGGCTGCCTTTGAAAAGGGTCAAACTTGTTTTACCATTTTTTTTCAAAATGGTCTAAAAATGACATATCCTACAAATAAATGTTGTAAAAGTGATTTTCACAAAATTAGTCCAATTTTTGAATAAAAAAAAATATTGAAAAATTCTTCATCGAATCCTACACTGAAAAAATCGATTTTGAAAATTAAAAGTCGATTTACAAAAAAACTTATCTTTGATTTGGATGAAATTTTGTTCCCTACCTACCGTCAAAAATTCAAGTTGGGTACTTTCAAGGAAAAAAAATTATTTGAAAAAAACTTTTCCTTGTCCAAGCTGAATTTTTTTTTCAGTGTATTTTTATTTGGGGACCTAGTCCAGAGACCAAAACCCAGAATCCCGAGGAGAGAACCAAAATTTCACATTCCATATCCCAGAGTCCCGAGGAGAGAGAGACCAGAATCCAGAGTCGCGAGTCTTTAACCCAAAATACTGAGGCGAGTCTTGAATCCAGAGTTCAGTGTCGATAATGCAGAGTTCAGAGTCCATAGCGCTGCGATCACAACCCAGAGTTCCGAAGACAGAGCTCAGAGTCCAGAATCCAGAGTTCTGAGTGCAGAGTTCAGAGTCCAGAACGCAGAGTTCAGAGCCCACTGTTCAGAGTTCAGATGCTAGAGCCCAGAGTTCAGAACCTACAGTCTAGGGCCCATAGACCAGAAATCTGAGTCTAGTGTTCTTAATTCAAAATACTGAGCCTAGATTCTTCAGCACATGATCCAGAGCCCAGATCTCAAAGTCTAGAGCCCCTAATTCAAAATACTGAGTCCAGATTATAGAGCTCAGAGTCCAGAATCCAGAGATCAGATTCGATACACCAGAGTTTAGATTCCATAGCCCAGTGACCAGAACCCAGAGTCCCGCGGAATGAACCCAGAATCCGGAGTCCAGAGTCCCGAGTACAAAGTGCATAGGCCAGGATCTACAGTTCAGAGTCCACAATGTCCAGACCACATTCTACAGTCCAGAGTCCATAGCACAGAACCTCGAGGCGAGAGCTCAGAATCCAGTGTTAAGAATTCAGAGTTCAGAGAACAGAGTCGAGAATCCTGTCCTCAACTCAAATTACTGCCGCGAGAGTTCAGAGCTCTGAGACCAGAATCCAGAGCCCGAAGTACTTAACCCAAAATACTGAGGCAAGAGTTCAGACTCCAGACCACAGAGCCCAGAACCCAGAGGCCATAATCCAGAGTCCATAACACAGAATCTCGAGGTGGGACTATAGAGTCCAGAACCCGGCGTGAAGAGTGCAGAGTCCAGAATCTAGAGCTAACAGTCCAGAGAACCCAGCGTGAAGAGTGCAGCATCCAGAGTGCAAAGTCCAGAATCTAGGGCTCAGAGTTTAGAGACCAGAATCCAGAGTCCAGAGTCCCGAGACCAGAGTGCTCAACCTAAAATACTGAGCTAAGTGTCCCGAGTTCAGAGCCCAGAGTCCAGAGCACAGAGTCTAGAGACGAGAATCCTGAGTCCAGAGTTCAGAGTCCAGACACCAGAGTCCTCAACCCAAAATGCTGAGCCCAGTGTCCCGAGTTCAGAGTCGAGAGCCCAGAATCCAGAGCACAGAGCTCAGAGACCAGAATCCAGAGTCCAGCGTCCCGAGACCAGGGGCCTCAACCCAAAATACTGAGCCCAATGTCCCGAGTTCAGAGCCCAGAGCATAGAGTCCAGAGCCCAGACTCCAGCGACCAGCGACCAGAGTCCTCAACCAAATGTTGAATCCAGAGCACAGAGCCCAGAGCCCAGAAACCCGAATCCAGAGTCCCGAGACCAAAGGCCTCAACTCAAAATACTGAGCCCAATGTCCCGAGCTCAGGGCCCAGAGCACAGAATCCAGAGATGAGAATCCTGAGTCCAGAGTTCAGAGTCCAGACACCAGAGTCCTCAACCTAAAATGCTGAGCCCAGTGTCCCGAGTTCAGAGTCCAGAGCTCAGAATCCAGAGCACAGAGCCCAGAATCCAGAGTCCAGCGTACCGAGACCAGGGGCCTAAACCCAAAATACTGAGCCCAATGTCCCGAGTTCAGAGCCTAGAGTCCAGAGCACAGAGCCAGAGTCCAGCGACCCGAGTCCTCAACCCAAAACGCTGAACCAAGTGTCCCGAGTTCAGAGTCTAGAATCTAGAGCCCGGAGCCCAGAGACCAGAATCCAGAGTCCCGAGACCAGAGGCCTCAACCCAAAATGCTGAGCCCTGTGTCCCGAGTTCAGAGCACAGAGCATAGAGTCCAGAGACCAGAAACCAGAGTCCAGAATCCCGAGGAGAGGGCCCACAGTCCAGAATCCAGCGACCCGAGTGCAGCGCCTAATGCTCAGAGTCCAGAGCCCATGGTTCAGAGTCCAGAGTGCATAGTACAGAAATTCCAGGCCAGTGCCAAGTTTAGAGTACAGAGTCTATAGCATGGAATATTGAAGCCAGAACCCGGTCTCCAGAATCCAGCGTGAAGAGTGCAGAGTTCAGAGACGAGAATCCTGAGTCCAGAGTACAGAGTCCAGACACCAGAGTCCTCACCCCAAAATGCTGAGCCCATTGTCCCGAGTTTAGAGTCCAGAGCCCAGAGACCAGAATCCAGAGTCCAGCGTCCCGAGACCAGGGGCCTCAACCCAAAATACTGAGCCCAACGTCCCGAGTTCAGAGCTCAGAGCCTAGAGTCCAGAGCACAAAGCCCAGAATCCAGAGTCCCGAGGAGAGGGCCCACAGTCCAGAATCCAGCGACCGGAGTGCAGAGCCTAAAGCTCAGAGTCTAGAGCCCATGGTTCAGAGTCCAGAGTGCATAGTACAGAAATTCCAGGCCAGTGCCAAGAGTCCATCATCCAGCGATGATAGTGAAGAGTCCAGAATCTAATGTTTAGTGTCCATAGTCCAGAGACCAGAACCCAGAATCCAGAGTCCCGAGGGGAGAGCCAAGAGTCCAGAGTTCCGAGTGCAAATTCCAGAGTTTGGAGTACAGACTTCAGAGTCTAGAGTCTAGAGTTCGGAGTCCAGAATCAAAACCTTAGAGACCATAGTTCAGAGTACAGAGTCCATAGCATGGAATATAAAGCCAGAACCCGGTATCCAGAATCCAGCGTGTAGAGTGCAGAGTCCAGAGCTTACAGTCTAGAATCTAGACTGACTGGTTATTTTCGTAACGGTCTTGACGAGTAGGTACCAGATATTTATGTCTGACGCCATGCTGAAATCCAACATGGCGACTTCCGGACGTAAATTATTACGATTATACTTCGGATTGTTTGCCTTTGAACAGCACTTGATACTGTTTAACTTTGATTTATACTCTGCCAGAAAGTCTTTCGTGGGAATACGATCACCGAGCACTTTTTCGGATTTACACACACGCAGTTCTTGCTACACATCGAATATTTCATATTTTATTTCAATCCTAAATTAAGCGGATGAGATGAAATATTTCAAGATCGTCAGTGCAGGACCGGCGAGGAGTTTTCAGCACTAAATACACGTCATTGAAGTGAAGAAGAAACATCAACGGTCTTAGGTGGCTTCCCTGCGCTATACCTAGCAATCTCCAATGACAAATCGAGCTGAAAGCTATGATCGTACGAGCTGCAAAACCTACCGTTGATTACAAATTTCTCAATTTTTTCGATCTTTATATGAAAATCAGCGGATAAGTTGGTGTAAATAATATCAGTTTGAGCGCGACATTCCATACTCGCTGTTTCACTTATTTGACACGACACATTTCGTTAGGTTACCTGAGCGGTGAATTTTTTAATATTTTTAGTGCGCAAATAAAAATAATTAAATCCAATTTTATTGTATATGTATCGGGTCTTGTGTACGCGATTTGTTACTTTGCGTAAATATCTTCTTAGCGCCTGCTGCTGCTTTGGTATCACTTTCTCAAGGTTTATCCGCCTTCTCTCGGTTTATCGTTCTTGTCCATACTGTCCTCGCTATTGATGTTGTGTGAGTAGTTTGTGGGACCTATGGGTCACGATCGTATATCCGTGTTTTTGTCGGACACGCTGTGCGTGGATTCAGTTGTTCCAGCGTTAGCTGTGATTTAATTGGTGTTTATGAGGGCTGTGTTGGGTTTGCTTGCAGTTGATGTTGTTTCGTTAGAGATTTTTGTGCATGGTTTCCCCTAGTGTGTCTTCCTGTTACAGAACTGGCACCTAGGGATCTATCCTTTATATGTGCACTGCGTCATTTGAGATTTGGTTACGCCTTCTATTTCGTAAACAAAGTTCAGGTATGAAGGAATAGATATCGTCACCCGCATTCTCACCACACAAACACCGTTGGAAATATCTGAAATTTTTTTTTACATGTTTCAAGCTGAACGGATTCCACCATTATGTATTCCGACATGATTGTAATAAATTGATGTGTAGTACGCAGGGATAGATCGTGCTGACGCACATCAATCTTATCATCGTCAATATATCATCTTTATCATCGTCAATATAAACGGGTATCTTGATTTAAACATTGTCATTCTCAACGACGTGCTGCATGTTGTTTTCCATAGCAAAAATTTTCGTCATGGTCAAAGTTTTAAGGACATTATACAAGGCAGCCTTAACATAGCTCCTACGTTACACACACCCCTCTCCCCTTTCTAATCATGTATCTGACATGAGCAAATACAAAAAATACGTTTTTCAACACACTAACTTTGCTGGTGTACCATGAAACTGCTACTTGAGGAAGCTAGAACATTTTCCTATACAATAAACCCGAGTTTTTGACGAAATGCTCTCTGTAGTTCTTATTTTGTGGGAAAATATCACCCCTCTTCACTAGGGGTTTCTTTTCGAAGCACTCTTATTTTTCTTCTTCCCAATTTGATTGCACTTTTTCAAATGCACTTTAATCACACACCACTGCAAAAAAAACCGCGAAACTTTAATCGTTTACAAACAAAACTTCAAATTTTCCGCAACTGTACAGATGACCGAAG
Organism: Topomyia yanbarensis; assembly: GCF_030247195.1. Lineage (NCBI taxonomy): Eukaryota > Metazoa > Arthropoda > Insecta > Diptera > Culicidae > Topomyia > Topomyia yanbarensis. The sequence goes on along the minus strand of NC_080670.1, from coordinate 182,563,565 downwards.
GAAAATGTCCGAAAACTCATTTATGCGTTTCAATTTTCACTTCGAATTCCATTTTTCTCAATGTAAACAAGCGCGTCGGTGCCTAGCAACAAGCGTACATTCCTGGCTTCCACCTTAAATTTCGAATAATCACCCTACTACTAATACATAATATAGCAGGAGAAACAACATACTGTACGATTGCTTTCGATTTTCTGTAAAATATACTGTATGTCACTGGAAAACTTTGAAAAAAATGGACTAACACAAAGGCACGTTAGAGCGATTCGACAGTGCTCAGCCAAGAAATCAATACATACTATGACGAAATTCAAAATTTGCATTGTTTAACAAACGTTTCCAGTTTTGGGCCACCCGTCATTTTCAACAAAAGCTGTTAGCAATCTACATATTTGGTCAACCCTTAAAACTTCCGAACGAATTTTTACTGATATTCTACGATAATACGTCCTGGATGAACAGCTTTAGTAAACTGGAGGTATTTCCTCGTTCATTCAGACAGCATAATTCATGTGTTTGTTGTATTAAAAAGTAACAGGAAAAAAAACAAATGTGAACAGTTGACCACAGTCCTAAACCGGCCCAGCTGCAATCGCAATTTATTAGAAGCATGGCCTGCTGCTGCGTTGGGTAACAGCCATTGATCGATCATCGGCTCACGAGTACCACGCATATCCAACAGAGACCTAGCACCTAACCAACCACCTAACCTAATAGCGAAAAAACAAAATAATGTACGAGTGACCCGCCCCAGCATGGCACTCCGATGATGATTTGGAGAACGGCGGGATCTCCCAAACGTTGCCAATTTGACTCGGAGCTACTGCGAGGTGAAGAAGAAAACAGCGAAGTATAGATGAAGAATAAAAAGGAAAGGCTATCCAGCCAGGTCGGTGAAACTTGCGCAAGCTTTGAAATAATTATCTATTGAAAACTGCTCGCCGATTCGTGTTTCCCCTCTGGACGTACACATCATCATCATCATCACCACCATCATCACCGCCAACCGGTCCACGGATTTTGTGCTTTACTCTCTGTAGGTAGGAGGAATATACAAACAGAACCAGTCAACAGTCGAATGGCATGAGTTTGTCTTAACCAATAAATACAATTTATGATAGCGGGAGTTACATAAACGATAAATGAAAATTAATATTTTCCATGCAGAAGATGCATATGCTGCGGAATCGGTATGTTAACTGTGCATGGGAGTGGGAAAATTCCAACATGAGTGCCGAAGAAAGTATGCAGTTATCGGGAAGGGACAGCACGACCGATTTGTCATACTTGACTTTTATAAACTTTTCGTAAGACAACATTATTCAATAGGGGCATCACATGAATTTGGTATGTACTGGTATTTCCCATTGTGGAAAAATCAGAGTGGATACTTTTGACGTAGGACTACGTCTTTGTTTTCGATATGGGGGTGCACTCTGCAAATTCTACAAAAATGGTATGTAACGAAAAGTGGTCCAATTTTAAACGCATATAATTCAGCCATCTCACGAAAAATTTTCAATTTTTTTGCACAAATCGCCCCGAAATACTTCTAAGAATAGATTCCAACAGATAAACCCAAAGATTTTTGATATCATAGCATCAAAAAATTAAATAATATACAACCTTGTCAAAATATCGCGCATTAACACACAGAAGATAGCGCTTCCCAATCCCTGTACGACAGATTGGTGTACCTAGCGCGCTACGCTTCTATGAATGACGTCATCATCGACTATTTAAAGAACGGACTTGGCCAGACACGCTCAGTTCCCTGTAGAACGGCTGGCGAAGCAGATCACTGCGCTGTTTTTTACAGCCAGTGTAGCTGAGTTAGAAGTCCGTTACACTGGCTGTGGAGGGACGCTACTCTGTGTCGTCCAACAGGCGACCGCTCCAACTGCTTCCTAAATACCGCGGTAATGTTGCCAGTAAATTTTTGGTTCAACTAGCACATGTATTTGCTATTTGCGCTTGAAATTAAGTAATGTAGTGGTAGTAATAAGCTTCCCATGTTGGTTTAAACGCAAGGACAGTTTTTAAAACAGGATTTGATTAATTAGTTTAGCTCATCCCAGCAATTTTATCAATTCTGTCATTTAAAAGGAATTTTACGGAACTTGGTGAATTTGGCCCCACTTGCAACTAGTATAATCAACCTGCACAAAGTGTTGCATAATGCAGGGCTGATTTTGGAACAAAATGTGTTATCATTCAGCCCTTCGCTATGCAAAATCACGATATTATGACAGATGGGCTAAAAGCGGCCGTTCCTTTCAATCGGGATTGGCCGCGTTGAATTTTGGTGAAATGGCATTTTACAGGCAAACAAAAATGTCACGGAAGAATTGAATTTTCATGACGTAATATTAACCATTTTACAATCCTGTGGCATCGAAACACATCTACAAACTTAGGGTTATCTAAGAGTGTTTGAACTTTTAGGATCTGTTTGAGAGCAACTAGAAAGCTTGGTCTATACATGAGATGTGATTATATTGGCTAAAATTTGATTTTTCTTCACCGGTCCGGGTGTTTTTCCCACACACTAAGTACTAAGAAAATAAATATTTTACATTAAGTAGTATAGTCCTACGTCTACAGTTCGTGCAACCCCATAGGGCTGCCCTTTGTAGTTTTTCCTTTTAGTTTGAGCGATTGGAGAAACGTTGTGCCATTTTCCTCCGTTGAATTCGTCTAACAGTTGTGCTATTTGTTTTTATTTTTCAGTTGGTCTTCTTTTTTTGCTTATTTTCCGTCTCTTAGACTTAATTTCGTCTAATGATAATAATTTGAAATAATCAACCTAAGGGAAAAATCACTTTCTAAGACGTTCAGCCATACGGGGCTGTTCTATAAACTGGTACGATCAAATACTGGTCAAACAACAATGTAAATAAATTGGTCAAACTTTTTATTATAACAAAATCATGTTTCTTTTACAGGTTCAATTAATACAACATAATGAAAAAAAATACACCCAACCTTCCTTTTTAGTGAAAACCGGGCCTTTCCAAGGGGTTAGTCGCTTAGCACAGATCGTGTTGTGCTTGCAAACAAACAATGTGATAGCCTGTGTCACGATGTGCCGCCATGTGCCACAATGTACCATGGTGTGCAGCAAAACAAAAACACGGGTTGCTATGATCATTTAGTTACACTTTGTTGGCTTTTTCTGATTTACAGAAGTGTGCCTCAATGTGCCGCACATGTGATAACAAGTGAAATGATTGTGTATTTCTGTGGATCATATTCTTACATCGTGTTTTCGTTGATAATACAGTGTGTATGACACATTGTTCTAAGCGACTCACCCCTTGGGCCTTTCCTTTGACTCTTTCCATCACGTTTTGCATAGCCTACTTGGTTACTTTCTTCACCGCAGAACGACAGTTTGCCTTGAACTGCATCTCGCTGACAACTGGCTTTCGCGTATACTTCCAGCAGGTTCCGTAGTTATAATCTCTTTTCTCGAATAACTTCCAAAAATTGTCAATTTTGTGTGTGTTAATTTCGCTTGGTCTCTACAGCACCATCTGAATCTGACTGTCGGACTCGTCGCTTTGGTTGATCTATAACAGAGGAGCATATTTCGCAGAAAATGTTATGCATATGTTTTTTTTCCGAATTTCAACATTTTTCGCACCTTTCGCCGAGCTCTACACAGCCGCAGGCCCGATGAGAGGGGGGGTCAGCCGGGGCGATTGCCCCGGGGCCCGGATCGTATTTAGGGGCCCGCGGTTTTACCCGGAAGATGGGCGAAAACGTATTCACAAAAGAGCAATAAAAATGGTGATTTCTTTGTAATTATTCATTTTATTAAATAGTCATATAATGAAAGCGGAAAAAAATCGAAAGACATTTTAATTTAATAACTTGAGAATTCGAACTCCTGTTGTGGATACCAGAACTTTATTTGATGTTTGACTTTAAAAAAAAACTTTCGTAAGGGAGTTGTCTACTTTATGTACTAGATCAAAAAAGCCGAGTTTTATTGTTTGAATCAACGGAATACGCGCCGAACAGGAATGCAAGCGCACGGACGTATCCGTCCTCTTCTGCGTTCGATTCTTTGTTGGTGGTACCGGTTGTTGATTTGGAGATACTGAGAACGATTTTTATTGAATGAATTTTTGTTCCTGTAAGACCCGTAAATCTTGGTTTTGAAGCTTTTTGTGGATTGCCACAAGGAAAGTATCTATTGTTTACGGTTATAGTGGGCGGACTTTTCTAAGCTACTTCTGTGCAATGTTTTCCGTGGTGCAGTGTCTTTTTGCAGAATTTGATGGGAGGTTACATTTTTTTTATTAATAGCCCGCTTCTTACCCCCACAACAAAAAGCTCACAAACGGAGCCCCCTGGTAGTGGACACATCAGTTCTCAGCGTACAAAAAAAGGTAAGCACAACAAAACAAAGTTACGAATCGCGGAAACGCTGAGAACAAAAAAAAACAATACGAGACCGACAAAACACAAAATTTGACAAGAAGCTACGGCGAGTACCCAGCGGAAAAAAATCCTTTTAAGGGTCCCATCGTAGCTTTGCAGGAAGCTCATAATAATTTTAATTTATTTATTACTAATTGCTAGAAAAAATGCATTTATCAATTGTTAACCAATTATAGCTAAAGGAATAAGCTCGATTGGTGGTGAACGAAGTTTATATTAAAAATTCTCCTATTTTATTTTTTAAAATTAGTTTCAATTTTGCTTGGAAACGAGTGCGATATGTTATTTGCTTTAAATCAGTAGGAAGCTGGTTGAATAACTTAGGTCCGATGAAAGAAATGCGTCTTTGACCAAGGTTCGTGGATACTCTGGAGTATAATAAATGATTGGCTTGTCTAGTGCTGTGAGCTCGAATGCCTGTTGTAAATTCTAGATTATTATGAGCAATAGTATTATGCAAAGCATTGTGGATGTATATTATTGTTTGGTAGTTAGTCAACCCAAGCAAAGGTAAAATGTTATGGGCATTATTATTGTATAACAAAATAGTAGGGTACATAAATGGTTTTTTATAAATAATTTTAAGACATCTGTTTTGAAGCGTTTGTAGCTTTTTCAGATTCGAGATACTGGCACGGCCCCACACAGATACAAGGTAGTTCAGCAATGAGTGGATGAGCGCATAATAAAATTCTAGAAGTACGTGCTGGGGAACAAAAGAGCATACTTTACGCATAGCCCCACATAACGATGCAACTTTTCTCTCTATAGATGTTATATGCTCAATCCAGGAGAGTGTGGGGTCTAAGTGAAGTCCTAAATATTTGAAGCAGTTAGTTTCCTGAATTACAGACTGTCCCATTCTTGGGTCTGGATGCACGCCTATAGCTCTTCTAGATGAACGAAACAGCATATATTTAGTTTTTGATAGGTTCAAGGAAAGAAGGTTTTCGTTGAAATACGTCGTTAATGTTTTTAAATCCGATTCAATGTCGCGTACAATATCCAGGCAGTTGTTGTTAGGGTAGAACAACGCTGTGTCATCCGCGAAAAGACGAGGAGTCCCTTTTAACCCGAGTCTACCTAGGTCATTGATATACAATAAAAATAACAGTGGCCCAATATTACTGCCTTGGGGCACTCCTATTTCTATTGGTCTATAAGAGCTACACGAGTCTCCAATAGATACGAATTGGTTCCAATACGACAGATAGCTACGAATAATATGATTTGCTAATCCCCTCATACCATTCTAACTTTTTAAGCAGGATTGAGTGATCCAGAGTATCGAATGTTTTTTTTAGGTCCAGAAAAAGGGCACCAACAATTCTTTTGCTATCAATTTGACTAATGATGGAGTCAATTAGTTCGGTTATTGCAATTAAAGTGCTGCAGCCCTGTCTGAACCCATACTGGTAGTTGTAAATTATGTTGTGTTTGTTCAAAAACTCGAGTAGTCGAGTGATGAGCAATTTCTCAAGAATTTTATTGAAAACGCACAATGTTGAAATTGGTCTATAGTTGCAAGGTTGGTTTGGATCACCAGCTTTGAAAATTGGAATTACTCGGGCTATTTTTAAACAGTCTGGGTACCTGCCGGTTTGAATTATTAAATTAAAAGCTTTGGTTAGGATGTTTGCAAAAGTGGTACAGTTACTCTTAAGAACACTAGCGGGGATCTTATCAGGAACATCGGTTGATCTGCATAGAATAGTTATGTAAATAGGAAATTGTTTGTTGACAATCATTCTTACCACAGGAAATGAGTTGGTAATACCCGGGAAAATGTTCCTCAAAGTTAAGTGATCCACTTCCTCGTATCTTGACATATTTTTTTATCACCATGTCAGGAGTGAGCGGAGATAAATCATGTAAGCGCACCTGTCTAGAGCCGTTGTATATATATATATATATATATATATATATATATATATATATATATATATATATATATATATATATATATATATATATATATATATATATATATATATATATATATATATATATATATATATATATATATATATGTTATATATATATATATATATATATATATATATATATATATATATATATATGTATATATATATATATATATATATATATATATATATATATATATATATATATATATATATATATATATATATATATATATATATATATATATATATATATATATATATATATATATATATATATATATATATATATCCGGAGATGCTGTAGTTATCGTTGGCGGGTGCTTCGCGGAACGAATGACTGTTCTTGGTTAATGTTTGATATGATGTAATTACAGTGTATTAGCTCCTGCCAGATTGAGCACCTTCTGCACTTTAAGCAAGTTGTTTAATTTCTCGAATAGCTGGTCTTATACAACTTGTCTAGAAACCAATAGCAGTATAACTCGGCTACAGTGTGGCTAATTTTTGACGTGTATCTATAGCGGAACGATTTTTAGCTTCGACTATGAGTGAGATGAGAAGGTAGACTGACCTTAATTAACCGGTAATTGAAATGAATATTTTTTGTATATTTGTGTTTTTATAGCACTTTAAAGTATTTTTTTAAAATGCATTGCGTTAAGATAGAACAATAATTTTGGGCCTTGCTAAAGATGTTTATGATATTTATAAGAACCCAATTGTTATGTGCGAAATAAAGAAATCAAATCAGTTCAATTCAGCCACCAGCACCAGCAGTCGGTTGACCGATATACTCGCATTTGTTTTATTTGTGTCTGATTCTTTATTACTGCGTTCTGTATCTTTATTTTGGTCAGTTACTACATATTCCAACAGTGTATCAAAACCGGCTCTTACACTAACACATCCATTGCTTTCCAAAAAAATAAAATGAAAATTCTGATTAGAAAATTTTCTCGACAAACTTATATAAATATAAAATCTTTTCGATTTTATATTTTTAAACGAGAATGACGAGCTATATCTGCTACCTTCTCATCTTGCTTACAACAAAAGCTAAAAACTGATCCACCGCTACCAGTAGATAAATCTACCCGTGTATCGCTTTGTCTAAACCGCAGAAGCAAAATATCCTGCCCCAACCTACTATGTTGAACATGAACAATAATGAGTGTCGATCAAAGTAGAAAGTGTGTCAAACTCTATTCCTGTTTACTTTTCGAGATATGTCCTTAAAATTCACGTGTTGGAGAAGTGGAAAAAATATCAAGTTTACAAATGTAGCTAAAGATGATCAATATCTACACCCTACAATTTCACCATGTTAGACAGCATATTGATTATTCTTTAGACTATTAACCAAGCAGAAGCGTTAGTTCCGCGAAACGAAATATATCGTTGAATGTGGCAACAAGAATTCAGTACCTATAGCGATAACACAATAGAAGTGCTAATACACGAGTTAGATCCGTGTACCTCTAATAACGTTGTTAACCATTGTGTACATTTTTAACAGGCCGAAAGGGTATCCGCGTACCCGTAACCATAGCAAGTTTAGCAGAAACAGTTTGATTTGAACAGTTGAATGTATACAATTCCTCTAACTAAAATTCAAATAAATAAGTTTAGAAGGGCCCAGCAGTAAATCTATCCTTGGGGCCCGCCGCGACTCTCGACGGCCCTGCACAGCCGACCACTCAACACTTCAACAGGCGAAGCTATAGCCGAGATTCAAGTAAAACCGACGCGTTTTGCAAAAGAAATACTAGTTTTAATCAACCGCATCCAGCCTGTTTCTGAAATGTAGAGCCAGGTTTAACCTTATACTTGAGTTATAAGAGGAATTGGGGTAAAATGGGTTCACACGTTACAGGCGGTCAGTCCAATTATATTCAAACGATAACCTAGACTTTTATACATAAGAATTAGCACTTTTGAACTGTCACATATAGCAATTTACAAATTACCGAAACATCACCCCAAGACTAACTTCAAACTTTAGTTGCGCGGAGAATTGAGGTCAAATGGGTATATGGGTCATTCCACGCGAAGTGATCAAAAAAAGATGTAAACTTGAAATCGGCCTTCACGGATTTGAACAAAATTTGGAGGAATTGTTCATCTAGGGCCAATATATAAAAACCCAATTTTTTGTGTCAATTGAACCACCCCTCGGGTCGTGGGAGCACCCCCCGTTTTGGAAAATTGCCAAAACCCTTGATTTTCTTTTGATCGTATCTCCGGTTCTATTTAAGGAGTCTATAAAAATATTATTTTTTGCCGACAGTGTTTCCAACTATGCCATTTTTTCAGTTAAATATTAAAAGTTAATTTTTCTCTCAATACGTATATTTTAATTTTGAAAATTTTAACGCCATCGCGTTCCTCAGACATTTTTACATAAAAAACACTTATCGTCCCAATATAATATGAGCGCATCCGGAGATATACCGTTTTGAAGGGAAAAACTCCGATTTTCTCATATAAAAATCCATTTTTATTGGCCAAAATTGAGAAAATCCTCAAATTGTCATAAAAATCGACCCTGATCTGCTAGAAGCAAACCAAATACGTAGTTTTTCATCATTTCTCGTCTACTTCACGAAAAATTATGTTTGAACTCAGAATACTCAAGTTGGTTTTTCAGTGCTGCGCGCTTGCGATTTTATATGGGAAATTGCCGTTTTTTCTCTTCAAAACGATGTATCTCAGGATGCGCTCATATTATATTGGGATGATAAGTGTTTTTTATGTAAAAATGTCTGAGGAACGCGATGGCATTAAAATTTTCAAAATTAAAATATACCTATTGAGAGAAAAATTATCTTTTAATATTTAACTGAAAAAATTGTATAGTTGGCAACACTGTCGGCAAAAAATAATATTTTTTATAGACTCCTTGAACAATTTTCTTCAAAAGCCATCTTGTGCTTTGATTCTAGAGTAAATAGAACCGGAGATATGATCAAAAGAAAATCAAGGGTTTTGGCAATTTGCCTAAACGGGGGGTGCTCCCATGACCCGAGGGGTGGTTCATTGTCACAAAAATTTGGGTTTTTATATATTGGCCCTAGATGAAACATTCCTCTAAATTTTGTTCAAATCCGTGAAGGCCGATTACACGTGCCTTGATCACTTCGCATGGAATGACCCATATACATTTCGCTTGATTATTCTAATTATTTGCAATCTATTCTCTGATAGCGTACCGGGCGGTCATTATAAATACTAGTAATCAATTTTTCATAACTTAATTTCATAAAAAACATATTCTGGAAAATGTCATACAGCATGAGAATCAGTAAATTATTGTCACTTTGCTGAGATATCAGTTGAAAAGTCAGTTGACTATTTGGCTATGCTAAAATCGCTGAACTGAATCGAGTGTGTGAATTTATCAATGCAGAAGTAGTTCTGAGCGATAATGAAAATATTATAAAGATTTATCGTAAAATGGTTGAATCAGGGCCTTGCCTCTAACGCTAATTTTTTGGTTCATTGTGGATTCGCCAATAAGTAACTCACGGTCCCTCGAAATGAAATGTCAAACCCTACCATGACATTTCGCTGACATCAAAACAAGGGCACTCATTTTTCTATTGTTGTAAAGTATCTAAGGAAAAACAACTCAACGGTATCTAGGAAAAAAACAACCTTAACCGAGCTAATGAAAAAATATTCCCGGATCTACTCCGATACAAAATACAAGGTTCCCGATCGAAAATCAAGGCCTTCCAAGCCTGAAATTGTCATGTGAGTGTTACATAGCAGTAAATTGCGATTCATTATACCCCCATTTTGCAGCCGCCAAAATCTATTTGTTGTGTAAATCGTTCTCTTTCGGATTCTAATGTTTGTTTTTGTACTGTTTTCAGATCATATTGATACAGCATTTACTTTGTGCAAACCCCAGAACAGAAGACTAGCAATTACATTGAATTCAAAATGCATGGCTGTATTGTCCTTTTACCAGCTGTTCAAACTAATTACACAAACTAGAGAACACATCCCACTCTTGGAGAGCATACGCAAAACATTTCTCCCTCCCGAGGACCGATGTCTACAGCAAAAATTTTATACGATTTCACAAAATTTGCTACGCGGCGCGAACCAAAATCTACTTAGAAATATACTGTAGTCAAGTCAGTTCGTTAAAAGTAACAAAAAATAACGATGGTTGCCGTCAATATGTGCAAGCCCAAGGAATATAAAGTCCGGGATTTAATACCGCACTCATAGTTTCCGACAGTAGGACATCGCATATGAACTGCGAACACCCCTGGTCATTAAGTTTTGAAAGGGTGAGACATTCGGACGCACAAAACATGCGTGATGATATCCGAAACGTAACATATTCCCAGTTGTCTATCGTGACAGATCTTACGACACCCGGCCATATGCCACCGGTTTCCATCTCAAATCATAAACTCTGCATCATTTATGATGCCTACGACTCAGGGTCCACCTTATAGTTTTAGGCCGAGTGGGTAGTAAGATAAGCGTAAGTTGAGGCGTCTATTACTAGGTATTTGTCGCATTTTCACAATACAAACACTTGCCTTACGTGACACATCGGGGATTTCAAACGGGCGCTTTGTGTGATTCCAAATTGTAGGTGTTCCCAAGTTTTAAGTTGGTTATGGCCCACTCAGTTATTTTCAAGTGGGTAGTACTACCCATACTACCCAAGTTTTTCCTCCGGCCCTGGTGCGGCGTGCATCAACTTAAGAGTAACCTTAAGACGAACATTTGTTTTCGGATCTCGGATGTAGTGCCAACAAAATCCCATATCGCTGCATATGCATCAAAAGATATACGCATTTCGATGATTTGCAGTCTTCATAAGCATCAGAATATCTTAAGTCGTTATGGAAATACACGTATTTGTTCATACAAATGAAGTGTAACTGGGATAAAAATATCTGATTTTTTTTGTATTTGGAACATCCGCACTGACCTGCCGAAATACAATGAGAAAGAATTGGATTAATGTCACGGTAAAATGCCAATAGTGACCATTTATTAACTATATCTGTAAACGGACTAAATGGAAATTATATACGTGTAACTGCAGTATACTTATAGAGCAGGGTGGCTGGAGATGTACAATATTTATTTTGTGCGAAACACATCACTTTTTTTTTAATTTGCGCTATGAATTTTATTCGGAACGTCTTAAACGTTTTTTCGAGCAGCTGTAACACGAAGCTTTCTAAATCTTGTATATATAAACCAAACGACTAGGTTTCGAATTATCCCAATTCAAAACCAAGTCGTTTAATTTATATATACAAGACTTCAGAAATCATCACAGTCGAACAACAAATAGACCCTGTAACACGAAGTTTCATAACCGACAACGGAAGTGTCGTAAATATGCATTATCATTCGAAGATCCGATCAGGATTCTAGCGAGAGATTTTAGAATGATGTTTCCCTAGGGTTTGAATACTTGTTTAGCACATATCTTCCTGCTGCGTGCAATACTCCTGAGTCTTAGGCTCTATCGCAAAATCAAATCGCAGTGTTATCAAATCTATCTTATTAGCATAATACCATTATTTTATTATGGATCTTGTTTTACTAATTAGCTATATCAATAACATAATAATTGGTCAAAACTACTTTAAAACTCTACATAAAGTGTTTGTTTACATTTTATTCAGTTGTTATTTTACACTAAGAACCATGCACCTCCATATCAGCAAACATTAAAAAATGGCGATTTTTAACCTCTCCGGGCAAAACAAGACCTTAAAATTCGAAAAATGTATAATAAGTGACCGTTCTATTTCACCTGATTGTACAGAAAAGATTTGTGAAAAAAGAATTCGCTATCAGACCACCAAAAATATATTTACGAAAATAAATCAAAGTTCGAATAAAGTTTGTCAAACATTTCGAAATGATAAACTAATCAAATCCCCTTTAAAATAAAACTAGTTCTGCTCAAGTCGGATCAAAATTGAAAGAGCTGCATGTTTTGCCTTTCTCAATAGAAAGGTATTGCAATTGCTCTGAAAACCGACTATTTAACGGAGGCCCGGAGGGCCGAGTGACATATACCATTCGATTCAGTTCGTCGAGTTCGGCAAATGTCTGTGTGTGTATGTATGTGTGTATGTATGTATGTGTGTGTATGTGACCAAAAATGTCACTCATTTTTCTCAGAGATGGCTGAACCGATTTTGACAAACTTAGTCTCAAATGAAAGGTGTAACATTCCCATATGCTGCTATTGAATTTCTAATGGATCCGACTTCCGGTTCCGGAATTACAGGGTGATGAGTACGAACACGCAGAAAATGTCGATTTTAATAACTTCTGCAATAAATGTATAAAGGTGATTTTTTTTCCAAAATATGACCACAACTGCTTCGATTTGTAGTATTAGGTCACTAACATCCATTCAAACTTTTTGGCCACATTGGCCACCATCATCGGTTCCGGAAGCCCCGGCGGAAGTCACTAACATCCATTCAGACTATTTGGCCACATTGGCCACCATCATCGGTTCCGGAAGCCCCGGCGGAAGTATCTAAATTCAGAATAACAGTCACATCGGTTTCTCGGAGATGGCTAGACCGATTCGACTAAACTTGGCCTCAAATGAAAGGTATTGCGTCCCCGTAAATGGCTATTTAATTTCATCCCGATCCGACTTCCGGTTCCGGAGTTACAGGTTGTGGCGTGCGATCACATAGCAAATTGTGATTCAAACCGATACTCCGATGAAAGCAAAAAAGGTAAAAATTTCGCTAAAATGTCTCTCAAACAACTTAAATTTGCTGTTCTAGGTCACCGACGGCCAACCAAACTTTCGTTGACTACATTGACCACCATAGACGGTTCCGGAAGTGCCCGGGAAAAGCGGCCATCTTTCAAAATTTACGAACTCACATCAGTTTCCCGAAAATGGTTGGGCCGATTTTCACAAACTTTAAAATTTCGTACGGATCGCTTATATGGGTCCGGAAATATAGATTAAATCGTCCGGTCACATATGAAATTCCCATATAAGTCGGAACTCTAATTTTTTTTCAAAGAGGGGACCCCATTAAATTTCAGAAATCGAATTCGTATTTTTGATGCCAAACATCTTTAAAATGCATGAAACGTCGAGATTTTATGTTATCTCGAAAACAATTTTTTTATAAAAATCGACTTTTTGGGACTTTGCCGATTTCGCACCTTTTTTTCAGTTTAATATTACCATGGCTGTTTTTTCTTTTTCAAAATTTTAGAACTCGAATAATGATTTATTTTCTTGTATATAGTTGTCATGTGTTGTATAATAATAAAATGCAATATATGCATTTAAAAGTTTTTAATGAATATGAACAACGCACACATTCTCGTGATTCATGATTGAGAAAGGCACAATTGCACCGCTAGGTGGATTAAAATAGGTTTTTGAAGTAAAGATAGATACTTTAATTTCAAAAATGGAAATCATTACAATTGCTTCACATAGCGAAGTTTAAATTTTCATTAAAAAGCTAATCCTCATTCGATGGTTACAAAATTTGGAAAGTATGTTATTCAATAGATAAGAAACCTAGGAAAAATAAAATATGTGTGACGTTGAGAGAAGTGCGGCACATTTCGTCCATTGTATTGATGTTGCTGAGTTGAAATGCAAAATTGGCTGGACGGTGATACAATTGATGGTTTGTTAGTAATTTCGACCAACCACTTCCGATTCATTGAACACACTCCAAGACGGCGCAAGTCGTACAGCCGTCCAAAATGTAGTGCAAGAGTGTTTCCTGCTAAGCGGTAGCGAATTCGCCTCACTTTTCCCTACACCGGCTTAGCTTAAGCATCGTGAAATACTTTTATGTTCGGAAATTTGAAGTACGGCGCCGTGTTGCTACTCCGGCAAGATGGAGACTTGGTTCCAAAAAGATGCGCTTCTATATTGAGGAATGCTACATGTGACAAATTGAATGACACTACTGAACACTGCGACTTACTGACGATGGCGGAATATACATTTTTGTTGTGCGGCTAATTTACTGCAACGCTATACTAGCCGAATCTGTCGATCCTGATTTCAGGACTTCCTAATCCTGGTCACAGCACCACCGTCACAGTAGAATGGTTCCTTCCCCCTCAGTAATTTCAAGGAATTCCTTTACGCACTGCGCCTTGGGCTCATTTACCGCCAGAGGAATATGATAGCAGTAATGTCCAATGTTGAGGTGCTTGATGCATCGGCGCAAAAATTCGAGGCAAACCGAAAGCTAGCAATCGATTCCTATTAAAGATAGATAAAATACTAAAAACAAATAGAGATAGATTGCAATTCCAAAAATAAATATAATTACCCATCCAACTGGTCCAGAAAACGATGCAAAGATACCAAACGTTGTTTATATTTTTCAACCTACTTCTAGGCCTGCGTTGATGATTTTCGTTTTCGCAGACCCCGCAGACCACTCTCAAAAGAAACTTCAAACTGGCCATCAAGCGGTGAGTGTGGTCAAATCTGAAGGGACCGAATGAATGAGCCTAAAATTTTTAAAGCTTTCTTCGTACGATTCACGTCTTTATTATTTGTCTTTGGTTGAATTATGAGCGTTCAATGCCCATTCATTTTTCGTTACGTATTATTTTTTGTTGAATTTACAAAATGCAGCCCCGCATATCGAAAGCCTGGCCTTGTTCCTTGTCGAAATGGCATTGAATGCCCTTTCTAGGACTGCATACAAGATGGTGTGGGTTTGTTAATTTACTCTTCTCCGTGTAGTTTGACGGGTAGGTATTAATTTTCCTTTTTTGTACGAAAGTTTTTGTACCGACGCAATGCACAAAGAAAATGAAAAACTAATCTGACTATGAATTCCAGGTCGCATGCCGCTTTATGCGTTTGGACATAATAGGAATGAAGGAATGAAGACATAATAATTTATCATTTGGAGGAAGATTGCATTTCATAACTTTGCTTTAAATTGCTCCCTGAGTGGCATTTTGGTTATCAAAATTTATTCAAAAAATTTTACATTGCATGTCTAGGTGAATCATATATAAATATTGTTGTTTACGCTACATTATACGCGATTTATGACAACAACTACAATGCCACCAAAACTACTCTGTCAGTTAAAAAAGTGATTCGAAAAAGTAATCGTTTCCATTCTAGAAAATTAAACAGCTGCAGCTTGATGCGGCGATCTACACTTCTTTCAAAACTACACATTTCTCAACTGAGAAAAAAAAAACCATTTCACAGCCACCGCCAGCAGGGGGTGGGAGGACAAAGCCGTCGCCGTGTCAATTGAAATATTTACATAATTGCATCACTTCTGGAAGCACTTTTACACCGTGAACCGCGGCGCGCAACACTCAAATGCTAATGCCTGTCTTGATGGTCGCATTCTGCGGTCGGATCTGTTCGGTTCACACCGGCATTCATCCATCCACCGGGTCTGGCTGGGGGTGGACGTGGAAGATTTCCACCGAACAAAACAGCCAGTCAACCACATTTATAGGCAGCTAGCTGCACCGGTTACCATTCCGAAGAGTCATTTAATTTAATGCAAGCTCACTTTGGCTCAGTTGTCCCCCGGAGTCGGATGCGCTTTGTGGTAGAGAGGTGCGGCATAATTTTCCTAATTGAATTGATGTTTGGACGGTGGCTTAGTGCTAAAATCCGGAGCAGTGATGCGTTCTAGGATTTCGGTGGAAAGCCGAAAGCTGTTAATGGCCAATCAGGAGGCACATTTTTCCTGGAAAATATTGCTGATAAATCCACAGTCATAATTCACTACAAACCGGAACAAAGTAGCGAAAAACAAGAACGCATTGTCAACTTTCAAGGGGTTTCGGAGTGGCCCCAAAAATTTCCGCCGATATCTGTTCCATGTTGATCGTTTCGGCCGACAGAATATGCCACCATTAATCAAAAAATTGATCATTACAGCCGGATTATGTAAGAGAGGGGAAAGCAGGGCGTTGAGCGGAACGAAGGTTTTCGATGGACAATATTTTTATTATCATTTCTGCATCGAACGAAAGATTTAATATTGCGGTTCTGTCTTTAGAAGATTTTCATGCGAATATTCAAAGTCCTAAGCCAATCAAATTTAATGGCAAGGAATTAGAAGGAAAAAAAAGATCGAGTAAAAGATCTCACATTTAGGTAGGTTATCGTATCTATGTAAGCAAAATACGAGAGAGTGCGTTCAATATTTATTTTATTAGGTCATGACATGCTGAAACGGAATGTGAAGACTATGGCAAAGCAAACAGTTCATGTCCAGTCGCTTCGCTTTCCATGTAAGTATGACATCGGTCCTAATCTCAGCAATCTTTCTGTTAATACTGAACTATTTATTGTTTATGTTCTACCAACAAAACAAATAAAATGCTGCTTCATTTTTGTTAATAAATTGGCAGTATAATTCCTAAAAGGATTGCTAAAAACAACTCGTGATACCTAAATTAAAAAAGCAAAATGAATCCACAAAAAAAAAATCATTTAAATCGACAACATTACTTTATCCAGGATTGCTTCACAATCCTGGCGTTGTTTCTGCTCGAAGCTGCGTTGTGGTTTCGCTGGAATTAAGCAATAAAAACATATCCCTCTATTGAAGTGACGATAAAGCAAGATAAAAAAATAACAAGCTCGAAACGGAAAACGATAAGTGGCGAGAAAAATCGCGGTACTGCTGCCTGACAAGCGACAATTTATCATTCGGTGGGCCATTGCTATGGCTACTTTATTGAATTTTTCGACCGAGAAAGTTCATACATTGAGAACGGACGTGTTTTGGGTTGCCACATATTGTTGCTGTTGGATATATCTTTAATCATCTGAAATTCAGTTATTTCGCTGGAAAGCGAACCTATTTAGTTGAATTAAATTATTCGACAGTAAGGGTTTATTGCTCAAAGTATTAGGTCCATGGTTCGACGGGTCAGATGGTAAGTCACTCGTTATATGTTCGATCCCCAGCCAGAAAGGATTCTTAGGATTTCTAAGATCATAGGATTAGCCCTGCAATTCTCCTATATACTAAGAATCCCAACGGAATGTAGTACCAAAGCTTTGCCATGTTTCTTATTTTTTAAAGAACAATACAAAATAAAACGTCAACAATAAATGTTATTGCTAATATGCACTGTACTATGTGTGCAATTGAGTGATTAAGCCATACCACTGAGAACTGACATGCAAGCGAAGTTTCCAATATGTGTAAGAAAGAAAATGCCGTTACCAGCAAGTAGCAAGACTTGCCACTAGCCGACGCAACGATCGGTCGTCAATTACTATACCGGCCTTGGGTGCAAACTTGGATACCATGGTGATTCATGCATGCGAACTTTGTATGCGATGGGGATTTCCAACGAGTTTTCATTTAAATGTCTACACAGGTTTTTCGGGAAAGCTTGCTCTAGCTTATACCTATGTCTTATATTCTCTGTGGCCATATACCCTTTTTGGTTTTTTCGGATGCAGCTTGTAACATCAGGGTAACAATTTAGCACTGGGTGGAAATATACCCTTTTTGCGTATACACTCCGTAGAGTGTATTGTTTACGTAAAATTATGCTCACCGCTGTTCGGTACGGTTCACATTTAGTTGTAAATTTTTGTTCATTTTCGCGTTTGTGAACGGTTTTATTCGTACAGATAGGTTAGATAATTTTTGTTTTATGTTTGTGAATTAGTAACATAGGGCTTAGGTAGGCTACCGCTCTCCTCTTGCAAAAATTCGTGTGTACTGGTTATGCTGCTCATCTTCGAAAGCTGTGCGACAAGGCGGTTGGCGGTTTGTGATAGTCGAGTGCGGAAGGCGGCCATCGAGTTAGAAAGTGACGAACCACGGCGTAGAACAGACGTCCGTAAATAGTGTTTTTCCGGGACAGTTTCCCGCCACTGGACCGAGAGTTAAGTGCGCGCGTGCGACGGCAAGTAATCCCGTCGAAAAGACGTGGTCGTGGTTCGGTTACCATAGTGTTCAGTGGTGTTGGGTCGCCGGATATCAGAAGCTAAACGCAAAGGAGCCTCTCTCTTTTCCGGCTAATTACCAAGGACCCAGTAATACCACGCCGCCCTCACTGTGGAGGATCAGCCGAACGAGCATAGCTCTCCTCCACAGTTAATCGCAAAGGAGGGCGAAGCAGGTAGGACAACGGATCCACCTGAGGTAGTTTACTGCGGTATCTATCTGGGTCATTCACGGGGAGTGAGTGGACCCGGCGATCAGTCGCCCTGTCGCTAGGGAGGTTCCAACAAAAGAGCAAAGCTCACCTCCCTAGCTAATTGTAAAGGACCGCTGCGATAGCAGCCAACGAGACCAGCAGGAGAACTCGGCCGTCGGAGTCCCGGCCGGTCGGATAAACCCCCGCCTTTCGCAGTCATCAAAAGCAGCAGCAGCAGTGAAGTAGAGAAGCGGAGAAATAAAAGTCGGTAAATTTAGTAAATTACTTGTTTGTTTACTTTTGTTTTTTTGTTGTTACGAAAATCCGAAATTCTGTAGAGGCACCTAGGCCGCCCTGAAAAGAAGGGTACGCCGGGCAAATAAGAACCCGAGTAGTGGGCAAACCCCTACTTACAAGCTGATGCTAAAGCTACGTTGTAAGCATAAGAAGTTTCTTCCTTTAAGACTGTTAAGATCATCACGTGTTTTGAAATAGTTGTCTAAAATATGAAGCAGGAAATATTTGTGTCCGTTTAATGTGTTTGCTGTGAACCGATCTTCCACAAAACACACAGTTGATGAACCGTCTGGAAGCAACGGCCACCAGCCGAACTTTTAAAACCCGCCACGAGATGTCATCAGCTGAAAGGAGGTGGCCGTAGGCGAAGAGATGGGTGGGATGGCGATAAATCTGATTGAGTAGCGCGCGTCACGTTATATACCGCGTAGAGGGAGGCAATGAACTTGGTCAAAGTGGAATGACCGAATCTGCTCTAGCTCGTCTCAAGTTCCTATTGCAAGCGAAAAAAGGACTGCCGCACATTCCAATCTTGCAAATATAAGCCATGAACGTCGTTCACTACATTCATTTTGAACCGCTGCTATGAAATTTATTTGCAACAGTTCCAACGCAACGGATGATGAAAGTTAAACACACGGGCCACTCACATACATTCGCAACAGCTAGCGAACGAAACCCAACTACGGCAGCAAGCCGAATAACCGAACTTTCACGAACATGTAACAGGCACACTCAGCAGCACGAACGTTTTTGCTTTTCTCTCGTCCGTTCACATGCATAACAGCTTTAGGTACAGTTGGAGCGTGGCGGTCGCGTTGGTTTTTTCCCGAACTTTCGCATTAAAATGAAATTCGAAATGACTTCTTCCAGCCTTGGTGGCGGGAAACAAAACTGCTGTGTGTGGCATTCACGCACACCAAAGAGATTACATTCATTGAACGACATTCATGCGTACACCAACCATGAAATGAAATTCGTGTATGACTTTCCTGCTCGGGCAGCAGCGTGAAAGTTTGTAAGCTTATGACGTTCATAAAAAAATGTCATGTTTCCAGCCCTGGTCTCAACCAACAAATCACAGGAAATTGAAAACATTGAACAGATAAATTGGTTGCGCATAGTAGCTAAAAATATTATAGAAGTGAAATTCCGGGTACTCAGTCGAAGACGTCGTCGTCCTTAGTGGACGACAGAGAGCCCAACAATTGCGAAGATCGCCACTTCTTCATCGGTTCCAGTGAAGCGGACGGGAAAGACCGTAGATGCGGTTGAAAGGAGAACGGGAGTGCACACGGCTGGGATTGACCAACACAATGCGTAGAATTGAGACGAAAATATTATATGATTAATAACGAGAATAACCCTTTCGGAATGGAGTTCTTCGTTTGTTTCCAGCTTGCCAGGATCGATTTTTATGAACATTTGCTTTTTATAGTATTATCAATGACATAAATAGCTAAAACAAGTATTTTAAAACTTTTATTTAAGGTCAATGTCACCTTATTTCGATTGAAGGTTTAGTATCTTCGAAATATTTTACAGCGTTAAACAGCACATTTGCATTAAATGGTCCTAGAAGCAATTCTGGAGAATTAAATCCTTAAACAACTTTAGTTCGCAATTTAAAGTCTTCAATGAAGTTTTCGAGCGCGCTACTGCAAACTACTTTCTTGAAGACACGAAGGATGCCATGCGTTCGAGGCATCAAAATATGCTAGGCTATTTGTGAAAGAAAACTTTTAAAGAAAGTTATTCTGAAATTACTGTATATGAGAAATATATTCTGCTTTTTCATGAACAATAACATTTACATTCTCAATAACTTTGTAAAAGACACGAAGTCTCTTACAATTTTTTCCATAATTACTTCTACGGGACATAATTAATTAATTTATTATTAATATAGTCGCGGTTTTATGTTGGGGAATTTTCAACCTTCGAACCATCAAACACATTGATTTTCGTACGCTATATTTTGATTTTGTAGACTATATTTTAAAGTTACTCTACCAAACCGAATTTCTGACTTCGCCTCTGGATTGTTTCAATGTATTTCTGTATTACGATTATTAAGTCCGATACCCGACCAGGAGAAAATAACTGGCTAATAACTTGAGCATACTATTTTCTGGTATCATACCAAAACCTGGTATTAATCGATTATTAATGCCTCATGGAGGTATTAAGCAGGTACTGAAGAAACATTCTTCAATAAGTGCTGAATACCTCAATGAGGTATAATACTTTATTTTAGTATTATTTCTGTATTCCAGTAATTTTTACAAATACCAAATCAATACCTTATTTAATAACTTCATACAATGAATTTTCTTATTGGAAGGTTGAAAAGGTTTTGTTATTATTCAGGTATTATAATAACTCGTTTTATTGTGAACTAGTTATTCGTAGTACATGTCTCAGTTATTATTTCAGGTATTTTACCTCTTATGCAAGGCTCCTCAATGCCCTATTGTGATGTTTAAGTATTGGGTACAGTATACCTGAATTTGGTGTTCTTAAGTTATTTCCATCTGCTCTGGTAGAATGGGCATCTATGTGTTACTTTCCGCCAATAATTCTTGGACCAAAACCAGTTGGCCAAAAAGGCGTTCGGCCAAAAGGCATTCGGCTAAACGGCATTCGGCCAAACAGCATTCGGCCAAACGGCATTCGGCCAAACGGCATTCGGCCAAGCAGCAATCGGCGAAAATACATTTTGCCACACAGCATTCGATGAAAAGGTATTCGGCGAAAAGGCAGTAACGGAATTCGGCCAAATGGCATTCGGCCAACTGGCTTTTTCGGTCAAGTAACATTCGACCAAATAAATAAAATTTATTTTATAAAATTATCTTATTGAGCAAACCAATCTAGCAAAATAAATATACATTATTACTTCGTTTGAGGGAGTAGGACCATATGTTGTACAGACAACCGTAAAGAAACTAAAACTTTAATATTTATTTTATCAAATCGTAGTTAGAAGGTAAAGTAACCAAACGTCCCGGATTAGGCGGAATAGTGTCGGACTCAATAAAGGTTGATAAGATCAAAAATTGGCCAACTACAACTTAACGCATTTTTTATCATAGTGCATTAAAAAACCTGCATACATCTCATTTTAAAAAGGTGTGTATTTCATCAGGCCTACTGTTTGATTTTGTCATTTGCTCTTCAGTTGTGAAAATGACATCGAAGCAAGTGGAGCAACGGAGCAAAATTTTGCTCGCGCATCGCGAAAATCCAAACTACTCGCATGTCAAGTTGGCGAAGTTGATGAATGTGGCTAAATCAACTATCGTCAACGAAATGAAAGTGTTCGGAAAACGTTTCTCGCCAGCCAGGAAGACTGGATCGGGGGGGGGGGGGATCCCCCCGGCCAGCTGTTTCAATCGAAACCCCATTCTCTCGATCCGAGATGTCGCAAACAAGCTGGGAGTGTCATCTACAACCGTGCACATCGAGCTGTAACACAAGACGGACTGACGACCAACAAAACAAGCCGACCAGAGAACGATCACGAAAGCTGTACTGGAAGATGCTGGCGACGTTTGATTGCGGTGTACAGGATGACGAAACCTACGTCAAGGCAGACTTTAATCATTTTCCTGGACAGGAATATAATACGTCGACTGGAAGAGAAAAGGTGACAGCGATTTTCAAACATATTAAGTTGTCGAAGTTCGCAAAGAAATATCTCGTGTGGCAGGCCATCTGTTAATGTGGCTTCAAGAGCGCCTGCAAAAACATCAGTTGCGATTGACTACTATCGGCCCCTTCCCTGAGTCGATTCCTAGTCCCATCAGGAGTACTTGCACCAAATTTGAAGCAAATCGGATAAGTCAAGCTACTGGACCATCGTGCCTGAAGTTTATATAGAGGGCGCCAACACTAACTTTTCATAGAAGAGAGATAGAGCATCGAGATGTTCGGAAGAATTACTGCAAAATGCCTGTTCTACAACTTTGTAGAAGACACGTAATTTCTATCTCTCTCCGTCGAAAAGTTAGTGTTGGCGTCCTCTATGCGGTGATATGTGGAACTAAAATGTTCTAATCAAAATATGAATCGTACGGTTTATTATAATTCTTCTGAACATGCTATTGAGCTAAACCTAAGCATTATTTCACAAAAATGTATAGTTGGTGGGAATCGAGTACTGATACCCAACCATGCACTGCTAGGCCCCATGCAAAACTGACTCAGATATCACTTCGTTAAAAGTTTAATAACTTCGTTTAACAAAGCCTGATTGACTAACAGTCTTCGACAAAATTGTATTAAATTATCTCTCTTATTTTCACCCACAGAGATAAGACAAGACATACAGTGCTGCCTAACGGTGAAAACGCGATCTAGTGGGTTTTCTCCATGTAAATTGTCGATAAATCCCATACAAACTTCAGGCACGTTGGGCCGATAAAATTTTCAAAAATTCCTTATTTTCTGGGCAGTCTGAATGAATGAATGAATGAACAGTTCAAGCATATTTCGAAAAAAAGGTTATCTTTCTTATTTTTATTAACGATATTTAATACTATGCGTATAGCGTTATCTAGTGGCGAAAATGCGCGCCAATGGGTTTTCTCCATGGAAATTGTCAATTTGGACACATTGGCCCGGTAACTAGACTTGTTCGATTTGCTTCAAAGTTGGAGCAAGTACTCCGGGTGGGACTAGGAATCGACTTAGGGGTGGGCCGTTAGGTGTCGTTTCCTTCTTGTCACTCTGGTGTTCATATTCTCTTTGAAGTAGAACTGGAATGATTCCATCTTTTCCCGGAGACTTACACGCAGCAAAACTTCCAATCACCCATTTGATCGATTCGGCTGTCACAATTGTGGAAAATGTCCAAAAATCAGGCCCGTAGCCAGGATTTTGTTTCAAGAGGGGCTTACAATTTTTTTGCGTAAAGCTTTTAATTCCGATGACTTGATATAATCACTAGAAACCAAATAAAATTTTGAAAAGTTCTTAATGAAATCAATTCCAAATCTATGTTCATCAATCCTAAAAATATGTTCATTGTCACAAGAAAGGCTATAGTACTTACTCTCGTTACAACAATGGATATTCTAGAGTTTACAGTATTTATGCGTTAACCGAATATGACAATGTTTGACGGTGTTGGAAAACGCAAGGTGTTCCAAGCTGCACGTTTAAAAGGTGTAGAAGACGCTAAACCGAAATGAGTAGAGAAAAAATATCCATAAAATGTTCGAACGAAGAGAATGTCGAAATTCGCACAAAATCTTCTGATTTAGCAAGCAATTTGTAGATGCGCAGAAACGGTTAAACTTCTATTTCCTTTATCTTGCGTCCTGCGAGTATCATCATGCTAACACATTTTTTTGATATATTCTATTTAAATGAAACTATTTTCATGACTGGCCTTGGTCTGGTAGATCCCCAGTTAGGAAGGATTTTTGGTGATCAATAGGATTAAAATATAAATTTAAATGATTAAATCAACTAAAGGAAACTGCCCACAATTTATTTTATAAAAAAAAATTGTCCACAAATCGCATTTAAATGCGCAGTAAATTGATCTCTTCATGCACGGTTAATGGTGATATATAACGAGCACTAGTGCCAAACAAATGTCCTCAACTACTTATTCTCGTTTTGTTGCTAATAGTTTTATATTATTTCTTAATTGTGACGTATTTAGATAGGTATGTTTATGGTGACTATGAGAGCGGTTTTCATTTTGATAAAAAACGGGGTTTGAAGTCACGCCAAATCCACCTAAACTCACGGTAACTGGTGACTTGACGGTACGTGAAATTTGTTAAATGTATTACCAAAAGAACTAGAAACTACAAATGAAGACTTATTTTCAATAGGTCCAATCTGCAAAAGAGAGCCTCTCTTTGTTTACTTTCTCTTCCGCGAATTACTCGGTCACCTTTCATACCGATATATGTTTAAAAAGTTTTATAGTTTCGTGGTAATAATCGAAAGAGAAAGTGAAAAAAGAGGGCTCTCACTTGCAGATTGGACCTAATGAAAAAAGTCTTCAAATATGAACAAGCTCAATAATTCCAGCATCTCTTTATTCCGACACATGGACGGGTATACATCGCACTTACTTTCCCTTTGCCGAAGAGTAACGTAGGTTTATGGCCAACTTTCTATGATGATTTCTGTTGCTCTGTAGTTGAGTGTACAGAAAGTATAAAACAGATGCTCTTGGGTCGATTTCAATTTATTTCTTCATTTTTATCTCTTTTTCTTCGTGATCCCTGCTCATCTCTCTCATTTTATTCCATAACGAACACAAATAAAACGAAAACATGAAATCGAAACAATAATCCCAACTTATTGACTGTAGACTCAACTAGTTACAACCTTTTAGTCGCTCTCCGTGATAGACTACTGATGTCTGTTCGCTGTATCGTCACGTCGTTTTTAAACTTACATAGACATTTATTGGAAACCATCGAAAGCGACAGAAATGCTGCTACTGGTTGCAACATTAAGTTTATTATGATTGATTGACTTATATGTGGTTTAGCATCAATTGACATCCTTTGAAAAGTAAGGATAAAATCACAACAGTTAGTCCTACCGCTACTATGTAGGTTTATGTATGTCAACAACTTTAGTAATATACGAGGGTATACAATTCGTGGGTTGATCAGAAAAACCACTTTTTAGCTTGTTTATTTTTTCACATTTTTCTTGCTTATTGTTCGATTGTTTAAAATACCACTACTTTGCGGACTAATAATGTTTAAATAAGGAACGCATTCCCCGCATAAAATGAAATTGAGCGTCAATAGAAATACTATTGCATTAAAATGACGCGAAAACAAAAACTGTCTTCTCAAACATCCTCAATGATGGCGCTGACTGTTGATTTTGAGATACTCCACGCAGTTTTTGCCGTCAATATTATCCGAACAGCAGCCAAAATTTGGCAAATGTTTGTTTTTCAGGTAATGGTATTGGAGACTATGGATGTGCGAAGATATAATGTGCATAATGATACTATCGCATTATGTTTTTACGTGCAGTGTCAGGTAGGAGGAAATATGTCGGTCCACCTAGATTATCACCACAAAAAACCATTTAATATATAGAGAATTACTTCCAAGATGTGTCCTTTATAATGAATTCCATTTTTTCCAAATGTGTCAGGAACCTTTTAATAGCCACGGTGCAAGTAAGTAGTATCAGATCTTGTAGCCGAGCAGTGATTTTCTCATCGTCCATATATATGAGGATCAACCACGTGTTACAAGTTGTTATGCAAAATGACTGGTTTCGCCTGGGCTAATTTGTTAAATGGCATCAGCACTGAACGCCTGACATGGTTAAACTTAAAATTTCACATCACAAATGTTCGATCTTATACGAGAAGACCGGAAGTCAATACCCTAGCACCACTTCTTGCTTCTGCGACTCAATAATTCGACAGATCCACACAGCAAGAATTAAAGTAACAGTTTCTTTTGTTATTCCGACGAGTCACACAATATGAAGGGAACTGTTTTATCACACTCAGCATACTGAGTAGATATCGTGACCGCTGTCTTCGGTGGTATGAAATAGCAATCATCCTCACAATTCTCGCATTAATTTGTTGAAACCAAACAAGATACAATTTTTTAAGAGTCACCGAAAAACATGTTGTTTCTTAAATTTATTTTTGAAAAATTTCGGGACTTTAGCCCCTCCGGCCCCTCCTCTGGCTCGTGCCTGCCAAGAATCAGAACTACCTGAAAAGAACTCAGGGGCAGTCGTCGGTGATGACTCCGTACAACCTGGAAAGTGTATGTCAAAAAGACAGTTGAATACTCCATTTTCATCAGACGAGTATTCACCATTTGCTGCTCTAATGGAACTGACATGAAAGTCTTTCGATTTCGAAAGTAACTTATTTAGCCTACTAATCTCGTTGAGACTTGAGACATTTGTGCTGAGGCTTTTCCAACCACTTGGCTCAGAGGATTGAACGGTATTTCTGTATGCTTTGCGAACCAACTTAAATGCCTCCTACCTGTCCAGGCGTCTGCGATTCTAAGCTCTTCCACAAAACTTTTTGAGTCGAACAAGTCCGGTATTCCTCTAGAAATACGCATAACTCGAAGCGGACAAGCCTCTTGGTATGCTGCTACTATGAGTGTGTTTGTTTTATCCACGACCTCGTCCAAGTCTCTTAGAGATTAAATCGTCGGAATATACTCATGAAACCTAGTCGCCAAGCCTTTAGGTCTCAGTTCGTAGATTTGGGATTACGATGAGCGACGATATCGAGCGAGACGTTTAAGTGATCGAAGACGATGTACTTATGATCAGATAACGACGCTTCGAGCACGTTTGGTACGAGCCAGTCTGCCAGCTCATGCGTAATACCGTCAGAGCAGAGAGTTACATCTAACAGCTCTTCTCTGCTAGCTCGTATAAATATTGGGCGATTTCCTACCTTAAGCTCGTTTTTAGTTGCAAGGTTGTAGACGACACTGCCAGCGTGCTTGCGACATCTCGGACAAAGAAACTGGGGTTTCGCTTGAAACTTTTCGTCGTTTTTGAGTTCTCTGGCTTTCGATTTCTCCTGATCCCCTGCGTAGCTGTCAACAAACATTTTCAGAACAGTTTTATTACGACAGATGGTTTGTTAACAGTTTAAAAAAATGCGTCAGTTTGAAGTTGACCAATTTTTGACAGTAACACCCTTTATTTAAAGCTGTATTTTTATTTAAATGAATCTCTAATTTGCACCCTGCTCCAAACAGGGTGGCCCTTAACTTGTCTAATGTATTTTTATCTCTTTTTCTTTTCCTCACAGGTACGTACTGGGTATCAATTCTACACCATTACTTTAATTCTCGAAACGGTAAGTGCTCACCCTTTAACCTTTTACTTCGCATCCAATTCGCTAGCAACTTCAACCGTTTCATTTCGGTGCCCCATATCTACCGGACCATCTGTTGCAAATTAACATCTTACGTAACGACCTCGTGCAAATTTCCAACTGTTTCTTTTGGCTTTTGCTAAACTGTATCTTGCCCTGCCTTCAATCACGCGCGCCGCAACAATATCAAAAGTCAAGCGTGCCAAAGGTGACTTGATCACCGTCATCATCGTCATCGTCATCGTGCCGCGTGTTCTGCTGCAGATGCATAGCTTTAGTAACAGTGCAGGTAGAGAGAGGTTCGTCGCTTGTTGCGTCCGAGTAGAAATGCGCGTGATGGTTGTACTTACCTATCACTCAAGTTGGTCGTTATACTGAAGCTCCGAAACATTCCGAAAGATATGCAGAGCATCCAAAACGAAAATCTACACTACGAGGGTAGTGTAAATGCCAAAATGTGAGTAATGAGACGAAATTGCGGTCCACCTTGGTTGATTATAGCGAACGGCCCGGCGGCGGCGTGCGAAAATGAAGAAACTCGATACTACACCGCTGATAAAGTCACCGGCGGCGGCGGCGAGACGGCGAGGATTTCAAGTGTGGAACAAAAGAGACAATACAATGACTTGGTAAATGGTGCTGAACGGATGATTTGTGTGTGCCTTTTGTAAAAGTATAACACAACGTGCGGCCGTTTTCGGCCGGAACGCTGTTGAAATTTGAGTGAATTTTGTTTGCAGCTGTGGATCAAATTTTTGGTTGGAAATTTACGTCCTGGGGTATATCTTGACTGTATTACATCTACCAGTGTTGATCAATGTTATGGGAATCTCATTAACGGAAATTTGCACGTGGATTATGAAATTTTCTGGTGCGTTGTTCTCGGTTTTTTTCCAGAATTGAATAGTAGAAAAATTTCTCGACGGCATTGATTGTTGATTAATCTGCTTTTTTGTCCAGAATCCTGCTACAAAAAATACAGCATATGATAATAAAAGACAGTTTGAATGATTTGACCTTTCCACATGACAGCACGATAGTACCGTGTCCCGTCGATTTGTCTGTGAAATCGTTGCTAAAATCAGCTTGAAACATTAACCTCGATTCCCAGCTGCGCGTCCTGTGTCAGTAGCAGAGGCACAGTTCACATGTCAAACCGCACGCGAAAAGTTGGCCCAACTTTTCTGACCAGCAGCGCGCGTAATTCACCAACAGCAGGGAGCAAAACGAGTCATTCCGAAAGATTGACGGCTGACGAGCGACCGGCGCCTTTAATCTAAACGCGTAAATAATGATAAATTTACCCCAAATTATCTAAAATTACAACTATTAATGCTCATGCTGCGTGAATCCTATACCGTGTCAGGATTATGCAAGCTGGAAAGGGTCACCACTTACCAGCGCCCCATACCATTCGGCAGAGTGCCACTACTACCTGAAAGACGCTGCGCAATCAGCAAATGCAGTGGCGCAGTAGCGATTGAAGCTGTGCCCAGCTGCTGCTGCTAACCAACTCCCCGACCGCGCATCCGATAGGCTTACGTCCTTAGCATACCACAGGTCGTTCGTTAGACGGGCAGGAGGGAATGCGACTGTGAACCGAACCCGCCGGGTATGACCAAAGGTAATTTTTCTCGTTTTTTATCCAAATCATCCTTTCACCGTGATGGCAGCAAATGAAGTACAAAATTGTTCGGCTTCGGGTGACGAAATTTTCTGTGAGCAAATGTTGTAGGTACCTAGTACATTCCTATCTCTGCTTGGACGAGTTGACGTATTTCAACATGAACTTCGTAATGGTTTTTTTTTCCTGAAATGGAGATGAAAAGGTGGAAAATGAATGATGACTATTAAATTGAACAAATCGGCATTTTTTGAAATAGCGCACCGTATAGAACCATCGGCCTACTATTTTAGGTAATAATTAATGTTGTTGTCCAGACATAATGAAAACAAATTGATTGTTTGCGGTACGAGTTCAATGAAAGTCGCAATTTCAAAAGGCAAAGTGATTTATATCATTTTCATAATGTTCCTATTGTCATCCTAATTTGCTGAATCGATTTATCTCTTTGACTCAAATTATACAGTGAAAATTAAAATATTAGTTTAGCGTTTTCGGTCCTCTCAAACAGCAGTCTTTTACACTTTTCACGCCACCTTTGTTATTAAATACTATTTCGAAATAAGCAAATCACCTGCTGTATTAATAAAACCCCGCAAACCGCAAACTAGGCCAGCCCGACCTGGGTGGCGTAAACTCATCAGGCATTCCAAACCGCACTTGGGAACGCAAACTTTTTTTTCGAATCGCGACAATTATGCGCAGGGTTGGTTGGTTTATTTTTAATGTAGAATACATTTAAGCTTTCAATATAGGGGTCCCGTTTCAAATTATCGGCTGCCGCGCCGCGTCAGATTTTGAACGTTAATAACTTTTATCATACTTAACAGAATGATTTGATTTTTAGGCCAATTTGTTGCAAATATGTTCCTCTATGCTGTATTAAAATTTGAAGTATGTATAACATGCATTAATAACAAAAAATTGTGTTTTGAAAAATCTTTCGAAAACGACTCGGAAAAGTGAAAATTTTCAGCCCATCCCGCACAGAGCCGTCAAAATGGTGGACCAACCGAACAATAAAATAATGAAAAGTTTATATATAGGTCCACTACATGTTTGTTCCTATGGTTATTCGCATTGGGTTGCTTGACGAGAGCAGTTGGTGGGGGAAAGACGGCATATTCCTTTGGTTAGGCCATTAGAAGCCGGACGGAAAGGAAAGGCTCATGCACGGCACGAGAACGAGCGAGAAAGCGATAGTAGTGCATATTAGCGCGATTATATAAATATCTGTCGGTCGGTTTTTCTCATCATTCGTATTCGTTCAAGCACTAGCAAGCAGCCAGTCCACCGAAGGAAAGCAGTTGGCAATGACGACGGCGGAAAAAGTGCCCCAGCTACTGGTGACTCATCGCAACCCGATCAGGAACTGTCGACCTGCAAGAATTTCGCCCCAACTAAAGGGCAACAGAGTAGGCTATCGTTCCAGCGTCTGGGTCGTGAGATTGTGCAGGACTGCAAAATCGAGCCACGCTTACAAAGCTCAGTCGTAATGATGCCCCGAGAAGCCAACGATGCCTACTTGGTCGGTTTGTTCGAGGATGCAAAATAGTGCTTTGTGGCTCACCGTGTCCGCGGGGTGTGCGTCTGAATTATGCTCCCGCAATAAAACAATAAACGATTCTTTACAGGACCAATTAATTGTGTTGTAATAAGAGTTAAACTGAAATTTACATTTTATGGTGTATAACAAATAATTTTCAGAAAGCTATATAAAAAATACGATGTGTGGAAAGAAAGAAAGAGAATTTAAATTATCCTCTCTTGCTCGTTTTCGTGCACTGCTTTTCCTTTCCTTTCTGCTGCTACTACCATCATAACTAAAACGAATGTGCGTGTTCCCCCACCATCTCTTGGCCAGTGTTGCCACAATTGCATGTCGCTATTACAATTTGAATTATTTTATTGATCCTCTCTAGTATTGATAAAATATAGAACGTGCAAAGTACACTGGTCGCATGCTTTTATTCGAACTTTTTGGCAGCCTCCGTTGATTAACTGCATAAATCGATTTGTTTGTGCAGCTCCTTGCTAGTAGCAAACTAAATAGCCTTTATCAGCGCTAACAAATAACACGAAAGAATTTAAATTTGTGAAAATCATTTCCTTCTTTTCAAATCTGCAGCATTCTTTGAAAATATTGTTTGAATGTTGTTATTGAAAAACTGAACATGCAAGTTTGCTAGCACTAGATTGAAGGCGATGGAAAGACAGAATATTCGTTTTGGTTATGCTAGTATTGGTAGCCGAACGGAAAGGAAAGGCACAGGAATGGCACGAAAACGAGCGAGAGCGATAGTAGCGCTTTCTCGTGTGTTCATATATGAATATTGGTCGGTCGGTTTTTCTCATCATTCGTATTCGTTCAAGCACTAGCAAGCAGCCAGTCCACCGAAGGAAAGAAGTTGGCGATGACGACGGTCGGAAAAAGTGCCCCAGCTACTGGTGACTCATCGCAACCCGATCAGGAACTGTCGCCCTGCAAGAATTTCGCCCCAACTAAAGGGCAACAGAGAAACTAATCTGTGTTCTAATAAGAGTTAAACTGGTTCACCGTGTCCGCGGGGAGTGCGTCTGAATTATGCTCCCGCAATAAAACAATAAACGGTTCTTTACAGGACCAATTAATTGTGTTGTAATAAGAGTTAAACTGAAATTTACATTTTATGGTGTATAACAAATAATTTTCAGAAAGCTATATAACAAATACGATGTGTGGAAAGAAAGAAAGAGAATTTAAATTATCCTCTCTCGCTCGTTTTCGTGCACTGCTTTTCCATTCCTTTCTGCTGCTACTACAATCATAACTAAAACGAATGTGCGTGTTCTCCCACCATCTCATGGCCAGTGTTGCCACAATTGCATGTCGCTATAACAATTTGAATTATTTTATTGATCCTCTCTAGTATTGATAAAATATAGAATATGCAAAGTACACTAGTCGCATGCTTTTTTTCGAACTTTTTGGCAGCCTCCGTTGATTAACTGCATAAATCGATTTGTTTGTGCAGCTCCTTGCTAGTAGCAAACTAAATAGCCTTTATCAGCGCTAACAAATAAGACAAAAGAATTTAAATTTGTGAAAATCTTCTCCTTCCTTCTTTTCAAATCTGCAACATTCTTTGAAAATATTGAAAATGTTGTTATTGAAAAACTGAACATGCAAGTTTGCTAGCACTGGCCACTAAATTGAAGGCGATGGAAAGACAGAATATTCGTTTTGGTTATGCTAGTATTGGTAGCCGAACGGAAAGGAAAGGCACAGGAATGGCACGAAAACGAGCGAGAGAGCGATAGTAGTGCTTTCTCGTGTTTTCATATATGAATATTGGTCGGTCGGTTTTTCTCATCATTCGTATTCGTTCAAGCACTAGCAAGCAGCCAGTCCACCGGAGGAAAGCAGTTGGCGATGATGACGGTCCGCAAAAGTGCCCCAGCTACTGGTGGCCCATCGCAACCAACTACCGATCAGGAACTGTCGCCGTGCTAGTATTTCGCCCCAACTAAAGGGCAACGGAGCAACTAATCCGCTGGCTAACATTCCAGCGTCTGGTTCGTAAGGTTGTGTATTACTTCAAAGTCGAGCTACGCTTACAAAACTCAGCCGTAATGAAGCCAGTGATGCCTACTTGGTCGGTTTGTGGGAGTGGGCGTAAATTACAATAAAAGCAACGGTTCTTTTCAGGACCAATCAATTGTGTTCTAGTGAGAGTTAAACTGAAACTTTCATTTTAAGGTGTGTAGCAAATTTTCAACAAGCAACATAATACGTTGTGTGGAAAGAAGTAGCTTGCACACGGAACAAAAATTTAAATTATCCTCTCGCTCGTTTCGTGCACTGCTTTTCCATTCCTTTCTACTGTTATTATCAGTATTACCAAAACGAATGTGTCGTTGCATGTGTTTAAGAGAAACGTTGAAGTCGCATGCTTCTATTCAAGCTTTTTGGCAGCCCCCGTGAACTAACTGCATTAAATGGTTTTTTTGTGCAGCTCCGTGCTAGTAGCAAACAAAATGGCCCTACTAGTGTCTGATTCGTGAGATTGTGCAAGATTTCAAAGTCGAGCTAAGCTTATAAAGTTCAGCCGTAATGGTACCCGAAGAAGCCAGTCTTGTCGTTTTGTTCGAGGCTACAAAACAGTTCGCCAGGCACGTAACTATCATGCCAAAAATATCCAACGATCCAGCGCATCACCATCAACACCAACGCCGATACCAAAGGTTCTTTTCAGAACCACCATTATTACCATAGAGAATTATTTGAAAATTTCCCATTCAAACGTGATTCTGTTGAATATTATTAGATTTAAATTAACGTCTCGAATTGAAATCACGACGCTCCGGTTATGTGACAGACATTACCCACCCATCTTTTTTATTGTGACCACGACTAACGGTTTAATATAGACACCCCATTTCAATATTTCTGAAGGAACAGAAGGTCGAGTTTGGAAAGTTTTTAACTTCCATTGTACTTAACCAAATTACACAATGTTCGCACTAATGATTCAGAAATATGATCAGGAATCTTCTGTTAGATTTGTAAGTATGTATAATTTACATGAATAAAGAAAAATTGATTTTCAGGAATCAATTATTATCTGTTCTTCCATTGGCCAGTACTACGCGACTTCCTCATGCTAACAATTAATTTCATCGTTAGCCATCTCCCTCACCAAGGCCAACAACGCCAACAAAACCGGTCCTTTTCAGGACCACCATCATTTTTGTAAAGAATAATTTGAAATATTCCTCGCCCAAATCACCTTTTGTCCGAAAATTCCAATGGGTATCAAAATATTTAAAGAACGTGTTCCTTATGTATTCTACATCTCTCCGGTTATGTCGCAGACATTACCCACCCATCTTTTTTCCTCGAAACTATTAGCCCATCACCGGTGCCACGGTAAGAACCACATCGACCACAGAAATTTCAGTGGCACTCGGATGTTGTGTCATCGCATGGTTTGGCACCCGCGAACCTGCGCAACCGGCCGGTGGTTCGGCTTGATGGGCCGATTGTATGCCGATGCCGTGGGGAACAGGTCAACTAGGTCGGTGCGCTTAGTGTGTGCGAAATCATCGACGTTATCACACAATAACAATATATAAATTAATTTTATTTGCCTCGTTAATTAATTGTTTTTAAAGTCTGATGCTTCGAGTTGCGATTTTTTTTGTTTTTCGATCAAGTTTAGTTTTTAGATGCACGGGCAGGTTTTGAACGGAAAATGCTTCTTGTAAATCAGCAAATTATCCCATCCTGCTAACATTTACTTCGGCTGGCACTCATGTCGACACAGTCATGATTAGCAGCTGAGTGTTGCCATAGCCTTTTCTACGGCTCATGTACGTACACGTCACATGACACAAACACTACATCACTAGCTGGTGGAAAATGACAAACAAAGACGGCAAAAATCAAATGGGATTGTTTTCAACCAGGAAGCTGCAGAAGTGTTCGTGAGACCGAGCGACAAGAACTCAATAGCCGTTCAGTTTCTGAATGAGTGTTGTGTGCTATCGTGAGAGGTATGACACACGCGAGTGAATTTGGGTGCTGTTCACTTCGTTGCACTCATGTACAGAAGCCGAATGATCGGCTGTTTCTGAGTGGCGATGTGCTCATTGGCTATTAGGATGGTTTGAGCGGTGGTAGTGTTTGTACTGAGTCGGTTTTTCCCGCGCAATTGGTGCGCGTGGGTATCACGGTTCGGTGATGACGTGCATAGTAGCGGTGGTGTAGTTTACTGCTGTGGGAAGTGGCTAGCGGTGACGATTTCGCTTTCCGCTAGCGACCATATTTCGGCGACAATCGCTTGGTCGTGGCTTATGCTAGTGTATATCGTTCGATGTATATGTCACATGCGGTGGTGTGGTGGTTTGGCGCTCATCGGTCGTCGTAGCGATAGTGATTTCAGCGGCGGTGCAGTAGTGGTGGTATTTCTCGGCATCCATCCATCGCCGTAGCGGCGGTGTGCTACGTAGGGTGATTGGACAGCAGTGTTGCTAAAAGAGCGAGAAGCCAACACACCCTCCTCGTTCGCCAGCGAGCGCGAGACTCACACTGTATGCTCCCTACTGCTGTACACACGTTTTCGAAGAACTCTCAAATCTTGAGCGTTTTTTCAAAACGTCATATCTGCAATGAGTTACTCTCTTTGTTTACTTTCTCTTCTGTTAATAATTCGGTCACTTTAACATATATCCCTCAGCTCTTTGCATAATATGCTAGTTAAAACCACCGTCTTTCGATCTGTACTGTAAAATAAGTGAAAAGAGTTATAGTGACGCCGTAAAAATCGAAAGAGAAAGTATAAACAGAGAGTAACTCATTGCAGATATGACGTTTTGAAAAAAACGCTCAAGAAATATGTGACGATCAGCACGAGCGGCAAATATGCTTGATTCATGTGAGTTATCTGCCTTCGCTATAGGCTCGTGTGTCACTCGCACTCTTGTCGGCTCGCTAGATTTTAGCTCTAACGGCGAGTGGGTTCCCATGATGGGACTCCTCGGCTGCGAGTTTTCACTGCATGCCACCCACTCCCATGTGCTAAGCACTCTTTACAGCTCTGTGTTGTTTATTAGAACAGCTCGTATACACTCTTTTAGCAACTGGGAGCGCTCGTAAAGGAGCGAACAATGCAAGCAAAAACTAACTAAACTAACAATGCGCGCGCTCGCATTAAATTGTCATTGCATACATACGTTATCTGTCTACACAGGTTTATACCGGTCGTATTTAAAGAACAAATTAAATATATTGTTTTTTATATTTTTTTTAAATATGTAAACAAATTATAAGTGCGGTGTCTTAAAAAAACTTGTCTTTTAAGGGGCGTCTACTATAAAGTGCTCAAACTGAAAGTAATTTTGTTATACGATTTTGATGGCAAGGTGACAATGGACCTCTCGTTAAGGTTTATGTATATATTCATTATGAATGAAAAAAATTCAGTCAGGCAAAGCCACACATACGAGCGTTCGAAGAGAAGACGTTCAACCATTTCCATGTCGAGGAATGCCGCGGAGGACATGATAACTCTTGATACAATTGTCTGAAATAGGAAATTCAATAAGATTTTTAAAACAGACTTGTAGTTACTCGATGAACCAAAAAAAATATAGAACAGTTGGAATTTCGGAAAATGGCATAAGAAAAACCGAAAAATAAAATTCGTTCACTTTTCTTCAAAATAACGAGGAAGATTTTTGTATTCCATTTTCCCTTAGTTCATCGATTACACATGTTATGCATTCTCATAAAAAATTAAGTCGATTCGTTGAATGGTTTTTGAGTTGTCGGCAATTTTAAAAATGCGGTTTCGAGAAAGATGCTATTAAAGTTGCCGATAAACTGAAATCGTTGAAACGCATGGTTGTTTAGAACAAAAGAAGATCAGTGTGGCCACCGAGATTGCACTGGGCTTTTCTAGAGGTTCAATTAAACAATTAAACAATTAAACGAATAAAAAAACAATAATGTTTTTTTACCCACTACACCAGGCAACCCCTTAACCTTGCGGAAGTCGCGCTAGTGCACTGAGTGCACACTGCTCCGAAAATCTAGCGAAATCGTCTTAGAGCAACAGCGGTTGCTCGTTCAGTGGGTCATAAGTGCGACTTCCGGAGGGTTAAGGAAATAATACCACATATTCTATAAAAGTCCATGCTGGCTAATGGGTTTGCATTTCTGTACCGATTATACACTTCTGAGCAGAAGTAAAGGGCGTATATTACGCACTTCTGGGCAGAAGGGATGTATGTGATATCCAGCAATAAAATCTAAAGCATTTTAAGGATAGTTTCTTTTTTGAACAATGAAAATTGGAAACACGAATTTAATATAATTTATTGAAAAAAGTAAAATAAAACTAATCTGCTACTACCAATTTTACTAAGATGGTAAATGGAATAAAGTTGCGTCCCACTTATATATAGTAAATTATCGTGAGTAATTATTTGAACAGTATTGTGCAAACTTTTTTTCGTCAAGAAGAATCAGTATTACCGAAAATAATGTTGTTCACTCATGTTCAAATCTCAATTAGTACAGATTTATAAAACTTTGGTATATACTTGTTGAAATGATCTAAACCTAATATTATGTGTATGAATAAGAGAAGCAAGTGAAACACGATAGTAGGAATTAATTCAGAGATATTTTATTTCCTTAGGCATTTTAATTTTCATTTAAATTCAGCATTTTCAAAATTTTCATTTTCAGCATTCCAACAAAACGCTCAAAGAGAAACTATTTTCATTTAAAGTTTGATTTTAATAACCTTAACTATTCTTTACATTTTGACTATTGATTCTATAATTTATCATCCCACATCCATGTTTTTTGTCAAATTTAAATATTGAATCATCCTTTATACTATTTAATTGCTATTGGAAATAACTTTTTATACTTAATTCGGCAAAACAACCCATTCGGGAAAATAACAATCGGCAAAATAATTCGTTAATTCGTTATCTGGGAAAAGCCAGCGTGAGGAGTTGACGAGCAAGTAAAAATTACTATTTCAATGCAAGTATTGCTTGTGGCATAAAAACTCGATTCGAACCGTATTACGCACTTAACATTCTACTAAAAAAAATATCTCATAGACTGGTTATGTCGACTGGCCTGTCTATGAGAGTACCATCTCTATAACTTCAGTAGCAGCTTGATTACTCACACTTTTAAAGTGCAGAGTTCAGGTTAGTGAAAAGTGCGCAAAATCATTCACTAGAGATTTCTTCTAATATAGTCCGCTGGTTGTATCAATTTAGGACTGTGAACGAATGTTTTAGAATATATAACGCATAGAGTACTTTTCTTACAGCTGATAGATTTGCTCTGATTCCGTCGTAATTTGGAGGACAAGGACGGTGTATATTGGAATTGGTCACGAAATATTCAATAAATTAAGTCCTTATGTTTAGAAATTCACTTTATGACGGTAGTCGATCTCCTACATACATATTCTATAGAATTCTGTATTTAATCCGAATATCCGATTCATTTAATGCAAAATGTACCAGGAACATAGTTAAAAATATTCGAAGGTATTTTTGACGGCTGAAAATGAACCTGACGCGACTCGCGGTGAATAGAAAAAATATTCATTCAAGTATCACTTCTTATTCATTCAGTTGAATATCGTACAATATATTCATTTCACTAATTATCTAGGAAAATGTTTTCAAATGCCGGTAAAGCATATGAAACAACAATAATCATCGCTTACATTGTGCCAGGGCCTACTTTGATGCGTTTGATTCGTTGCTGCACGGTCGCTTCGTGTAATAATCGAAGACGAATGAAAATCTGCATGGTTTGTTCGTTTGACGTATTCAGCTGCGTCACTGAATATTGAAAATGAATTCGGCTGAATATGATCAATTTTCATTCAATGAATTTGAATATTTTTAACTCTGACCAGGAATGGTCATAGATGTATAATACCCATGATCGTATAATTGTCCCGTTTTCTTTGCGATTTCCTATCTTTATGGGACTGACTCTTGTAGTAACTATTTAATTATTTTAAGAAGTGCATATATGCAGCATTGAGGGGAATTATATATATTTGACATGTTAAGGTTCCACATATTTAAAAGTGTCAATCCAAGCGATTTTGCACTTTTTTTTAAATTTACGTTTTAACGCAACTGCATTTCATTCGGGTGCGTTTATTTTCCTTTTCCGTTATACCAGCGTCATGTCAACCTCAATGCAGACGATACATTAGCTTCCATCAACGTAAATGTCCGTCAACGCCACGTCGTCGTTCCATCAAGATAAGTTGAATGCGTTTCTCGTTCACACTTCCCGTACGTCAAAGCATTCCGTGCTGTTGATGTTGTGTGTGAATACCTCTATTTAACTGCATATAACTAATTTTGACGTTCCCATGACGTGCTGTACCGGTGACGAAAGCCAGACGTATTGTGCAAATCGATCTTCAAACAGCCGCGGCTTAGACTTTGTACATAAAATATCCGAATAAATTTATTTTCATGCATTATTGGTCTACCAACGAAGAACGAAATGCGAGTGGGAGCGAGAGCGCTAGCGACTGCAAGAGTGCGAGTGAAGGCGAACGCGCTTAAGAGTGCGAGAAGATACGAGTGGGTTAAAGAGCGCGAGTGGCTACGAGTGGGAGTACGGACGAGTGGGAGCATGGTCGAGCGGGAGCATGGGCGAGTGGGAGCACGGACGAGTGGTAGCAGCAGTAGGAGTGAGCACCAGTGAGTGGGTGCGAACGAAAGAGTGGGTTTCAATATGTGCAATTTGAGTCGCTTTTGGCCGACTGGCACTCGCAGAAATTCTACCCGGCTGGGGAGTGAACGAAAGAAAGGCATGCATGGAGAACACACGGATACGAGTGTTGGGCGCAATGAGAACACGCGAATGAGAAATACAAGAGTTATTTTTGCGAGTTCAGCAACACTGTTGGACAGTAGACTGGTTCAATTTTTGACTTTAAAGCTCCACCAGGCTCTACTGATTTCTTTTATGGACCTTAGTGATTGTGCAAATTTTGGTACCGATCGGTTGTGTCTACGGGTACGGACCCTCCAAAATTTTCAAAGTTTATATGGAAATTAGTATGGAAAATCGGTTAACATTGAAAATAAATTCATAAAAAATCACCTCATCAATAAATTAATGAGAACATCATATATTTCTAAAGGTATCCTTCTACTGAACACATTTAACTAAAGAAGCAGCATGACTTCAAAACAAGTGGATTTTATTATTAATCATAGCAACCCTGTTTCAATAACTGCATCTACCCCGGATAGAATTTTACAATAGCATTTTCCCTACAAACAATCATAAAACAATAAATATTATAGTTATTACTGTTTCAACATTGTTCGATGCCAAGTTCTCACAGTAGATTTACAATAAAATTTTATGTAACAATAAATTTCACTGTTCACCAAAAAACTGACACAGTGCATTCACATTAAATTTTACTGTTTCCGAGAAAAAAATGTATGGAGAAAAATTGATTTTTTTAATGTTAAGATACATAACCACCCCCCTTTTTCGCTGTAAAAGTCTATTTTACATTGAAATTTACTGTAAAAACGTTAAAGTTTATTGTTTTTGTATTGTAGCATAACACTAAAACTTACTGTAAATTGTTGTAAAATTACTGTACTGTCACAGTGAAAATCATGGTTTTGTTACTGTACATTTCTATTCGGGACCACACGCGAGCGTTGGTTGGCAAGTCTACACGGTAAAAAAAAACTTTACACATTTCATGTATTAAAATTGCCCATTTTCGGAAGTTATTCGCGCTGTCAAAAAAATTGGTATTTTGTTGTTACTAACAATGAGTACTTTTTATCCATTTCACAACTACTCGATGAGGTAATGTCAATAGGTATGTTGATCTTAACAATGGGTGAAAAATCCTTAAGAATTATTTCAAGCGAGTTAACCTGCAAACTAAGGATCGAAGCGGGAACTTAAAATAATCGGCCTGCATCGGAGTCCGTGGCGGAAACGGAACATTTTGGCGATGCTCCGAAAACAACGGCTGTTTAGACTACTGAGGATGTTGCAAATATGCACCAGTTCGGCATTTTTTGAGCAACCAAAAGATCCAGCCATCAAAAATACCAGTTGGCGGTTTTATTTTGTTAAGGAGTATTGGAATAGGATCTCTATCTAGATTCCTATACTTTTATAAGGAGACAATAATGTAAAATGAATGTTATTTTATGTTTTTTTAAAATTCTGAAATAATTCTATTTACAATATTTTTCATTCTGGAGCGATTTTTATGAATGGGTATTTTTTACGCATTTCGTTGTAACAGTTCTGCGAGAAATAATGGGTATAGCATACCCAGGTTGGCGTACAAGGTACTCCTGTACTCATTTATGGGTACAAACTCTTTACCCATTTAATGGGTTATTCCACTTTTATCGAAAATGCGTAGTTTTCTACGCATTAATGGGTACTTTATTTTATCAGTGTAGTTTACACTTGTATATAGGGATGTAGCTATTCAAATAGGGTTGCTATGATTAATAATAAAATCCACTTGTTTTCAAGTCATGCTGCTTCTTTAGTTAATAACATTTCTCAGCGAATTTTCACAAACTTAGACAAACTTAGGTCCGTAGACACAACCGATCGGTACCAAAATTTGCACAATCACTAAGGGCCATAAAAGGAATCAGTAGAGCCTGGTGGAGCTAAAAGTCAAAAATTGAAGCAGTCTATTGGACAGTGTTGGTGCTAACTTTTCGCGGTATTTAGCGGGCGTTTCCGTAAGAAGCAGAAACATTAAGTTTTCCCCTTTTTATTTGATTTATTTCTTTATATTTATATTTGTTTAGGCCAGTTTCAGGATTGAATTTAATCGAGGTAGCGAAAGTAGGTAGTAGGTAGTACAGGTTAGTTTGAAATCACAAGACAAATGGAATAGCTAGTTTGTTGCACTAAAGCACTTTTCACTTATTATAAGTACCGATCGAAAGACGTTGGTTTTGACTAGCATATTACGCAAAGAGTTGAGGGATAAATGAGAGGCTGAGAGCAAGAGTGGGTTAAAAATTCGCTGCGAGCAAAAACGATATAAGTTTTATTTAGAGCAAAACCGGTTTAAGTACCAGTCAGAGAAGAAATGGGATTAAAAAAACCTTAGCGCAAAAATGGGTTAAAAAGATATACATGCCACTTTTGCCCTGAGAGGATATATATTCCATTTTTATCCTAAGAATGTTTTCAAAAATGATTTATCACCAATCAGGGAAAACCATCATCAATATGGGTATCATTGGAAAGGCGGTGGTCAGTAAATATCGCAAATAGATAATTACGCCATTTTGAAATCCAAGATGGCGACTCCCGGTTACCACAAAATAGTGAGAACCATCATTTGAAAGGGGGTGGTCAGCAGCAAGGATGCAAAATGCCTACCTTTTCTGCGGCTGTAATTTTTCTGCCTACATTCTCATTTCTCTTTCGACGCTGCTGTCGTTCGCTAGTGCAGGACACCCAGCGCTGTACGGCAGTCTGTAAGCAAAGCAGTAACATGAAAAAAAAATTCTGCACCCAGTACAGTCACCAGACGCGAGCGGTATAGCTTCTCTTTCCTTATTTTACACTTTTTCATAGTTTTAATCACAAACGCGACAATGGATGCGGTTCGTTTACCCCACGACTGGCATTAACGCTTTCGTGTGCGGGCCTGTACAAAGCGTGAGAACAAACTTTACTACGCCACACTCTCACCGAGCAGTCGGAGTACAGCAGCAAAACAAAAATGTATTCTACTGCTGTACGGAAAAATGTACTCGGTTTGGCTACCGTTCTGGCATGAATCATTTAAAAATAATGCATCGGAATAAAGATGCTTTATTTTTATAATAAAACAACACCAAACCTCCAAATAGTCTTCAAAAATGAATTATCGAAAGTAAAAAAAGCTGAACAAGAAAATTTTCACTGTGAACAAGTTTACGCTTTTTTTTAGAAATTGCTCTTGAATAAAGATTGATCCGCCATTTTAGACCCACAGACCCAAAAAATGTGGTTTCAACGATTTGTATAGGAGCTGTCAAGTTGTTCCCCCTCTGCTTCATACCCTGTTTAAAGCTCGAGTAGTGATGTCTGAATTTTGCAAATAATCGATTATCCGTTAATCGAGCAATTTTCGAGGGCTTGATTAATTGAATCGATGAATCGGCCAAGATAAGCGATTAAAATCAATAATCGATTAGGTAGTAATTATTAGCTTGTCAACAAAAAAAGTCGCTGGGTCTATTTTGATATTTGGAGTCGCTTGCATTTTTTGTTCTGCGGTTCTCGTGTTTAGCGTTAGCACGTACCCTTCATGCTGAGCTTCATGCATTATGTTGTCGATTAATTGATATCAGATAATCGATTTACTCAATTATGCCGAAAGCTTCTAATCGATTATTGATTTTTCGATTATTTCAGAAATTAATCGATTATTTGCGTTAATCGAGTAAAAATCGCATTTCATACTTTCTCTGCGGTTTTTACCTACGCGCTGTTGAAACGGTTCCAGTGGTTGTGGTTTTTCCGTACTTTCGTGTGGTGTCGATGGTGATTCGTTTGGCGCGCAGCTCAGGGGAGTGTGCGGAAGGCGGTAACGAGGGCTCGTGCCCAGTAGTGTTATGTGGTTTTCGTTTGAGGCGAAACTGAGTCAGTTCCTAACCCCAACTGCTGTCAAAATGTATGAACTGACAGCAATTGGGGTTAGAACCTGACTCAGTTTCAGGTTCAAGAGAAATCGCCATTAGTGTTTGTGGTGGTCATCGACCATCGAGTGCGATTTGGCCGGCGACGTGGTGGTGTTTTTCCCGCTCTTTCGGAGATGATTTGTGCTGGACGCGGATCGTTTATCGCATTCAACTCGGTAAGTGTGCGGTGGGTGGTGACGGGCGTTCACGCCCGGTAGTAGTGGTGTTTTTGACGGTAATCGGTCGACGCAGTGAGCGAGTTTTCGACGGCGAAGCAGTGGATGAAACGTTCACCAGACAGTGGGGGTAGTTTGTGTTGTTCATTGGTCGCCGTAGAGCGGAATTTGGATCGACGTTGAGCAACGCTGATTGGATCGAGTTGGTGTTGGTGGCGGTGATTTTTCGCGCTATTCAGCTGGCGTTCCTGTAAGCAGCAGAGCAGCTAAGTTTTCCTTTTGTTAGTTTATCATTTTTTACTTCAATTTGATTTTTATTTTATTTCTGCTAAAAATATTCTTGGCGGCAGTAATTCCGGCGTCCCAATGTTTTACGAGGACGCCATGGATAACTATGTCATCCCGTTAAATA
The DNA here is from genome assembly GCF_030247195.1 of Topomyia yanbarensis. NCBI lineage: Eukaryota > Metazoa > Arthropoda > Insecta > Diptera > Culicidae > Topomyia > Topomyia yanbarensis. The sequence goes on along the minus strand of NC_080670.1, from coordinate 182,519,431 downwards.
ATCTAACTGGTGCAATACCGAAAAACTCCAATCCGAATCCTTCTTATTTCTCTTGGGTTCTTGTACAGGATCTGGAACGGGTTCTGGTACGGGCTCTGGCGCTAGTACTGGTGGTACTGGCTATCAAAATGTCGCTCCAAGCAATAATGTTCCACGTGTTCGACAATATAATAACCATCTAGGCGATCGATTTGTGGTCTTTTCCGGCCAAAAGACAAGCCAGGCACAGGTGATTCAATTTTTTTTACCCCTTTGAAATTATTTCGATTGACATTCGAAGGTGCTACCGTTCCGAATTACGTAGGGGACCGTGGGGAGTTGTGAACCAAGGGGAGTTATGAACACCGCCAATTCCCGCTAAGCTATAAATGATAAAAATGTGGTAACTACTTTTAATTTTTTCTACTGTCATGACAGCACTTTCTCATTAGCAAATGTTTAATTAACTCGTGTTCTTCGTATTTAGGGACCTAGCGAATAAATATACCAAACAAAAAGTTTTTGTTCTCAATTGTATTTGTGGTATGTGGAGTCCCGTTATGTAGCTGATTTCAAAGTAAATTAGTGCAAAAAATTGCTTGTGCAATTGGCTTTCATTGATAAAATTTTTTTGGATGAACCTTTATTGTGGCGATGGAGATACGTATTTTTCGAAGATATTTAAAGTGGAGAGTTGTGAACCATAAATTACAGTGGATTATAGTTATTTTTTAAAAGAACAGTATCCTAATCCGAAAAACAGGGATGACTCATACATATTATGATGTAAAAAGATTAAATTTTATGCGAAGAACAGGATTCTACCACAATTTTAATCTTCCCGTGCCGCAACCGCGAATTCATGGCTTGGGGCGAATCATTTTGTCACCTACGCATTGCGAATCAGATCACTTTTCCATCTCATCTTAAGTTTAGAAATATCTTAAAATTTATCTTCTATAACCCTAATAAAAATAAACCACAAAAATAATCCATTTTTTTCTACTTTTTGCGATATTTCACAACTCCCCACCAAACTAAAAAAAATGCCGATTCCACGCATTTCACGCATTCTGCCATATCTTAAAGATGGCAATGATTATTTTAAATTGCTTCAGCCTGTGGATGTATTAAGGTATCCTTAACAAATACCTGGTCAACTTTAGAAAATCGACCAATGTTTATGGTAGTTATGCCCCGAAAACTAAACTATGTTCACAACTCCCCACCGTTCCTTACTTTTGGACAAGCTTCGACTTCCGGTCCGCATGTACGTACCAAAAATCATGAGCTGCACTAAGTGTAAACAGCTAGGTCACACAAGTACCTACTGCTGCAACAAAGTGAAGTGCTCAAAATGCGAAGACGTACACTAAGATAGCCCCTGGTTTTCAAATTCAAGGCAAGGACTTTCCGAGTTTCCCAACTCAAAAGAAAGACCGCAGTACTGGACCACAGCAGGAGAACAAGACTGGAACAGATCTGATCTCCTTTAAAACAATTGTGGAATGGATTTTCAACGTTTTTGAAGCTCCGGCGCAATTCAAGAGTATTATCTCTGCATGCATCCCAACTATTAGTGAGTTAGCTAAGCAACTAGTCGCTAAATGGCCCCTCCTATCTTCACTAATCAGGTTCGATGGCTAGTACGTCGAACAGTATTATGGATACCGTCATTATTCAGTAGAACAGTAGCAGCCGCATCTTCAAATTAGACACATTTTTGCACCACACACATTGTGACACTTTCGCAATTTCTGAAACATGGCTTCGGCCCGATCATACTTTGAGTTTTCGCGACTTTAATATCTTTAGACTGGACAGAGACGATCATTATGGAGGAGTACTTTTGGGAATACGAAAATGTTACTCCTTTTACAAAGTCAATTCTCTTGCCTTCACACGTGCTGAAGTGGTAGCTTGTCAAATACAGATCAAAGAAAGAGACCTATGCGTTGCACCAGTTTATATCCCAACAGGAGCTTCGTTAAACTTCCAGCAGCTTAAAAGTATAACTGAGGTTCTCCCTGCGCCTCGCTTGATCTTATGAGACTTCAACTCACCCGACATATAATATCGGTGGTTTTCCCCTGGTCGTCTGTGAATTGGTCGGCTTGAAATCGGTAAGACTATCGATTAATCGGTAGGTCTGGCAACCCTGCCATCAAGTGATCCAGTGCATGAGCTGCCTGGGATTTAGACATGGTTAAGAAAAATTGTCACATGAATGCGCTTTGTGGCAAATACGTCGAATGTCATGCAACACAATCGTGCTGATATCAGTGAATCGAAAAGTGCTAACTGCGCATCCAACCGCACTTGTAAGAAACGAATGAAGTTAATCATTATTTAAAAAAAAACCGTCGTCGAAACAATCCGGTCATTAACGAAGCGCATTTCCCTAAATCACAGCTCTGACTTGGAACTGCTTCCCCTCAACAATCCCGTTTCTCAGCACAGCCCCACCTCACTGCTGTAGCTGCCCACGAATCTTCGTATGCCAGTGCGGTGTCTGGTAAGACCGACAACAAATCCCCATTTTCAGGAGAATAACTCGTGTTCAAGGTCATCACCATCCTGCGTGCATGTAGGACCAGGAATAACCAATTATCAGTTGCCGTGTCCATTATTAACAAATATGAGCCTTGAATGGAATAAACATCTTCAACTGGAATGCTTGTTTACTGAGGAACAAGAACCTCGAACATTTGGACTTCCTCAACGCCAAGGATTCGACATAGCGGTTATTACCTGAGCGCTTCTAAAATCGAACTAAACATGAATTTGCCTGGCATCCGACGTTTAAAGCTCTATAGAAGTATTCTTTTAAGAGAAGGAGTGGCTATTGCTGTGAGGCGCAAACAAACTAGCATTTAAGACCAGCTCTATTACGAAACGACTCGGGCAAGCTGCCATGGTTGGACGCAAAATTAGTTATCGCTGGGGACCTCAATGCTAGGCAATAGTCGGCGAAACCGGACAAAGGTCGTTCTCGCTGAAGATTTCGAAGCCGACCAATACAATGTCCTTGCCCCAGAGTACCCAACGAGAATATCCAGATCGGGTGTTCATTCTGTCCTGGACATCTTCATCACCAACATCACCACCGAGAATTGACTGATATTATTTTTGGTATACATGATTAGTGGAAAAGCAAACTAGTAGAAGTACAACAAAAGCTGACTAATGAAGTAGAAGAAAAGAACATATGTAACAAGCAATCAAACTACTTTAACTCGTCCAAATACCGGCAAAGGTTATTTATTTATTATTACGTTTGCATTATATTAGAATTTACACATGTTATACTGATTAGGAATGGATAATTCACGTTCGTCGCTGAATTAATTGTATCTAAATTTATCCAATCCGATCTTTCCGAATGAATCGAAACGAATGCTCGAATTAAACAGCGGAAAAAAAGGGATCAACGAATCATAGGAAGGAAGAAATTGCACGCGAGACAATAAATTACCCACTGTTCTATCATATACGCCAGTTCTGCATCCATTCTCTGACCCAGCCGTCAAATATACACAGATAGATGTATGACTAGCACATAACAATTGTACACTAGTATAGCGCATTGCGCACATAATAAGTGCGACTGAAAGTGCGGAAACACGAATAGAACTGCGCTTTTACATTGAATCGTCTTGGTGTCTATTTCGCACTTATGTATTATCCAACGAGGAATAAGTGCGCCTCATACATGAAAACGATTCAATGTAAAAGCGCACTTTTATAAGAAAAATCGCACTTTCATGGAGTCCAGTTTTAAATGCCACGAATAATACTAAAAACTACAAGAGAGAGAGCGGTCGATGAATAAATCGGCAGTTGATGGAAAGTACGAAATCAGCCTAATGATAAATGTTAATGAGATTCCCATTAGGCCATTACAAATATTTTTTAAAAATTATGTCACCCCCCCCCTGCAAAATCGCTGAAAAAAATCAGGGGGCAAATAATTTTTTTTAAAATAACCAAAATTCAAAAAATTGTCACGTTTTATAGAATAAAAATAGCTTCCATAGAGTTTTGCTTTTCGTAACTGAAAACTATTATGGTAGTTTTAGAAATTACCATCCCATGATAATTTTTATTTTGACCATTCTCGGGTAAATGTGAAGTTTAAATGAGATCATCGATCCAGTCCAACATCAAATGAAACGTTTGCTGGGTGCGGAAGGAAGGACCCATCTGTGTATTATCAAACAACCATCTCATGGAAAGGCTAATACAGACCGACTTCTGAATCGATTCCAAATTAAACTCAACAGTCGATCGAGACACAATCGATCGTTGCATTCGAAAATAATTTCGATAAGGAAACAATCTGAATTCAAATCAGACTCCTGGAGATTTATATGTGGTTCAATATTCTATATACATGAGCTTTACCGAAAGGTTTTTGACATTTAAAGATTTCATATGGGATCGTAGTATTCATACCGTATTTCCGCAGCCATATGTGCGATTCTTATGAACTTGATCAGATCAAAATCTGCTACCAAACCTTCCATTTAAGGCTAAGCTTGTGAAAATCGAATAAGCCGTTTTGCGAGAAGTCGAAGAGACATTAATTCTGAAATATTCCAAGAACCAGAAACATGCGAAATTTTCGAGATAGACGCTGGAATCAAAAGAACTTTGTCTGGCCATCAGCGATCAAGAATGCTCTAGCAAAGCTAAATATAGATCTTACAAATAATGGTATCATCGGCACTTACCGCAGGAAGAACCGGGAATCCATTATCGATGTTAATTTTTGTATCCTTGGAGTAACCGTAAAGATGGACTGAAAAGCGTGCGAGGATATATCCACAGCGACCACCAAGCGATTTGGCACAGCATTGATAACAGGACTATGAACTACACATGAATATGAATATGTAGGAGATATATAAACGAGTGAAGATGGAAAACAGCGATTTTTCACAGGAACGTGTCCGTCGAAGAACTTGAATTTGAGGGTATCCTCTTCAACCTAAATGCGAACGAGGAAGGAAGAACAAATCTCAAATCATGCCCTACTATGTTCAATTCGCAGTTATTCGTTTACATCATTCATTCAAACAGTCGAGCTGCTCAATCATTTTCCTTTCATTTTCGATTTCATTTACCTTGTGAATATCTCTGTACTGGGATATTGACTAAGTTTTTCAAACAAAACTACTCTGAACATACTTCTTGCTGTTCATGTAAGCTTGAAAACATTTAAGCTAAACCTGTCAACATTTAACCTAAACTGGCCTCTACAGAGCAGATGACAACTTTGGTTGGTGAATGAAAAAGCATCAATTTGAAATGAAGACGTACGCTTCGGTTATGAAAATCCCGCCAACTTTAAAGTGAATGATTAAGGGAGGCTTTGAATTTGAATCATGGTTGGGTTTGATTGAGCTGAAAGTTGGCATTTGAAAATGAAAATTTGCACCACTGGTTGCTGTTGACTAAACGAAATATCCGGTAATACCATCAATTCATGAAGGGGAGCAAATGTTGAAGGAGAACTTGAAGTTCAACGTAGCTTGCGGTACTTTATGCGGTGCAATTCCACCATTTACGTCATGCGGTACTGAACATGTTAAAAAATATTAGTCAAGCAGAATCATTCGCTTCCCAGAACAACACGAAACACGTCATCGAATGTAATGACATTTTATACAGTATTCCAACGTATATAGATGTTGACAGTATCGAAAAAAAGATACATGACCTGGCACCACGTACTAGTTCCTTCGCTATCAATCCTGTCAAAATACGGAGAGGTGAATAGTGTTAAGGAAGATAGTTGGAGGAACTTCTTCCCAAGACTCCACAACGAAGTTCGTGTGGTGAGAATGCGTCCGACAAAACCTATTCCCTCTTACTTGACTTTCACATGCTAATCACCTAATGATGTTGAATATTCTCAACGAACACTAGTCACGCACCCAGGACAGATTCCTACCTGTCAATATTGTGATCATCCGCTACACCACAGGAAACCTTGCGCAGAGACTGCTAAAGAAATTCCACCTGATACGAGCAAAGCCGGTATACAATCATCGTATGTTAAACCACAACCAGTTGGTAAACCAACGACTGCAGACCGGACATTCACAAACACCAGCTCAACAACGATCGGCCCCAGTACCACTAAACCATCTGCCATTACCAACATCGAAGTAACAACGATTACAGCAAATGTTTCCAAACCAACAACCAACACCACCAATAAGGAATCTAATACCGATGAAGAAGGATTTACAATAGCGACCCGTAAGCACAAACAACAAATAAGAACATCCGACGATGAGCAAGATGAATGCAGTACCGATGATGACATGGACGTAAACGAAAACGCGAGAGAAGACGGACCAAATGACCCACAATGTGCGCTCCACGGCTCAGTTGTGCTAACGCATTGAGCTGTGTAAAATATATTTAAAATTAAAAAGAAGTCAGAAAGCTCGAGGGAAGCGAGCTGCAAGAACCGCTCTCAACAAAGCAGTCAAGCTGTACAAGAAAGCCTTGCCACAAAGCCAACGCGAATTTCCTTAGGAAAGACCTACAAAGTTGGCATAACAAAAATAAAAGGCTCAGCTGCACCACCTGAAAGGTGCCCGGAAAAGATGGAGGTCACCATCGAAAGGTTTTCCCCACAACATGAATCTATTCTCGCCGTACAGTGAGGAGGATGATCACAAAGATGAAGATCGATTTACCAACAAACAGATTATCGAGATGGCGAAAGCCATAAAAGTGAAGCGATACATGAGAGCCCGGATAGTTTCAAAACGATCCGATAATTGGAAGCGACAAAAGCTGATGTTGCTTCCGATGCCGGGACAACATGGAAATCTTTCAGCGTAGTCAATATATCCCTTGGTAATGTTAGAGAGAAGGAGTAATCCTGAACAAGCTAACGAAGTACGCGGACCGTGAGAACGGCATCTCATATAATTCGGCTTCGTTATAGGCAGGTCTACAGTGAAATCCACCCGAACGGTTGTGGGAGTTGTGGAGACAGCAGAGATAAGGATATCGTTTTTGCGTGGTGGTTCCCTTAGGCGTGAAGAATGCTTCAATAGTACTAGCTGGGAAGCAATCGCCCACACGCTGTACAGCACGAGTAACTCTGCAGGATATTATAGAGCTACTTTCAGTACCGAACACTGATCTACGAGACAGACAAGGGGGAATCACAACTACAACTGACGTTCCTCGACTCGACGCTGTGGAACGCAGTGTACGATGGAGTATTGAAGCTGAACCTTCCCAGAGATATAACGATTTTCGGCTTCACGGATGATGTGGTGTTCCAAGTAATCAGACAATCGCTAGAAGAGGAGACACTCGACACGGAGACGATTGCCCATCATAAAACAGAGTTGGTGATGACTAGCAGCCGAAAGACAGCGCGGTCGGAAAATATATCATCGACTTGAACTTTTAAAGTCACGACGATTATGTTAAGGGGAAGGCTGTGAGAGTAACCACAGCTTTGCTTGAGGCGCCAGTGTACTGGGCACCACGAACCAGCGGAAATCGCTGGACCGAAGCATGTGAACAGACTAGTTTCACCGTCAGGGACAAGATCGAGTAGGTCGAGTGAAGCACCAGCGGTGGGTCGTCGAGTTTTCAACGAACTGGAAGCAGCGAACTAGAAGCTACGCTCCATCCAGTATCGCCGAACCGCCCTCGCCAAGTACTGGTTGGCCCTTTGAGTAGGATTTATATACTATGCGAGTAGATTGCGACAAAACTGGGAGCTAAATGACTCGCGCAAAAGCCATCGGTATCAGGAGAACTTCCGACGAGGAATTGAGATGGCTCGCGAAAACAGGAACTAAATGGTTCACAGAAACGAGAGCCAAATGGCTAACGGAAGTTCACCACTGCGATTAGCCGGATATGTGTTCGGAGCTAAACCGCTCTAATGTATCATTTTGTCTTAAGACTGAATCAGCCTCCCCACGATATAACGCTTCGATGCAGTCGACATTTTCAGATATCGACGAACTGAATCTAGTGGTATATGACACTCAACACTCCGGGTGTAGCTTAAAAAGTCGAGTTTCAGAGTGATTGCACAGTCTTCCTTATATGAAAAAGGCAAAAAATGAACTGATGATTGCTATACATTTCATAAATCCGTAAATGAATTTCTCTGATATGGCTACCTACTGCGCAACAAGATGGAGAAAAATGCAAAGATTTCGAAGATGTACACTGAACCGAGCCGAATTACTATCATGTACCAAACAAACAAATCTACAAGTCTTCAAGCACAAGCGATAAACCAAAGCTGATGTTTCCACTAGAGTTCGAAAAAGTATAGTATGCACAGGATGTACGTTCGCCAGGCTACTGTATACGAAATACGCAATAGAAAAAAATATCAGAGAAAACCATATCTGAGATGAATGATTCCATTGACGCACACTTTACCTTTGGATTCATTCCAGTATGTTTTCCAAAAATTCATAAGTGAAATGTTGCAATCCTGTTTCTGTACATTGTTATCAAGCAGGTTCACCTTTGACCGATTTTCATGCCTTGTGTGTACAGTCGGTCCATGTGCCGCCACAACGGAACGCAAACTATTCAAGCAACCAAAAGTTAATACCTTAAAGTACTCTTAAATGTTTTTTAAGTTCTTAGAGAACTTTCAAGCTCTTATTGGGAATTTAGAAATTGCACTGTTCGGAAAATTATTTAAAACGAAAACTTTAGCATCCCTTTCCTATGTGAACTTTTGATTGATTCAGTAATGTTTGCTTGAATTTTTCTAGTAAAACAAATAGCTCAACCCCGCTATACGAAATCACCCTGCGGAAATGTCCATGAGAACAATCGAAAGAAAATGCAAAAAGAAAAAAAAATTGTTTTTATTAAAATAAATATTTATTTTTTGTTTGCCCCCCCCCCTTCAGAAAAAAATTTGTACTTGGACATAATTTTTAAAAAAGATTTGTAATGGCCTTAGTTTTAATCCAATTGCATCAGAATCAAAATCCAGCAAATTAACACCGCTTTAAGTTACCACATCCGCAAAGATTACTTTCGAAAAGATTACGATTAAACTGTCACCCAATTTAAAGCATCACCGGGCAAGCAGACATCTGCTATGACCTACTCGTGATTTGCATATTATATCATCGACAGAAGCCACAATGCAGCTTCAGCAAACGTGCAAACACACACCGCCTGCTTGGGAACTGTATTGGAGTGTTATTCCACCGCCAATGCGGCCGCAATCCCTCTACGGCAACAGCTTTACGTGACAAACAAGCGCGAATGCAACCAACGCTTGTCCGATTACCACAGAACACAACCAACCGGCGGAATGCAAATATAAAATATAATGACCAATCTTCGCGACATCCGCCTCACCATCCGCAAAAGTGCATCATGCAAATCGATTCCTGTCTCGTAAATTCCGCTAAAAAAGTGTCCTTCTCTTTCACTTTCGACCCGGTATCGACCGGGCGACCAGCGTGCGATGACGCGACGCACCCTCCAACCAAACCAATTTCATTAGCGCTTGGCTCTGATGACATTACCGGTGAGATGATGATAAAATCGCAAATGCGATTGCATTGTCACTTTCGACGGGGAGATGTAAATAAATAAACTCAGCAATCGTTAACGAATCGGACGATATTCAAAACGATTGTGTTGCAATGTGTTTCTTTTAAGGATCCGTATCGTCCCAGGCGCCAACTACGTTGGAAAAGGAGGCCGTGGAACTTGAAACTGAAGATTGTTTTTTGCTACCAATTTCCGAGGAATGTACCGTCAACTGACTGACATAGATGTCACTTTGATGTCCCACATCATTTCGATCCGTCGTCATCACTGTCAATGGGGTTTTGAAAACTGTCGTGAATTTATGATCTGCGTATTACCCATTGTCGTGGTTGAGTGATTTCTCTGTTTCAGACTGACTTGTGAATACACGACTGCTCAAGGCCATGCAAATAGGAGCGTTGTGTAGCCAGATTTTCGTAGTTCATGAGAATGTTCAGAATTGCTGTAGTGTTTAAAATAATCTTAGCTTAGCCACAGAGAACAGACATAAATGCTGGGGGTATTTTCCGCGCAACCTGAATAAATAGAACCTTTGTAGCCAAGCTTGCACGCAAGTTTCGTATACCGATTTCTGGACATCTACTGTTTGATCGTAGCACCACCTAGTGGTAGGTTACTAGTTGCTGATGTCGTGTCAAATCGACTATGATGTAATATTTCGTACACAAATTGACACTTCAGTGGCTGAGCCTCAGTCTTGAATCCAACGGAAATGGATAGAATGAAAAGCAATGACGAATTTTCGTGCTCTTGGAAGTATTCTAAAATATTCATAACAAGCGGAATAATGAATATTTGGACACACTTTTTCATGGATTCAGTACGCTTTTGCTATTCCAAATTTAATTGCACTACTGCCGGCCAGCAATAAGAATAAGTTACGGGCAATGAATAAACATTTTAGTGTACCTATTTCGTGCGAATTTTCCACGCCAATAAATCTGTGTCCTCTTTCAATCCGGCTGCGGCGACTAGACTATTTCGACGTCTATTAGCATCTTAACGCGGTTGGTGCTGGTCGTCGTCGTCGTCGTCGTGATAGCGAACGCAAGAGCAGGGGAAAGTTGTCGAAGAACATATTTTGTTTTAGGAAGCATTAACATTCTCTGATCCAAACTTTTGATGGATGAGCGCGAAATTTATCTCGTGTCGTGTGGTCGTTTCGCATAACAGCCTAATAGACGGAAAGTGAAGAACAATGTCAACGTCGTCGGTGGATGATAACGGTTAAGGTTGGTAGCACGCGTTCCCTCCCGAACGCAAAAGGTGTTGGGTGTCGGTTCCGGAGATAGCAAGCTATCACAATTAGCAGGGGTTGACCACCGGCTAATGTTGCTAAAAGTGGTTCCGCTGTCGCTGTTTTTTTTCATTTTACCTGATGATTAGATAATATTTTTACTGCAAAGCTGTGCGAATATTTTTGCTAAGCGGCGAGCTATTATCTTTAAAGCTGCCATGGTTGTTATGGGTTCTATTACGTAGGATTAATTATTTTTATATCCTGTTTTGGCAAATTGTTGTTAAAAAAAACTCGCTGCCGTCCAGCCAGTATTTCTACAGAACGGGGAGCCTGTTGAGAAACTTCAGCCTTAGCCTAAAGCATACAAGCATCAAGTATCAACAGTGTAGAACCCCGCTACCAAATGGCGGCTATAAAATCATTTACTGGAAAATGTAATAAATCTTGATTCCAACGAAGCGTTCGCTTCAAAAAGCACTTCGGTTTTTAACTAGTACCCGGAACATGCTCTCATTGTCCTATTTTGCATATTAATTTGCATCAACCGATAAGTGATCGTTGGAAAGAAAAAGAAAAACAACAAGAATTTGCACTTATTGATTGTCTGTGAGAAGGATGAGAAGCCGTGAGAAGGCTTACAAGATGAGTAATTTATTGATGCCCAAGACGGTTTAGTATTTTTTTCGCTAAATACAGGGTGTTTGGTTCATGGTTAAGAATCTCTAGGGGGTGATAGACTGTCATATTTGGAGAAAAAAATTGTTCTACACATACCATCAAATCTCAACCGTTACAAAGTTATTGAACTTTTTGTGTTAAAAACTTATTTGTCTTAAAATACCTCTAACTCAAAAAGTATACTTTGTATTTCAAATATTTTAGGTCCACTGGGAAGGTGAGAAAATTTCGCATTGAGTGATGCCATCACATGTTTCAGCTAATGAGTTTAAGTAGCTTTTCAAAGTAATTTATTGAACATTAAACATTCTTAATCGATTTTTCGTTCATTTCTTGAAAATCATAATAGTTAACCTCATCATTTTAATAATCCAGATTGTTAGTCTTGAAGAGCTGCATAATTCGTTCTTTGACATGATACACTTACCTTTTCTTATTTTCATGAGTTTGGGTTATTTAACTTGGATATTTTTATCTCATTTTCACTAATACCAGCTCTAATTGAAAAAGTATGGCACATATTGTATTATTTTTCTTTTTATTCGAAAGCCAGGAAAATTTTACAGAGAAAAATGCATTAATACCTTTCAGTTAAGTGAATTTAGTATTCTTTTAAAAGTAAATTAGTTTAATGTTAGTGCTATTATTAGCATTTTCGTTACTTTTCTTAAAATTGTAAATAATAAACATCACCATTATTATCATGAAAATAATGCATTTCAGCAAGTTCTACAGTTCTTTCTTTGATTCCATCCAATTATCTCTTTTGGTTTCGACGCAAAATCGTTTTTATCACATCGTTTCATATGCAAAAATAACGATTTCGAACCAACTACATTTGCGGCGAGGTCATGCTGTGTTAACTATTAAATAGCAGCAAAATGAAAAGAGATATAGACAAAGTGTCAAATAAAAAGTTATAGAGAACATTAAGGGGCATCAAATGAACAAGAGTAACGATAAATTTTGTTGATTAATAATTAGAATAATTAAAAAACTCTCCAAAAAACACAAATTTTTAGATATTTCGTTAGTAAAAAATCATTTAGTACACTTAACTAAAAGATATTTGTATATACACTTACAGGAAAAGTATAGTAATGAAATTACAAAGAAATGAGAAGAGATAGGAATATGACGTCCAAGAACGAATTATGAATCGTTCTAAAGCCCAACTTTTGGATAATGGATATTGCTATAATCATACTTCATTATTTCGAAAAAATTAGCAAAAACCTCCTCAAAAACACTAACTTTTAACTACTTTACAGCTAAAAGGTAATTAAAACTAATTAACTAAAAGATATGAGAAAATCATCCAATAAGAAATTTTCTCACCTTTCGAATGGAACTAAAACATTTAAAATTCAAAGTATACTTTTAAAGTTAGAGGTATTTTAAGACAAATAAATTTTTTACACAAAAAATTCAATAACTCTGTAACGGTTGAAATTTGAGGGTATGTGTAGAACAATTTTTTTCTCCAAAGTTGACAGTCTATCACCCCTCGAGAGATTCTTAACCATGAACCAAACACCCTGTATAAGGATGATTTAATTCCTCAATTTAAAGTTAATAATGTATTGATATTATTTGAACAAAAAAGCTTGTCGATGTTCATTAATGTTTACAATAGACAAAAAGAAACAATGAATTCAGTGCAAGAACTATGCCAGATGAAGGCCACAGGTCCAGCACAAACCCAATCCTTCCCAACAGAAAATACTTACACCCGTCCCTAACTCTTTGAAAGTTCCATTTAATAAGAGGTTATTTATTGATTGATAACAATAAATAGAAGCCATCATCCTACTCAGACCAAACAATATGTATTTCCCCCGCATATTAAACTCCCCAGAAAATGGCTTATCCAACCAAACAATGCAAATCTATACTTTGTGTACTGGCTTATCAGTTTAGCATTATCCGGAGGGAACTTGGCCGTATACCCACTGCTCCATCACTGATGCGATGTGAAATCCGAACCGGAATATTATTTAATGACAACCAAATAGCACACAATCCTATGAAAAGAAGCACTGCCAAGTAATCAGGTGTCACATCTCATTCATAGTCATAAATAAGCTGACCAACTGTGGGCTAGAAAAAATCCGTATACCTTTGAATTCAAATTGGTAAACAAAATATTTGATTTCATTCGTTATCGAGCACTCAGTCGAGGTAGAAGTCTTTTGTCATCGGTCCGTACACTCTATAGCGACAAATAGTGTTAATCCGCGTTCAAGGTTATTGGCACACTCTACGCCTAGTTGAGGTTTCATTATTTTTCCCTTCTTTTGTGTTTCTGTTTCTGAGTACCGTTAGCCGGTCAGTGACAAGTGAAGCAGTGTTCTTTTAGTAAGCCGTCTGGATACCGTTACCTACACAAGCTAAGTATTAGTTTTCGTTTCCCCTTCTTGGCTGTCTTAATAACGTGCACTGGGCAATAGGCCCGTGCAAAAATGACTTCCCCTGACGGCGGTTCATCTCAAGGTGAGATGGACGTCGAAATAAAATCGGCTCCCCGGCTCAAGGTATATCCGAGCTCGGCCACCGGGCCATTTGTGATCTTCTTCCGGATCAAAGAAAAAAAGTGTTTGAATCTGTTGCAGATTTCTCGAGTTCTGACGGATCGGTATTCGGCCGTGACAGAAATATCGAAAATTCGCCCTGATAAGCTTCGGGTGGTGGTTAACAGTTCTGCTCAGGCAAACGATATTGCTGGCTACGAGCCCTTTACGAAGGAGTACAGGGTTTATATTCCAGCTAGCAGGGTTGAAGTCAGTGGGGTCGTTTCCGATTCGAGTCTGAATTGCGAGGACCTGCTAAAATATGGGACTGGCTGCTTCAAAGACCCCATGCTTAAGCCAGTGAAGATACTGGAATGCAAACGTTTGCATTCAGCATCAGTCGCAGCTGACGGTAAGAAAATATACGTCAACTCAGACTCTTATCGGGTGACCTTCGCCGGCTCTGCCCTGCCCAATTACCTCCTCTTTGACAAGGTTCGTCTACCTGTTCGCCTCTTTGTGCCGCGGGTCATGAACTGTACTAATTGCAAACAATTGGGACACACAGCCTCCCATTGTAGCAATAAAGCCCGCTGTGGGAAATGCGGTGGGAATCATGCGGATGATTCCTGTGGTAGAGATGTCGAAAAGTGTCTCTACTGTGGGGGAAACCCACATGATCTCCCTTCATGTCCCGCGTACAAACAGCGCGAGGAAAATCTTAAGCGTTCCCTTCAGGGACGCTCTAAGCGATCTTTTGCAGAAATGCTTAAGATAGCTACGCCACCTGTCTCTACGAACATCTTTACCAACTTGTCTACTGACGAAGGCGACTGTGATGAACCCCAGGAGGGAACATCTTCTGCTGTGCCTAGAAGTAGTAGAAAAAGGAAGAACATTTCTTCTTCCAAGCTTCGTCGTAAAGGCCAGAAGGTGTCTCTTCATGGTCCCCCTAAAATAACTACTCAAGGAAGTACTGGTGCAAAACCGAAGCAAGTCGCTCCCGGTCTCAGAAACCTGAGCTCAGAAAAGGAGTTCCCAGCACTTCCAGGAACATCAAAAACCCCAAGTGTTCCCATATCTCAGCCAGAGAAAGAAAACAGTGCTGGCTTAATAAATTTCTTTGACATTGTGGACCGTATTCTTACAGCGTTAAACATTTCTGACCCCCTTAAAAGTATCTTGATAAGCTTTCTCCCCGCAGTAAAAACATTTTTGATGCAGTTCACTGCGAAATGGCCCCTTCTTTCAGCGATTGTATCCTTCGATGGCTAATTCATCGAACGAGGTCAAGGATTTAATCACTGTTCTACAGTGGAATTGCAGAAGCATTATCCCGAAAATCGATTCGTTTAAAATCTTACTAAATAATTTGAAATGCGATGCATTTGCCCTATGCGAGACATGGCTCACTTCAGAAATAACCCTACACTTCCACGATTTTAATATTATTCGCTTGGATCGAGAAGACTCTTACGGAGGAGTACTTTTGGGGATCAAAAAGTGCTATTCTTTCAATCGAATCGACCTCCCCTCGACACCAGGCATTGGAGTTGTCGCTTGCCAAACCAGAATTAAAGGCCTTTGACCTTTGTATTGCTTCCACCTACATCCCCCCTAGAGCCTCAGTTAGCCAGCGACGGCTTTGCGATATTGCGGAACTCCTTGTAGCATGTTCACCTTTTTCGTAATTTTTGTCATTATTCGTTCACTACGCTCACTATGCCAAAACGCATCACATCAAGAAATATTCAGACGCTTGTGTACAAATATTCCCTTGCATGCAATTTTAGCCTATTTCGGATGAACTTTCAAAAAATATTCCGTCTCACCGAAACCCAAATGCGCATTAGAATGAAATGGATAGATACGAATGTGTTAAGAGGAAAGAGTATTCTTAAAATTCAAGCGAGAGAAATGGTTGTCGAAAGAGTAGTATTTGTAAAAATACGTACTTCCGACTACGAATACTCGAATCACTTGACGCCTATCTGAGGATCTACAGAACTGCAACTCGTCCATTTCGATCCTGATCGTGGAAGAGGCAGCAGTGTGAAGTTCTTTTTTTAGTATCGCGGTGTGTTTTAAAAGGTAGTTGTTAAAAATGTGAGAAGTTTTTTAGGATTAAATTTATTTAAAAAAGTTCCTTTCCGATAGGCATAGCTAGTGCGGTCAGTGAATTGTGCGGTCAACAAATTTGAATTCGTTACATTTCGTGCGAACTTGTGTGTGAAAAGAAGGTAAGAATTAATAACTGAGTTGTGTGATAAAAAGCTTCAAAGCGTCGAATAGCCGATCGACGGCTTCTTTTCTTTTATTGCAAAAGTTTGGAGATTTTCCGCCATCCGCGTTCTAGCGACGCATACGCTCGGCACGCCGCCCGTCTCGTTTACCACCCTGCTGACCCCACGTTCCGGCTTCGAAAGTTCCCGACGCTTTTGGCAAAAGGTCGGAAGGAAGCAGCAAAACCATCAACGCGCTTCGTTAGAGCGACGGCCATCTTCATCATTGAAAGGTCGGCCGAATTCAACACCCGGTAGGCAAAGGCCTAAATAGCGTCATCATTGCGACGCCATTGTAGACGCCGTTCGTCGCCATCGCTGAATAGGTTTGCGATAGGAAGTCGGTGCCGAAGCCGCAATACCAGTCGGCACCCAGCTGAGATGCAGCTCTACTAGATCGACGCTGTTCCTGAAATAACGCATGTAAGTTAAAAATAGATCATTGATCCGTGCACGTAGATCCATACACACACAACACTCAAACCTTCGAAAGCTTTCTTTGCCGCTCGAAAGCTAAAGCCGAGCGCGCATTTGTACTGCTCAGCGCAGCTTTATCCGCTAGCAGGAAATTTTGACCGCACATAGGTAGACAGGAAAGGGGAAAGCTAGAAAGGGAAGGAACACGAAAAATGTAAAGCTAAATGAATATATGAAACCTAGGTTAAGAATAAAATGCCGTATTTTAATCCGTCCAATAAAATGTTTTACTGGTAGTTAGTGTTGCCTGAAATGTTTGTATTTTTTATGTTGATTAGCTTTCCCATGTAGTGAATTTGGTTCGAGAAGATTTCTCACGTTTCGCGTCGTTTCCGTAGATTTGAATTTTCTTTGTGTTTGTTTTACTCCGATGGGCTATCGGGAATTAGTCCCCACTACTACTTACAAAGCGAGAGGGAAAGAGTGTTCGACTGAGTTCTGCCTGTGATGATAAGTGATCGTTTTTTTAGTGCATGAGCTTTCGAGTTGGTATAACGATCATTTCTCTTGCGTCTTTGCTAAACATAGTAGTGGCTCCATCTATACGCGAAACGGAGTGCATCTTTTCACATTTTGTGTTTACCTACCGTTCCTTTGCGCCATTTCGGGATCAATTTCTATAACCTGCCCTGAGGTTAGGTTTCATGCTGGGCAATTCTAACCTGACGAGTGGTCCTCTTCGGGGGTGGCGCTAAAGCTACTCGTTTAAAACGTCCTGAGGAGCGTTTTGGTAGACGGAAACCGTAAACGGCCATTTGGCCCGCTACATCCTCCCCGCACCGAAGCTAGTTTTAGGTGACTTCAACTCCCACGGCACGGCATGGGGTTGCCTTCATGACGATAATCAATCTACCCTACTCCATGAGCTTTGCGACAACTTCAATATGACTATTTTGAATACGGGTGAAATGACACGGATTCCTGCCCCTCCAGCGCGACCGAGCGCCTTACATCTGTCCCTCTGCTCGACATAGCTGCGGTTAGATTGTGGAAGGTAGTCTCTGATCCCCACGGCAGCGACCATCTGCCAATCGTAATTACTATTGCTAACGGTTCAGGGCCACCGAATACAATCAATGTTTCGTATGACCTCACACGAAATATTGATTGGAAGAGCTACGCGTCCGCGATATCCGACAAAATCGAGTGCACTCAAGAGCTTCCTCCGGAGGAAGAGTACGGGTTCCTGGCTGGCTTGATTCTCGATACCGCGATTCAAGCTCAGACTAAACGCGTACCAGACGCAAACTCACGCGGGCGTCCTCCCAATCCATGGTGGGACAAAGAGTGCTCAGACGTTTACGCGGAGAAGGCCGCTGCGTATAAGACCTTACGGGACGACGGGCTGCCAGCTAGCTACCGACAGTACGCGATGGCGGAAACGCGCATGAAGAGTTTGATAAAAGTCAAAAAACGTAGCTACTGGCGCCGGTTCGTCGACGGACTAACGAGAGAAACATCGATGAGCACTCTGTGGAGTACGGCCCGGCGCTTACGAAACCGAAACAGTACTAATGAGAGCGTGGAATATTCAAACCGTTGGATATTCGATTTTGCCAAGAAGGTTTGTCCGGATTCCGCTCCGGCACAGAAGATCTACCGCGCCGCGTCCCCTCACAATAACGCGAACGAAACACCGTTTTCGATGGTGGAGTTCTCACTTGCTCTCTTATCATGTAACAATAAAGCCCCAGGGCCAGACAGAATCAAATTTAACTTGTTAAAAAATCTGCCAGACTCTGCCAAGAGACGCTTGTTGAATTTATTTAATAAGTTTCTTGAGGGTAATATTGTCCCTCATGACTGGAGGCAAGTTAAGGTCATCGCCATTCAAAAACCAGGAAAACCAGCCTCCGACCACAACTCGTATCGACCGATTGCGATGCTGTCCTGTATCCGAAAGTTGTTCGAGAAAATGATCTTGTTTCGCCTCGATAATTGGGTTGAAGCAAATGGCTTACTGTCAGATACACAATTTGGTTTCCGCAAAGGCAAAGGGACGAACGATTGTCTTGCGTTGCTCTCAACAGAAATTCAAATGGCTTATGCTAGCAAAGAGCAGATGGCATCAGTTTTCCTAGATATAAAAGGGGCTTTTGATTCAGTTTCTATCAAAATTCTTTCTGAGAAGCTGCACCAGCATGGTCTTTCACCGACTCTAAACAACTTTTTGCTAAAGTTGCTGTCTGAAAAACATATGCATTTTTCGCATGGTGATTTATCGACATCACGAATGAGCTACATGGGTCTTCCCCAGGGCTCATGTCTAAGTCCCCTTCTCTATAACTTTTACGTGAATGACATTGACGAATGTCTTGTCAATTCCTGCACGCTAAGGCAGCTTGCAGATGACGGTGTGGTCTCTATTACAGGTCCCAAAGCCGTCGATCTGCAAGGACCATTGCAAGATACCTTGGACAATTTGTCTGCTTGGGCCCTCCAGTTGGGTATCGAGTTCTCCACGGAGAAAACTGAGCTAGTCGTATTTTCAAGAAAGCGTGAACCAGCGCAACTACAGCTTCAAGTAATGGGTCAAACTATTGCTCAGGTTTCAACTTTCAAATATCTCGGGGTCTGGTTCGACTCTAAAGGAACCTGGGGATGTCACATTAGGTATCTGAAACAGAAGTGTCAGCAAAGGATCAACTTTCTCCGTACAATAATCGGAACATGGTGGGGTGCCCACCCAGGAGACCTGATCAGGCTGTACCAAACAACAATATTGTCGGTGATGGAGTACGGGAGTATCTGTTTCCGCTCCGCTGCGAACAGGCACGTAGCCAGAGGGGGGGCTAGGGGGCTAAAGCCCCCCCCGAAAATTTTCAAAAATAAATTTAAGAAACAACATGTTTTTCGGTGACTCTTAAAAAAATTGAATCTTGTTTGGTTTCAACAAATTAATGCGAGAATTGTGAGGAAGATTGCTATTTCGAACCACCGAAGACAGCGGTCAGGATATCTACTCAGTATGCTGAGTGTGATAAAACAGTTCCCTTCATATTGTGTGACTCGTCGGAAGACAAACGAAACTGTTACTTTAATTCTTGCTGTGGGGATCT
This sequence comes from Topomyia yanbarensis, assembly GCF_030247195.1. Classification (NCBI taxonomy): domain Eukaryota; kingdom Metazoa; phylum Arthropoda; class Insecta; order Diptera; family Culicidae; genus Topomyia; species Topomyia yanbarensis. The sequence continues at coordinate 182,499,624 of NC_080670.1, read as the reverse complement.
GTCGAATGATTGAGTCGCAGAAGCAAGAAGTAGTGCTCCAGCCAAATACGGAGGCTATTGACTTCAGGTCTTTTCGCATAAGATCGATCTTATGCGAAAAGACCTGAAGTCAATAGCCTCCGTATTTGTCTGGAGCAACATTAATGATGTGAAATATTTGCTGAAGGTGATTATGAAGGTTATGCTTACGAACATCGCCTTTAACGAGTTTAACCATGTCAGGCGTTCAGTGCTGATGCCATTTAACAAATTAGCCCAGGCGAAACCAGTCATTTTGCATAACAACTTGTAACATGTGGTTGATCCTCATATATATGGACGATGAGAAAATCAATGCTCGGCTACAAGATCTGATACCACTTACTTGCACCGTGGCTATTAAAAGATTCCTGTCACATTTGGAAAAAATGGTATTCATTATAAAGGACACATCTAGGAAGTATATTAAATGGTGTTTTTGTGGTGAAAATCTAGGTGAACAGACATATTTCCTCCAACCTGACCCTGCACGTAAAAACTGAATGCGATAGTCTCCAAAACCATTTCCTGAAAAACAAACATTTGCCAAATTTTGGCTGCTGTTCGGATAATATTGACGACAAAAACTGCGTCTAGTATCTCAAAATCAACGGTCGGCACCATCATTGAGGAAGTCGACACTCGTGACCCGTCAGAAATTCGCGAACATGGACATGGCAGTAACCACTATGATGATAAGGAAGTGTACGAGATAGAAATGAACACCACCGCGACACTGTTGGTTAGGAAAAATATTTCTCAGCCTAGTAAATAGTTCTCCACATGCAATCGCTAGTTGTTCGCACGAGATCTGTAGGACAACCATTTACGTTTTATCACTTTCATTGTTCACATCATGGAAATATATTGAAGACACAAGGCTTCATTTAGCTAATGCATTGAACCGAATAAAATAAACGAAATATATAATAAAATTGCAGAAGTTTTATAGAAAAGTGAGCTCAAAAACTGTCCCAAAATGAGAACTTTATCGCTAGTGGTTGTGTCTAACAAAACTCAGATATTATGTTATATATTAGCCAGAATAAAGTTAGTTAAAGCATAAGCAGATTGAATTTCTGTAATAGGTTAGTGCACTGTACGCTTAGTAGAAACATCAGGCATCTCACTCAAGCGTGCTAGACAAAAACATTTCCGTTAGTTGATGACAATATAGTCGAGAAGACAGTTTTTGTTTTCGCGTCATTTTAATGCAATAGTATTTCTGTTGACACTCAATTTCATTTTATGCGGAGAATGCGGTCCGTATTTAAACATTATTAGTCCGCAAAGTAGTGATATTTTAAACAATCGAACAATAAGCAAGAAAAATGCCAAAAAATAAACAAGCCAAAAAGTGGTAAAACAGCGGTTTTTCTGAGGTGTTCATCAACCCAAGAATTGTATACCGTCGTATATTACTAATGTTGTTCACATACAGAAACGTACATAGTAGCGGTAGGACTATCTGTTGTGATTTTATCCTTACTTTTCAACGGATGTCAATAGATGCTAAACCACATATTAGTCAATCAATCATAATAAACTTAATGTTGTAAGCAGCAGCATTTCTGTCTCTTTCGATGGTTTCCAATTAATGTCCATGTAAGTCTAAAAACGACGTGACGATACAGTGAACAAACATCAGTAGCCTATCACGGAGAGCGACTAAAATGTTGTAACTAGTTGAGTCTACAGTCAATAAATTGGGATTAATGTTTCGATTTCATGTTTTCGTTTTATTTGTGTTCGTTATGGAATAAAATGAGAGAGATGAGCAGAGATCACGAAGAAAAAGAGAGAAAAAATAATAAATAAATTGAAATCGACCCAAGAGCAGCTGTTCTATATTTTCTGGGCACTCAACTACAGAACAACAGAAATCATCAAAGAAAGTTGGCCTTACATCTACGTTACTCTTCGACAGAGGTGAAGTAAGTGCGATGTATACCCGTCCATATGTCGGAATAAAGAGATGCTGAAATTATTGAGCTTGTTCATATTTATAATATTTCTTTTTTTTCAATCTAAAATTTTATTTGAAACGGCTCAATGCGTTAGCACAACTGATCCGTGGGTCTTTTAATTTTTTTTACAATAAGTAAAAATAAAAAAAATTCTAAGAATGTCGGTCTGCCAGATCTTGTTGACGCAGTTTGCTGCTGCGTGTTGAGATCTTTTTCCTTGGCGGTGAGGCCGCTTGGTGGTCATTCAGTCTGCCTTCTCTCACGTTATCGTTCCCGTCCATGTCGTCATCGGTACTGCTTTCTTCCTGTTCACGATCAGAGGTTCTTATTTGTTTCTCGTTCTTATGGGTCGCTGTTGTATATCCGTCTTCATCGGTATTTGCTTCTTTATTGGCGATGCTAGTTGCTGGTTTGGGAGCGGTTGTCGTGGTCGTTGTACCTGCATTATTGGGTAATTGGATCGTTGTTTTAGGTTTATCTGAAGGTATCGGTGGCTGCGTGTTAGAGTTGGCTGTAGTAGATGAGTTTTGACTAGTTGCTTCGGCGCATGTTTTTCCGTAGTAGGCTGTATAGTTACAGAATTGGCATGTTGGGGTCTGCCCGGGATATGTAATTAGCGTTGTTTGCTTATAGGTCACGCCATCCTTCAGTGATTTGCATTCGATAGTCATGTAAGAAGGTATTGGTTTAGTCACTCGCATTCTCACAATACGAACGCCATTGGGAATGCCGGAGAAAAAATTTCTCCAGGTGTCATTCGTAATACATTCTACTTCTCCATATTGCGACATGATTTGTTTGATGAAATCCTCTTTCGTGCGCGGGGCCAAATCATGGATACGCACGTCCACCATGTCGTTTTCCATATGCACGGGGATCTTGATTCTGGTGTTATTAAATTCGACCTCGTGTTGCATGTTGTTCTTTGCAATAAAGTTTTCGGCCTGTGCTAAGCTTCTAAACGTGATCAAAACACAGTTTTTACGTGATGTAGCTGAATGTAGGTAACTTCAGCGAGATTAAGCTCCATTTTCACTTTAACTAATTGTTCCACTTCCTTAACTGTTCGTGTTATCCCGTAGCACAGGCACTTTTGCTTCATTTGGCAAACTCATTTTACTCCGCAGCCGGGGGCAACGATACAATTTGTATGTGCACTGATATAGAACAATAGCTAGCTTGATTCACTGGTGCCTGTAGCCTGCTATAGCGTAGCAATTTTTTTTGCTTCTGCTTTTTGCGACATCAGAAGGTAGACCTTCTAGTTCTTTTGGTAATACATTTAACAAATTTCACGTACCGTCAAGTCCCCAGTTACCGTGCGTTTAGGTGGATTTGACGTGACTTCAAATCCTGTTTTTTTTAATCAAAATGAAAACCACCCTCATAGTCACCGTAAAAATACCTATCTAAATACGTCACAATTTAGAAATAATATAAAACTATTACCAACAAAACGAGAATAAGTAGTTGAGGACATTTGTTTGGCACCAGTGCACGTTATATGATCAACTTACGGTGTATTTAAAATTTTGATTCAACTTTAGTTGGAATGTTTCAATAAAACGATGAAACGAAAGGATTTGGGATCTCTCCGATGGATTTAGGGAGCTAGTTCTTTAAATTTCGTGATTTTGAAACTGCACGGTGAACGACACATGCACGGCGACTGGCGATTTGAAGGAAAATTAGAAGATATTAGTAATCAGTGTTTTCATTCGATTTGTAGACAATTTTCTTTAATCAATTAAATTGTGGGCAGTTTCCTTCAGTTGATTTAATCATTTAAATTTATATTTTGATCCTATTGATTACCAAAAATCCTTCCTAACTGGGGTTCTAATCTACCCGACCAAGGCTAGTCTTGAAAATAGTTTCATTTAAATAGAATATATCAAAAAATTGTGTTAGCATGATGCCTTGGAACTGGTAATACTCGCAGAACACCAGACAAAGAAAATAGAAGTTGAACCGTCTCTGCGCATCTACAAATCGCTTGCTAAATCAGAAGATTTTGTACGAATTTCGACATTCTCTTCGTTCGAACATTTTATGGATATTTTTCTACTCATTTCGGTTTAGCATCTTCTACGCCTTTTAAAGGTGTAGCTTGGAACACCTAGTGTTTTCCAGCACCGTCAAGCATTGTCATATTCGGTTAGCGCATAAATACTGTGAACTCTAGAGTATACTTTGTTGTAACGAGAGTAAGTACTATAACCTTTCTTGTGACAATGAACATATTTTTAGGATTGTCTTTGATTTGGAATTGATTTCATTATGAACTTTTCAAAATTTAATTTAGTTTCTAGTGACTATATCAAATTGTCAGAATTAAAAGCTTTATGCAAATTTTTTTAAGCCCCTCCCGAAACAAAATCCTGGCTACGGGCCTGGCTGCGAACATACATTTTATCAAACTAGAGCGAATCCAATATTGTTGTTTGCGTATTGCTTTGGGTTGCATGCACTCGACACATACGATGAGTTTAGAAGTGCTGGCGGGCGTCCTTCCGCTGAAAAATCGATTTTGGGAACTCTCATATCGATTGCTCATCTGATGCGATATCTTGAACCCGTTAGTAATTGCAAATTTCGAAAGGCTTGTCGAGCTCAATTCTCAAACCCGATTTATGTTTATTATTTATGATTTAAGATCGTACAAGATTACCTTAGTTTGGGTTCCCTCGCATTGCTCCATTCCAGGTAATGAAGAAGCGGACTCTTTAGCTAAGGCGGGCGCTTTACAAGGTGACATATATGAAAGACCAATTAGCTTCAGCGAATTTTTCAGTATTACTCATCAGAGAACCCTCGAAAGTTGGCAAACTTCATGGAGCAATGGTGAACTGGGAAGGTGGCTACATTCGATAATCCCTAAGGTATCGACGAAACCTTGGTTCAGGGGGATGGATGTGGGTCGGGATTTCATTCGCGTGATGTCTCGGCTCATGTCCAATCACTACACGCTGGACGCACATCTCCGGCGTATTGGGCTCGTGGATAGCGGTATCTGCGCTTGTGGCAACGGTTATCACGAAATCGAACATGTTGTCTGGGCATGCGCCGAGTACTGTTCTGCCAGATCTCAACTATTCGATTCCCTTCGGGCCCGAGGAAGATCACCCAATGTCCCGGTTCGAGATGTACTAGCAAGCCGCGATATTCTCTACATGTCCCTTATATACACGTTCCTCAAAACCATCAATATCCAAATTTAAATGCCCCTATCTTTTCTCTTATCATTCCCAGAAGTGCCCTCTTCCGCCTACCGTCCCCGACGATGGTTTGATACGACTCCAAGACGAGACAAAGCATCTGGCGAATGAACCAACAACACGAGATCTACAGTACAACATCACACGCGCAGCGCGGTGTGTTCCCGATCCGTATCTGAGCCGTACTACGAAATCGTCTGGAGGAACCCCTACCGGCTCGAGGAAAACCGCCCGGCGTCCCAATACTTGATACATCCGTTCGAATCTGTAATCCTGGCCGTTGATTCCTGATGCCAGAAACTGAAAGTTTATATCCCCCCCCCCCCCGTTCAGCCTTGTCCACCCTCTCTCCCATGTCTCTGATACACAGATGTATGACTTCACCCCTTCTCCCCTTGAATATCTTCCCAAAACTTATGTGCCCCCCTATCTTCTAGTTTTAGTTGATCAATAGTTAATCTCGTTAAGAAATGCACAACAGTACCACTACTTTAAATTAGCCCTAATTAATTCCCCCTAATCTTGAACCACTCTCTCTAGTTATTTCTAGTTAATAAGCTTGTAAAATGTTCCGCTTAGTTAATAATTAATTTCTCCTACAATCTCCCTTCTAAAAATCATAAAGTGAATTACTATAAAAAGAACACACAAAATGACCCGTCCCCCAAATTTTACGAATATTATATTATACCCTCTTTTATATGTATAAGTTAGCTGTAATTTTTTTTTTTAGTTTCATCATATAAAACAAAATAATATTGAAATGTGTAACCCCCTAGTTTTAAGAAATTCAAAATGTAAAACAATGAAAAAATGGCACCTTTAAGCTAACGCATACGTGCCTTATCAAATAAACAAATTGAAAAAAAAAATATTTGATTTATTAAGCAGCTTAGTATTTCACACGTTCACTATATTTTACCACAGGCGATAGGATTTTCACAAAAAAAAATATATATTCAGTGTGAGTAGTGGAGTACGGGAAGATGTAAGAATTCGTGTGTTACTGTTCTGAGCTTTGTTTTTTAAATAGCAGAACGCAATCATGAAACCAAACTATAATTAGTTTACCATCCAAGCTTAGCTGGATCGTTTCGAGACAACGCTTCGTTCATCACATTATGCTTTTAAAATATTCAGAAAAAATGTTTTCTTTTTAACATCTTTCATATCAAGTTTAAAATGCACTAATAGTTCTTGTTGTACAGAAAGATTCATATAAATTATTGCGGACTGTTACAATTAAATTAAAGTTGTAACCCGTCAGGGTAACAATTTAGCACTGGATGGAAATATACCTATTTGTGGGTATACACTCCGTAGAGTGTATTTGTTGACATGTAAAATTAAATTGCTCACCGCTGTTCTGTACCGTTCACTTTTTCATGAAAATTTTGTTCATTTTCGCGTATGTGAACGGTTTTGTTCGTGCAACTAGGTTAGATAATTTTTGTTTTATGTTTGTAAATAGGTAGCATAGGGATTAGATAGGCCACCACTCTCTTTTTGCTGAAAAATGTGTACTGATAATGCTACGGATCGGCGGGGACAGCTATGCGACGAGGTGGTTGGTGTTTGTTTTGGTCGAGTGCGAAAGGCGGCCATCGTAGTAGGATAGAAATTGACGAGCCATGGTTAAAGACAGACGTCCGTTTCCCTTTCCGGGACAGTTTTCCGCCACTACTGAGGGGAAGTAAAGTGCGCGCGTGTGACGGTCATTAAATCCGTCCAATAGTGCCGGCCCGTGGTTCGGGCACACGTACAAGTGTGGTTCAGGATCGCCGTAGTGGAACGCTAATCGTGAAGGAGCCACTCGCGTTCCCGGCTAATTGTTAAAGATCCGAAGCATCGTCCGTTCTCACTGTGGAGGATCAGTCAAACGAGCCAAGCTCTCCTCCACAGTTAATTGCCAAGGAGAACGAAGCAGGGCGGATAAAGGTTCCCCCTGGGAAATTTACTGCGGTGACTTCCGGGATCGTTTACGGCGAGTAGACGATCCGGCAAGTCGTCGCCAACGTCGCTAGGGTGGTTCCAACAAAAGAGCAAAGCTCACCTCCCTAGCTAAAAGTCAAGGACCGCTGCCGGAGCAGCCAACGAAAATCAGGAGAACTCGGCCGTTGCTGTCCCGGCCAGTCGGAATAAACCTCCCGCCTTTCCGCCCGCAACAGTGAATCACCAGCAGCAGCAGTGAATTGGAGAAATGGAGGGAATACAAGCCGGCAAATTAAATTTATTTTGTTTGTTTACCTTTTTTGTTGTGAAACGAAAATCCGAAATTCTGTAGAAGCACTTAGCTCGCCCTGAAAAGAAGGGCCTGCCGGGCAAACAAGAACCCGAGTAGTGGGCCAAACCCCCACTTACGCTACTTACAAAGTAGATATTAAATTTCTTAGCTTTGATGCCAGCAATTGTGGATCTTGTCATTTAGATTCCAAGGCATAGGAAACTGCATTCAAAAAGATTTCACTTCCACTTTTCTGTATTGCGACACGATACTTTTAAAGGCTATACGCAAGTACGAAGCGCCTGACCGTATAATCGCATCTCGCAACACGAAACTTTTGAATCTGATTCTAACGCGACGTGGTGTAAAATTATTTTATTTGCATGAAGCCTTTGAATATTATGATCATTGAATGCATCATATGATGGAATTGGATAGAGGTGACGGAGGTCTTAGTGGAATGTACGTAATATTTCAAAGGTTTTCTTCCATTTAATTTAAACGTAGTGAAATTAAATGGAAGAAAACCTTTGAGACTTTTGTAATGCTTAGCTCTGAAAACGTTTTGCAAACATTCCACCATGCAAATACCCGGTCTAATACGAAAAGACCTAAAACCAAGGGCCACGTTATTCGATATGATTTTGAATAAACTTAGTGCTTCCAGTACCAACAATTATTGGTAATACGTCAACTAGAAAAATTGTTCTTCATATTCTATTCAACGTAATTGTAGATCTTGATATTGATCTCTAACAGAAAGTTTCTTTTACCTTTCGCCAAAATGCAAAACCAGTTGTGAACACAAGCATTCACTTATTCCCACGTCCACGAGCTCGCAGTCATAAAAACGTAGAAATTTATAAACACTGTTTCGAGCGATAACACACAAACGTCCGCTCTCTCGCGTTCATGAATCGTACTCGTCCGGGAGCTCCCACTCTAAAATACGGAACTTATATACACTACTACACTCAAAATTCACTATGACGGCCCGCGCAAATACTGGTTTTCAAGTGTTACGCAAATATGCAAACGGCTACATGGTTGTATAAACGAATTCAAATACGCGAAGTAATACACACGCTAGCATGCGCGAGATAAAAACGCCCACGCGATCAAACACGTTCAGATTGAAACGCTTGTGCCCTTCACGGCAATTAAAATCTCATAATGCATGCGAACATGCAATCGCGGTGTTTTGCGCATACTTACGCCGACAATCTAACATACATAAAAAACTACGGTTATCAAGTAAACATGGCAGTACTTACTAATTAATATATCATGAATCAATCTCATTCGAAGCCTCTTAGGTTCAAGCAGCTTATATCCATTCCTTCAGTCTTCGTTTCAAACAAAAAAAAAACAAACAGCGACTCATGCACACTAGAAGTCTCAGGGCGCCATAATATGGGGGAACTCACTCTCTTCTAGATGTGAAGCGTATAATCGACTTTGCTGTTCGCGCAAACATTTAAAAGCCTTCACGAATATGCAAACGATTACACGGTTATACAAACAAATTTATTAACGCATCACACAGACGATTACGCATCAAAGCCGTTAAACTACAAACGCTCGATCCCTTCGCGATAATACAGCCCTGATGACCAGTGCGAACATGCAATTGCGGTTATCTACACAAATCTACGTCCCCAATCTCGCCAACATTAAAACGCCCCTGTGTTTAAGGGGTTACACAACTCGTCGCTGTTGTGCTATCTTATGACAAACGCCATTTTGGGGTAAAATGAGTTAGATATGCCACATTACTTGTCTAAAAAATCTCTACAAGGTGGCGTTTACTGAATTTTGAAATTCTGCTTGGTTACTGAGATATAGCGAGAAACGTGCTGAGAAATTTCTAATTTTTTGCTTCAAATGACTGTGCCTGGGGGTTGGCTCAAATTATCTTTATGTATGAGATGTTTTTATATGTAAAACTATCTGATAAACACAATGGCATAATCATTTTCGAAACAAAAATGCACGAACTGTGAGAAAAATGCAATTTAAGTTTTAAATTGGAAATATAGCATATTTGGCAACACTGTAACCAGAAATAACTATTTTTTCTAGATTCCCTGACTCATTTTCTTCAAAATGCATCTCACCGATTGTTTATAGACCAAATGAAGCCAAAGATATGAATAAAAGTTAATAATTGATGATTTTTTTCTATGGAAAATTTTCCATGCACGATTATGACACGCCATACAAATTTTGTCATCAATACACACCTATGACACGTGTGAGACCGACTTTTGTTTACATTTTTAAAGAAAACTCGCAATATAGTTAACCGATTCTCGTAATATTTGAGAGATTAATGCAGAATAGATAGAAGCATCATTTGTCTTCTCTGAATTATTTATACCATTTATAAGTTTCAAGATATTCAATCTCAAACTTTAAAAATCGTTTTTCTCGAAATGTGCAAAATGGCGCTTGTCATAAGATAGCACAACAGCGACGAACTGTAGAACACGAGAAAATAGGCATATTTCAAAAAAATTTCTAGGCGCAGTAAAGAGATGAAACGAGATCTGGTCAAATGGGATTTATAATACTAGTTATGAAGCACAAAAAGTATTTTTTGTCAAGTAATTTTGTCACAAGATGGTGGCCGTGCAGCCTTTTCCCGTAGACGCCTCTTTGTGAAAGGGGTCCACGGCCGGAAACCTACCTGTCTTGATTTTTAATCTAGAGCATAAAAGTTTTTTTTTCAATTCCTTATAACAATAGCAAGCGATGTACGTAGGATTTTTCGCGAAATGTCGCTCATTTTAGTAAAAAAATGCTTAAAATATCATAAAAATCGATATTAAATTGTTGAATAAAAAAATTAGCAAATAAAAAAATTAAATTCTACGTACGTCGCTGGGCAAATCAATTTTGAATATGCTGTGAAAATTTCAAAGCAATCAAAAATCGTTTGTTTAAGTTATGTTCCGGTCAGCTCAAAATATGTGGTTTCGAGAAAAACGCGGTTAAAGTTTTTAATGCGCTCAGGGTATACATAAGAGGCGTTGCGGAAAAATTGAAAATTTAAACATTTAGCAATGACTGTCGCCTGTGATTGTTTGGTAAATCATTTTCAAGACCCTATAGCATATTTTAAACCAATATTTTTTTCGATATTTTAAATATTCTGTAGTGGTGTGAACGTTTCAACACTTACGAATTGATATACGCGGTCTCATTTTCAGTACGAAGGCGCGTTTCCATGCGATCATTAATCAGTCACGTCCGGAAACCCATACTCTCCTAGCAGCTTACAGCTTTCAGTTGGACAATCCTCCAAAAAATAAATGACGCTCGTGTACACTAGACAACGAGTTTCACTGCCGGGCACACTAGTGATATGGGGAAACACGCTCTCTTCTAGTGTCTGAGTATGACACTCAAAATTAAGCATCAATTATACAATTGAATTTATACACACGAAGTTACATACATACGACAAACGCCTACGCGATCAAACACGTTAACATACAAACACTCGAATCGTTCGCGATCGTCCACGAACATCTTCGACCGGAATCTCGCAAACAAAAAAACGCTCCGGCGATTAAGTAAACGTTTTAAGCCTTATAAATTTAAAAAATGCGATCCCCAGCGAACATATAAACGCTTGTTCCCACGCGATCAGGAATTCTACGCGCCCCACATCTGAACGTGATTCCATTGTTTAGAACCAGACAAAATGCGATTGTCGCTGACTGGATTTTACAGTTTTCAACTGCAACCTGAATAAGCCCACTTATGTGAATGGTATAAATGAATGGTCGAGAAGGATAGTTAGACAATAGTAGTTCATTTTTTTTTTAATTGTGCTAGGAAAAATTCATAAAATTCCCAAAACTCAGAAAGCAATGTACAAAAACCAATTTTAATCACTCTCGTTTACTAGTATCGTTTTGTCATCAAAATAATATTTTTAGAACATGAGAAGCTAGTTCGCTACGTTATTTGGTCTGTTTTCATTTGTGGAAGAATTTGTGTTGTCCCGGAAGTATTTCTACTCGAAAATTCCGTACGAATTCCAAACAAATCTGCACAGTTACTTTTTCAGGACATATCTCTGAAAATCCGTACAGCCCTCCCAAATTCCGCACGGTTGGTCAGCTTAATGTGATGACCGGAAGAGTAGATAAGCGACTCCCCAAGCTTTAACACGGTTTCAGTTCATCTCAAAAACTATTCATGTCTGATCTTTCCGGCCAATCGAAAAAATTGTGAAAATTTCCTAGGGAAGAAAATACAAAATCCGCATTTAAAGAGCGAGAGACTATTATTCTTAGATAGTTTACTCATCGATTAAATCAGTAAAACAAGAACAACTTTTTCAACCTTGTAAATTAGGCATTCCCTGTTCTGGCGGTTCAGAGCGTGCGACACCACTGATCTCAGAAGCCTGCCATCTTATGTTCGAGTACTGATCAGAAAGGTTTCTTAGTCTAAGTAGCACTAGTTCCTGGTCAAACCATTCGGAATTTGATTCGGAATCCTGAATGGAGTCAGCATGGATTCCAAATCAAATGCAACAACCGATTCTGAGTCGGAATCGGTTGTTGCATTTGATTTGGAATCCATAATGACTCCATTAAGAAATCCGAACCGGTTCCGAAATGAGTTTAACTGGGTTATACTAGACATGTAATGTGTTGTAAACTAGGAATCGGCTGCGAAGACTGTTGAAATAGAAGGTCAAGTTCCGCTACAGAATATAGTACCTGTGCAAAAAAGGCATCCCCTTAAATCATGATAGGAACTCAAGCAACAATTGAAGTTTTATAGTATACTACAAGTGCAGACTAAGTTTTATGAGAGGCACATAAAACTGCCATAATACCTTAATTGCTGAGGGAAGTTCATTACTTGTGTTGCAGTTTCGTACTATCCTTATGTCTACGAACAACATTGCATAAAATTTTTGCTGAGTGTAGTCTTTGACCTATCTTACACACATTTATACAAACTAACTTGGGGTGTTATTAATATTTTGAGCCATTGCTGCACACTTTTTTAATCCGTTGTGGCTTTTTTGGATTCAACAATAATTTACAGTAGACAAACATCGTAATAATTTCCTAGGTTCTCTTTGTTGCAAGAGCTAATAAAGTAAAAAAAGCCATTCAACTCCAAACGGCTACAAAATAATTTATGTGAAAATATTTGCGAAAAAGGCTAGGAAGGTCACTCTATGTACACAATCGTAAAATGCTTGCAGACTCCATGACAAAACATACTTACCCTATTGGCGAAGGATCATTTACGCCTGTGGTGTGCCGTACATTAATCTTGCTTGGCTAATAATGCCACGCGGAGTTATTAAATTAGTAAAAAAGCAACTGTTTAATGTATGAACTCCTGTTTGCGGCCTACAATCGTGGCGCATTAACTTGAATACATTGAATGGTTTTTCTAATCTAAAAATATCGAAATGATGGTACATCTGATTGGATGAAAAAAGCAAAGCATTTTCTCCGCCGTAGACAATCCCCTAATTAGATCTACGTTGATCGCACTGCCAGATCAGCAACAGAGTATGATACTCTAAACAAACGGCAAAAAAGTGCAGTTGTACGTTAAATGGCATCTTGATTGGCACATATGCAGCTTGTTTGGCGAAAGGGTCGAAAGCAGTAAAAAATCCACCCGGCCTACCTACGTATTAACCTATTTCTGGATTCGTTGTTCAATGTTAGCGTCTTCGCGATTATAGTCCGTGCTCTCGACGATGTTTGGGTATAGAAGGGCGGAAAAAACTAACGATCTTGAAGTGGCCTCTGAATTTTGCCGCTATTACAAAAAATATTCTTTACTAAAAAATAGCTGGATTCGTATTGAACAACTAGAGACAAAACGAACAACAATAAAAACGAAAAAATTGATGAGAAAGGTTACTACTCGGCATCATAGGATTGCTTCAATGTGTTAAAATTTAAAAGGTATAATATTCTAGGATGTACTTTACTAGGTGTCAATCGTTGCGATCATTTCAACATGTCGGCCCATCAACATAGCAGGATTATGTAGGTACAGTGATTCATAATAAGTATGGCTTTTTTATTATACATACCTTGTTGATTGGCAGACGTCGGGTGACTTTTATCGGTTTTATTTTGTTTGCGTCGGTATTTATTCAAACGCAACAGATGTCTCAATTAATCCCGCTTTTGTTGTGGAATTAGATGGTTGAACAATTGTGTGGAGTATAATGTAGGTATCATATTGCAACAGGCAGCATTGAGCAATATCGAGACGCAGATTTACACAGTAGCTAGAAATTGTTTATAGTTTCGTATTGATATTGTTTAATGGTGCCTTTTAAAACATTTCATCACAGAGAACAGATGAGTAAAAATAAAGGTATTTAACGATTACATGGTGACACAGTGATTTTGTACGTTACATAGGTACATACACAGGGTGTTTGGTTCATGGTTAAGAATCTCTCGTGGGGTGATAGACTGCTATATTTGGAGAAAAAAATTGTTCTACACATACCATCAAATCTCAACCGTTACAGAGTTATTGAACCTTTTGTGTAAAAAACTTATTTGTCTTAAAATACCTCTAACTTTAAAAGTATACTTTGTATTTTAAATATTTCAGTTCCATTCGAAAGGTGAGAAAATTTCCTATTGAATGGTGTTCTCATATTTTTTAAGTAATTAGTTTTAATTACCTTTTAGCTGTAAAGTAGTTAAAAGTTAGTGTTTTTGAGAAGGATTTTTCTAATTTTCTCGAAATAATGAAGTATGATTATAGCAATATCTTTTATCCAAAAGTTGGGTTTTAGGACGATTCATAATTTGTTCTTGGACATCATGTTTCTATGTCTTCTCATTTCTTTGTAATTTCATTACTATACTTTTCCTGTAACCGACTTGCAAGTGCTTAAAAGACTAATCTAAAAAATATTCTTTATATCGTTATTTACAAGATTTCATTGGAAAGCTGAGAAAATGTCCTATCATGTATGTACAAATATCTTTTAGTTAAGTGTACTAAATGATTTTTTTACTAACGAAATAACTCAAAATTTGTGCTTTTTGGAGAGTTTTTTAATTATTCTAATTATTAATCAACAAAATTTATCGTTACTATTGTTCATTTGATGCCCCTTAATGTTCTCTATAATTTTTGATTTGACACTTTGTCTATAACTCTTTTCATTTTGCTGCTATTTAATAGTTAACACAGCATGAGCTCGCCACAAATGTAGTGGGTTCGAAATCGTTATTTTTGCATATGGAACGATGTGATAAAAACGATTTTGCGTCGAAACCAAAAGAGATAATTGAATGGAGTCAAAGAAAGAACTGTAGAACTTGCTGAGATGCATTATTTCCATGATAATAATGGTGATGTTTATTATTTACTATTTTAAGAGAATTAATGAAAATGCTAATAATAGCACTAACTTTAAACTAATTTACCTTTAAGAGAATGCTGAGAACTCACTTAACTGAAAGGTATTAATACATTTTTCACTGTAAAATTTTCCTGGCTTGCGAATAAAAAGAAAAAAAATACAATAAGTGCCATAATTTTTCAATTAGAGATGGTACTAGTGAAAATGAGATAAAAATATCCAAGTTGAATAACCCAAAATCGTGAAAATAAGAAAAGGTAAGTGTATCATGTCAAAGAACGAATTAAGCAGCTCATCAAGACCAACAATCTGAATTATTAAAATGATGAAGTTAACTATTAGGATTTTCAAGAAATGAACAAAAAATCATTTAAAATTGTTTAATTTTCAATAAATTACTTTAAAAAGGCTACTTAAACTCATTAGCTGAAACATATGAGGGCATCACTCAATGCGAAATTTTCTCACCTTTCGAATGGAACTAAAACATTCAAAATACAAAGTATACTTTTAAAGTTAGAGGTATTTTAAGACAAATAAGTTTTTTACACAAAAAGTTCAATAACTCTGTAACGGTTGGGATTTGATGGTATGTGTAGAACAATTTCTTTCTCAAAATATGGCAGTCTATCACCCCCCGAGATATTCTTAACCATGAACCAAACACCCTGTATAGGTGGTAGATCTTATCAAATGCAACACCAAATAATGTATGCAAAATGTTGTATGCACTCAAAATCTTGATTAATACTAAAAAACGCTTTTAATCCACCTAACAGTGTGATGAGACATTTCTTATAACTCTTATCACTCTCTTCGGATATTACATCGTTTGAGAACATTTAGAACTTGATGCTTCGCGATGTTTTTGATAACACATACTACATGGGATAGTGGCAGGACTCAGAGAATCGCTCAAATCAGCATAGGACAACATCAGTGCTAGAAATCTCAAACCAAATCAATAGGAAAGCGAATAAATGGCCCATAAAATAGACATACCATCGAATTATTGTTAATGCTCTGTTAATAAAATATCTAAATTGTGGTGGGAAAACTGAATTATCCTAAAGGGGTTATTTATTAATCATTCGCATGTATGAAAAAAGCCTTATGTTTACATTTGTGAGTATTGCCCTTTTCACAAAAAAGCGTTGAAATGAAATCGCAGCTCCTGATATCACGCTATCTCTGAAGTGCATGCGTGCATAGTTCCAAATTTTACTTCGACATCGACTTTTTCTAAAGGTGACTTCCCAGTAGTATCCTTGATTTGAATTATTATCGCTAATCCTAATGCCAAAGAACAAATAAAAACCTCTCGAAAACGAAGCGTTTGGGAAAATCATCATCATTACGGGAATTTTCATTTTCACGAAACTTTTCGATATCCTTCCGTCATTTGCGTTAATGCACTGGGTGCACAGTGCTCTGAAAATCTAGCGAAATCGTCTTAGGGCACCAGCGGGTCTAATTCAGAGCTATCTGCGCGGCGAGTTAAATCTGTAAAGAACACTAAAAAGTAATTTCTATTCCATAATTTTCAGTTCAGCAATTCGAGAGATCGTACTCACCGCAAGCCATGAAAAATAGACTACGTTGTGAAGCGATGGTCACTATTTATTAAAAAATCACGGTTAAATAAAAAATTAAAGTATTAAAAAAATTTCAAATAGTTTATAGTTTTCACAAACTTATTAGGAAAAATTGTTTAATAAGCTTTCGTAATATTGTGTAGGAAAAAAGCTGAAAATTTCAGTATTTTCTCTATCTGCAACTTATAAACCCTTAAGTATACCAATTAATTGGTATACGAATTGGAATAGGTTCGCCAAATTTTGGAAGAAGTCTATAAAATAACCCCTTGAAAGCTACCTAAAAATTGTTGTAGTTCGATGCAATAAAACAATCATATTTAGCAATTCATATTTGGCTGATAAAATTGGGGTGGCAATGTATTATAATAGATATTCAGCATTCGAAGAAGTTTCTTGTGAACGAGTGTAGAACGACTTTGTTTCTACTTACTTGAAATCAGCGGCGTAGCCAGAAATTCGGTTTGGTGGGTGTCCGGTGAAAATCGATTATACTGTCCAAACGGTATAATTCCGAAACCGTCATTTTTGAAGTTTTAAAATTATGCAGAATTAATTTTTCAGAAAATAGTAACAGGGTTCGTGTCTAGCGAATTCGTTGAGACTTTATTGTAGTCATGAATATTAACCTGAGAAAATTCACCATAAATACTTCTTGGACGATATACCGTCAAAATTATTTTATCAAATGATGCGCTGTTTAACGTTTGTAAAACTCGTCGAAGATACTAAACCTCCGAAATTGGCGGTTTCAAAATGATGTTATCTTGACCTTAAATTACTGTTTCTAAACATTTGACCTATACATATAATTATAATTGGTCATACAACAAAAATCAAATGCTCATCAAAATCGATCAGAACCAGCTAGAGTCAAATGGAAATCGTCATTTTTCATAAATTTCTCTCTACATTCGGAAAGTGTTATCCTCGTTATTAAACATATTACGTTTTCGTCTCAACTCGACGCATTCCCAAAATAAAAACCTGTTTTAATCCACCTAGTGGTGCAATTGTGCTTTTCTCAGTTGTCCAGACTACGATTCCATGGCTGGTTATGTTCAATACAATGGTGGAAATGAATATTACATGTTCAGTACGATTTGCACATACATACAATGGATCGACAGCCACGATCTTGAGATACTATGTGGTATTGAAACATCGCTTGAAACCAGCGGCGGATCATGGAGAAAGATCCGGGAGGTCCAGGTCCTGCCGAAAATTTTCAACTTGTTAAGAAATTTTAAACTAATTTTAAAGTAGCAACCCCTCACTGTATACTCCCTCCGGGCCGGTATGATTGACGATTTTTAGAGTGATTGCATAACCTTTCTATATGAGAAAGGCAAAAATGTACCAAAATCCAAAAAAGTCAATTTTTGTCAAACATCTCAATATTTCGTGCATTTTAAAGTCATTTGGCATCAAAAATACAAATTTGATTTTGAAAATTTTTCATTTCAGTTTATATGGGAATTTGCTGTGTGGTTGCACTCTTCAACTCGTAACTCCGGAACCGGAAGTCCAATCAATAAAAAATTCAATAGCAGCCGATGGGAAGGTTGTACCTTTCATTTGAGACAAACTTTGTGCAGATTGGTCCAGCCTCTCTGAGAAACAGAGGTCACATTTTTTTCCACATACACACATACACACACATACATACACACAGACATTTTCCGATCTCGACGAACTCAGTCGATTGGCATATGACACACGGCTCTCCGGGTCGGGATTAGATTGACGAATTTTAGAGTGAATGAGAAAGGCAAAAACATTTTTAGCAAATGTTGAAAGTTATGCATTTTTTTGGTGAGCAGTTCTATGTTTCATAGACATTTAATCAATTTTAACTTCGCTTCCTATTAAATAAAGACCCTTATTACAGTACATTTCTACAAAAACGAGCTCAATTTGAAAATAAATCTGTGGATTGTGATTGATTACAGAACTCTGGAATTTTCTATTGGAATGTTTTCAGGCAGGAATTTGGTATTGATGCTATTAGACAACTGTGAAATCAAGACCAATAGATCAGTTACATATCAGGACCCCATTCCGACAATTTATCAAAAGTCCTCATGATGTTTACAACAACAGGTTATCAATCTACGGATCAGATAATTGTTATTGTAATATTGAATTAAATCAGTCTGCATCAATAAATTTTCAACTTCAATCCAACATTTTTTTGGGTGTGGTGGGGGGGGGGGGGTTGTATTGTGTTAAACCCCAAAACCTTCTCTGGGCTACGCCGTTGCTTGGAGTTATTTATTTGGCTTTTCATTTTCCGATATGTTTCAGATCGATCCGATGGTCATTAGTTAGAAAAATTGCAGTCAGAAGGTTCGCACAAATGAACATTTTTGCACTGATAAGTTATCAAGTTCCTTCCAGACAACTTGGAAGTGTTCGGTGATTATTTCTAGCGGTTGTAGATAGAAAAATGAAATACAAAATTCGATTTGTCGAAATAATGTTTGGCTTATTTCAATGGATTATTTCTATATTGAACAATAAATAGGCGACAAAGAGTAATCCACAAACAACAAGCCATAACTTTTAAAGTATTCAAAATAGATATTTAAAGTCTGTAGTAAAGTTATTCGCAAAAGTAAGAGCTACAAATTTGCTGAAGATATCATTTCGATATAATCACTTCCAAGAAAATTTGTGAAAATATCTCACTCATAGGGGGATTAATCAGCAAAAGCACAATACCAAAAGAAAGGGCATATTACCTCGATTAAATTCTCCGAAGATACTATTGACCTAAAATAAGTCGTTTTGGCGTTAATAATAGATTACATGTTTTTGGTCATATTTCTGGCAATGGGAAATGATAAAAATCTTTCGTCCGCATTTAATGTTAAATATCTCTTTTGATAATAGTCAGATTTCAACAATCTATAGCTTGTTTGAAAGGTATTCGTTAAAGCTGTCTAAAAACATATAAATTGTTAATCTATATTGTCAATTTCGGCAGATAATTCAAAAAAACTGCAAAAAACGCCATTTTTACGCATTCAAACATCCATATCTTGGAAACTAAACATCAGAATCAAAAACAAATTAATAGCGTTCATACTGTTTTTTAGTTCTTTCATTTAAAATTGGTTTGGATAAGATCGGTTCAGCCATTGCTGAGAAACACGAATGAGAATTTGTCCGTTACATACACACACAGAGACATTGTCCCAAATCGTCGAGCTGAGTCGATTGGTATATAAGACTCGGCCCTCCGGGCCTCGGAAAAAATCTTGAAAGTTTGAGCGAATTCTATACATTTCTTTTATAAGAAATGTAAAACAATACTAAACTAAAAACATTGCTACGCAGTCATTTTTTAACCAATTTTCAATTGCTGAGTATTTTGAAAATAAGGAATAGTTACCTTTCCAACGCTATGCTGTTATGTTCTGTTGTTAGAAACACTAAGCGGTTTTGGGACAACAATATGACAGCAACCATTATTATTGAGGAGCGTCTTTATTTTAATGAAAATTTAAAGAGGACATGTAATTCCGCATCTAACGATTGTTTATCCTCAAAACCAGTTGAAAAATGGCAGCGTTGTGTGAGGCTTTGTCACGCACTATGGGATTCTGTTATGATACTTTTTCCTTTTTTATTTCGACTATGTTAGTCACATTTTCTTTTTTACATTTCAACGACATTCAATTAGCTAAATTACTAAGTAGGGAAAGCTATGAAAATTAGAACCATAGTACTCAAGTGAGAGCAAGGATGTGAAGTATACAAATCGGAAAACTAGAAGTGACATGGTCATTAGATCAGGCTTAATATCTCACTGGCTAAACTTTTGTCTTCTGCTGATGAAGGTCGAGCTAAGGTAGCATAACTACGAATCACTTGAGTTCACCAGCATATCTCTTGGCATAGACAGACTTGTCCATCTGTACCGCGAGAATCGACACAAGAAAAGCCACGCAAGATCACCACTGAAAACCTGTCGACGATTAGCATCAATCAATGATGATTGCTGCTGTTCATCTCTGTTTGCCTTTCGAATGCCTTTAACTTCAACGTTCATACGTTTACACACATACTTTTAATTCTATACATAATAGAGTAACAAAATTATAACTCTGCAATTTTTCAACCGATTTTGATGATAAGCAGGTCGTTAGATGCGGAATTCAATGTTTTCTCCAAATCGATTTTTATCGCTTCTTTAGAAAAATGTTGAGTAATTTCATATTTTTCATGAAAAAAACCGCAAAATAATGGTTAATTTCATATTGTTGTCTCAAAACCACATAGTACTTTTAAGAAAACGAAAATTCTCTACAAAATGGCGTTTTCAGAACTTTGAAATTGTGCTTGGTTACTGAGATATAGCAAGAAACCTTATGAGAAATTGTGAGTTTTTTGTTTCAAATCGGTGTATCTTGCGATTGGCTAAAGTTATATTGATGTTTCAGATAGATTTATGTGCAAAAATGTCTTAGGAACACGCTGGCATAATGATAAAAATTCGTGAATTCCGAGAAAAATGCAGTTTTACTTTTAAACTGAAAAAATGCATATTTGGCAACACTGTGAAAAAATTGAAATAAATCGGTTAAGTAGTTTTTGAATGGCAGTTATTACCGCAAATCTTGTTTTTTTTCCGGAGACGTTCTACTAATAGCTTCGTCACCGAGTCGCTTGTCGATATTTTTGCATGAAAAAATTACAGAATGTTGTTGAAATGATACATTATAATGCACAAATGCAGCTTTACTCCCCTTAAGAGGATTAATTGATAAAACGTGGTTTTGTGTTGTATTTGACCAGGCCTGCAACCTTTACTAGATCACTTGAAAAGTACATTCTTTTTGCCTTTCTCAATAGAAAGGTATTGCAATTGCTCTGAAAACCGACTTTTTAACGGAGGCCCGGAGGGCCGAGTGACATATACCATTCGATTCAGTTCGTCGAGTTCGGCAAATGTCTGTGTGTGTATGTATGTGTGTGTGTATGTATGTGTGTGTGTATGTGCGTCTGTGTGTGTGTACGCGAACACAATCTCACTCACTTTTCTCAGAGATGGATGAACCGATTTTTACAAACTTAGTCCCAAATGAAAGGTGCAACGTTCCCATAGGCTGCTATTGAATTTCTAATGGATCCGACTTCCGGTTCCGGAATTACAGGGTGATGAGTTCGATCACGCAGAAAATGTCGATTTTAAGAAATTCTGCAATGAATGTATAATGGTGAAAATTTTTCCAAAATATGACCACAACTGCTTCGATTTGTAGTACTAGGTCACTAACAGCCATTCAAAGTCTCTTTGGTCACATTGGCCACCATCATCGGTTCCGGAAGCCCCGGCGGAAGTATCCAAATTCAGAGTAACAGTCACATCGGTTTCTCGGAGATGGCTAGACCGAATCAACCAAACTTAGTCTCAAATGAAAGATGTTGCGTCCCCGTAAATGGCTATTAAATTTTATCCCCAACCGACTTCCGGTTCCGGAGTTACGGGTTGTGGCGTGCGATCACATAGCAAATTGTGATTCAAACCGATACCCCGATGAAAGCAAAAAAGGTAAAAAAGGTTTCGCTAAAATGTCTCTCAAATAACTTAACTTTGCAGTTCTAGGTCACCGACGGCCAAACAAACTTTCGTTGACTACATTGACCACCATAGACGGTTCCGGAAGTGCCCGGGAAAAGCGGCCATCTTTCATAACTAGCAAACTCATATCAATTTCTCGGAAATGGTTGGGCCGATTTTCACAAACTTAGTCCCAAATGATAGCTATATTATCCCCACAGATGTCTGTAAAATTTCGCACGGATCGCTTGTATGGTTCCGGAAATATAGACTGAA
The DNA here is from genome assembly GCF_030247195.1 of Topomyia yanbarensis. NCBI lineage: Eukaryota > Metazoa > Arthropoda > Insecta > Diptera > Culicidae > Topomyia > Topomyia yanbarensis. The sequence continues at coordinate 182,477,370 of NC_080670.1, read as the reverse complement.
CGGTCCGGTCACACATAAAATTCCCATATAAGCCGGAACTCAAAATATTTTTTCAAAGGGGGGACCCCATGAAATTTCAGAAATCGAATTCGTATTTTTGATGCCAAACATCTTTAAAATGCATGAAACGTCGAGATTTTATGTTATCTCGAAAAATTTTTTTTATAAAAATCGACTTTTTGGGACTTTGCCGATTTCGCACCTTTTTACATTTCTTATAAAAGAAATGTATAGAATTCGCTCAAACTTTCAAGATTTTTTTCAGTTCAATATTACCATGGCTGTTTTTTCTTTTTCAAAATTTTAGAACTCGAATAATGATTTATTTTCCTGTATATAGTTGTCATGTGATGTATATTAATAAAATGTAATATATGCATTTAAAAGTTTTTAATGAATATAAACAACGCACACATTCTCGTGATTCATGATTGAGAAAGGCACAATTGCACCGCTAGGTGGATTAAAATAGGTTTTTTTTTCTAGCATCGTTGAACGAATAACAATAATAGACACTTCTTTGTTCAAACATGGACGAACATGGACCGTTCTCTAATAGACTCTTTACTGACACGGCTAACCTCACTTTTTTACAGTTCCCTATTACTGTTTACACGTGCACCAAAAATATGAATTTTATCGTTGACTTAATTACAAACATGAGACAATTTAACCAACCATAATTCACGAAATGGAGAAACATAACAGTGTTCCGTTTAATTTTACATGGGACATATACTATACATGTGCAATGACATAGAATTACACTTACTATCATTCAGAATAAACGCTATCTGTGCAGTAAAATTACAGATTTACGAAATGCATGTTCTAAACGTTCAAATGTCAATAACGGCGACGGCCAAGTCCTTACAGTCATCGTGGAAGGAAAGAAGTGTTAGTGCAGCAAACGTTGTTATGGAGACCGTGTATACCTCTGCATCTCCACGTTTGCCACGAGAAGGAGTTCTTGTTAGTAGGATGGGGTGAAGAGTTAGATAAAATCTGGACTCAGCTTGATAAGTGATGCGATTTATGTCACTCTCAGAACTGTTATCATGTGTTTATTGCTCTGGACAGCCGGCTGTCGAGAATATATGATGAATTTATCGTGTGTTGAATTTATTCGGGAATGCTCGGTTTGCAAAAAGTGCAACTTCAACTCCGGAGAGCCGACTTTCGGGAGTGTTGCTTGTATTTAATTGAATCACGATCACGACGCGAACGACTTTATTATTCCATGCTTATGTATTCCGGCAAAACATGTCATTCCAACAACAATACAATGACAAGCGATTACCTTTACTGCCTCGAGACATTTATCCAAAAAGATATGCTAATAGCTTGAAGGGTTCGTAAGACAAGTATTATTTATCGTGTGTAACCTTTGGTATTTATTATTATAATAAATTAGATGACAATTATGTATTTATGGGGTTAAAGGTTAAAGGTTAAAGAGTTACAAAAACCTGGATTCACCTTGATAAGTGATACGATCTATGCAACTGTCATAAGTGTTATCATGTGTTTATTGCTCTGAGCAGCCGGTTGCCGAGATTTTGATTGATTTATCGTTTGTTGAATTAATTTGGAAATGCTCGGATGCAAAAAAGCAACTTCAACTCCGGATTGCCAACAGTCGGGAGTGTTGCTTATGTTTAATAGAATCAGACGATATGTGAACAATTTTATTATTCCTTGTTTTTTATGTCGGCGAAACATGATATTTCAAAAAGAAGTCAATATTATGAAAAGCGATTACCTTTAGCGTCTCAAGAGATCTGTCGAAATAGATGCGGTAATACCTATGTAATTGAAGACTTCGCAATACAAGCGCTAATCATCGTAGATAAAATTTGGTATTTATATAGCCAAAAAAATGACAATTAGATATTGATTTCTTTCTCCGCGAACAATTGAATAAGGTACCGAGCATTATTCGCGCGCGGTGTTACTTCTCCGGAGATCACGTAAATGGCTTACTGAACTAACAGCCGCTAGTGCTTACAGACGGTATAAAATAAGCACTACCGAAATATCAAACGACCAGCTTTTTATGTCGAATATCGAATATCGATGACGCTAATTTTTACACTAATATATTCAATCATATATGATTCAACAGTCATCATTTCACTCAGGCAAGATCATGCGTATTCCTCACGCACAATACCCAGTGGATTAGTTTCCTGTTTTGTCAAATAAACACTAAACAAACAAAGAAATTAGTTTGAACAGTCCAAAGAAATGTCAGCTCGATTGGCATCAACCGGTTCGTGTTCCCTAGACTGCCCAGAAAAACATTGATTTTTTGGAAACTTAATCGGCCCACCCCTGAGTCGTTTCCTAATCCCACTAGGAGTACTTGCTCCAAATTTAAAGCAAATCGGACAAGTCTAGCTCCCGGACCAACGTGCCTGAAGTTTGTATGAGATTTTTCGACAATTTACATAGAGAAATCACCGACTAGCTCGCATTTTCGTCGCTAGGTGGCACTGTATTCATCATATTGTCACTGCAAGTGAAAATAAGAAAGATAATTTAATCCACTACAACTTTGTCGAAGACTGCCAGTAAATCCGGCTTTGTTGAAAGAAGTTATTAAACTTTTAACGAAATGATGTCTGAGTCAGTTTTGCATGGGGCGTATCAGCGATTGATTGTGTATCAGTACGCGAATTCCACGAACTATACATTTTTGTGAAATAATGGTTAGATTTAGCTGAATAGTATGTTCAGAAGAATTGTAGTACATGATACGTGTTATGCTTTGGTTAGAAAATTTTAGTTCCACCTGTGGCCACATAAAGGGCGCTAACACTAACTTATTATGGAAGAGAGATAGAATATTGAGATGTTAGGAAGAATTACTGCAAATTGCCTGCTCTACAACTTTGTAGAAGACACCTAATTTCTATCTCTACCCGTTGAAAAGTTAGTGTTAGCGCCATCTATTATGTAACAGGTGGAACTAAAATTTTCTAACCAAAACATTACTCGTATTATTTGCTATAATTCCTCTGAACATGCTATTGAGCTAAACCTAACCACTATTTAACAAAAATGTTTAGTTCGTGGTAATCGAATACTGATACACAACCATACACTGCTAGGCCCCATGCAAAACTGACTCAAACATCACTTCACTAAAAGGTTAATAACTTCTTTTAACAAAGTCGTATTGACTAGCAATCTTCGACAAAGTTGTAGAGAATTAAATTATCTTTCTTATTTTCACTTATAGTGATAATACGATGCATGCAGTGCCACCTAGCGGCAAAAATGCGAGCTAGTGGATTTTCTCCATATAAATTGTCGAAAAATTCCATGCAAACTTCAGGCACGTTGGTCCGGTAGCTAGACTTGTCCGATTTGCTTCAAATTTAGAGCAAGCACTACTGGTAGGACTAGAAATCGACTCAGGGGTGGCCCGATAGGGGTCATTTTTTCTTGTCACTCTAGTGTTCCCTTACAATGCCCATCAAGTCAAAGAACATTTAAAAGTACATACGACAGAATATGTGCAATTCTAAATATAATAAAATGAAGACTACTTAATTATTTGCAATAACATTAGATCGGAAAAATTAGTTTCATAACCAGGGTAGTACATTTTCCAAGATAGCACTGTTGATGAATCACCTTATAAAATAGGTGATAAGGGACGCGGGTGCAAATAGCTATTTTGCATAGAATCTATTCCTACAAAACACAAAAATGATCTAATCTGATCCTCATTCTAACGTTTAGCCATATTTGTAAGCCTATTAACAACCCACGAATTGCACTACATTTGGGTTTGAGGGAACACCCGGTTTATAACAACGATTCGGCGAAATTGAAATAAACTCCGTAAGCATGTGTGACTATTTTTAGAGCAGAAGTAACATATACATACGAATGCACATGTATACAAGTGAAGGTGCCCTTTGCATGTGTATTAGTGCAGCGCTTTAATACCAATACTATGATAACGTTGAATTCATCAATATGTTACAATTGTGGGATTCTCTAAGTTTCTATGGTGTAATAGCAGCATAATGTACTTTTGTCCCGGACCAACAACGCTTGATATGCATTATACCAGTTTTAATGCCTATTTTGCATTAGAATCATACTTATTTGCATGTAAATCATGCGGCTCGTGTTTTGGGTGTACCAGTTGTAAACGTGCATCTAGAATATCTTGCATTTTCTAGCACCATTGGAATAACAAGCATACTTTGGACTCTTGAATATCCATTGTTGCAACTAGAGTTAATTGTAATAATAAAATTCAATAATTGTCGAAATACCGTAGGCTTTCTTGTAACAGAGAACATATTTTTAAGGATTTTCAGTTTATATTGTATCAGTTTGGAAATAGTTTTCACTAAAAACTTTCCAAAATTTCGTTCAGTTTTTAGAGACTATCTCAAGTCATAAAAATTAATAGAAATTTACAATACTGTTTAGCCCCTTCCTAAACAAAATTCTGGCTACGGGCCTGATTGCGCTACAGAAAATATCATTGAATTCCTTTCGATTTCGCTTTCTCTCCAGCAAATCAAAGCATGTTTCCAGTCCGTTCTTTGGATCTTTGGACCACAAGACGTGTCACATGTTTTGAATTTAGTGTCCTATACCCAGAAAGCAGCGCAACATAGAAGCTCGTACGTTACTCAAGTGAACCGAAATTACTAATTGACAATTCGGTTTTCCCTGGTGGATTGGCCAAAGCAACCTCATTGAATTTTACTGAGCTATTGTTTGCGTCAAATTTAAACAACTACAACCGCTCCAAACTCATTTATCCGCACAAATTGAAATAGAAATTACGAAAACTCCGACCAACTCTTTCGTTCCGTGCATTGCATCGCCTCCTGATTTCCTCCGTTCCACTAAGTTTTCAAATGACATTTCAATCACTTCCTCTGTTGTTATGGTGCAGCTCGACGGGAAGCAGTGCAAAACCCAATAATGTTGGTACACCGCCGCACTGTACAATTGATGCTTTTCCAAATAGGCGAACGGTACAGTGTCTCCACGGTACGGTACGGGCCCAAGGAGCAAGTTCTTTACGATCGATGCAGGCTATAGAGGAAAAGGCAACAGGCGTCAGCTTGTGACCATTGCTTTGGATAGTGTTTTAAAATGGCAGTCTGCGTGCTATGAATTATTAGCATAATAACATCTGGTGCAGTCGATATTGGTGGTCGGATTTTTTTTGTTCAACATTCCTAGGTTTGCAAAAAGAGATTTTTGTTCAATTCGTTTTTGTAATGTTAGCTTAGCAGAGCCGGTGTATTTTTTATATTATTACAAAATAAATCGTTTTCGGAAACTGATGATATTAAAATTGTTTTTTTGAATAAAGCGGAATCTTTGGTCAAGTTGGTTGCAAACAACATTAATTGAAACACCATTTTCTGCCTTTTCATTACTATCACAACTACCAAAGACAATGCTTAAGACGTAATAAATTTCGAAACATAAAAACTTTGTTTTAAGACTCTGTTTTAAAACACTGTGCTTTGACAACATTCATGGCCAGGGCATATATGCTACCATCAGAGCGATAATTTATGTTCATTGAGTTCGTACCTTTATTGCTTTCGATTGTCGTACGTGAATGTAACCATTTCGCACCTCCTTTCCATTCCGGTAGAGGCAAGCCATGCAGATCGAACGATATATCAGATGTAAATAATTGAATTAATGAACTGGATGTAAAGTTTATCCTCATTGGGTTTCTTTTAGTGAAACATTGCTTGAGGTTCTAGACTTACATGAGTTTGCTTTTGTTATTTGTGGTCAATTAGATTTCCTGAGTAATGGGATATGCACATTACTAATATGCATAGCCTTCTTAGATGCAGCTTCTCTACGAGTATGTTTTCAATAGATTTAAAGTTTGTGTTTCTAGGATTACCTGAATTAAACCAATCACATTGAATCGTGAAATATCATATAGTTTCAACGTTACGACCTATCCTTTCCAAAGGGCATATATTTTGTTGATTACATGGTACAAACCATCATTCCATTCATATACTGAAATATTATGCTAATTAATTAAACACCTAATACCACCAACTCCGTAAACCGCTTCGCTCGTTGCATCACTGCCTTCGTGAAGGTCGACGGAGTCTGCACTGGTTCATCGTCATAGTTTACATGCGGCTAGTATGGAATGTTCCACCAACATTCCGGTTTGCAGGAAACCGATGGTTAAGTCTTTTGCGCACATTTGAGCGACGGCCGCCAATCGTGCAAAACAGCCCACTTATATGGGCATCATTGCGTTTGATTCAATGATGTTCAGCCAATTTCATCACTTCCAGCTTCTACACATTTTACGATTGCCGATCCAAAGCTGCTAGATCATCTCACTAAGCTGATCAGCTCACGCGGTGAATGCTTTGCACTGACCCCAATGAATGGCTGGAGGTACACCACTCAGAGTACCATAATTAGCCGTTACCTCCGACTGATACATTTATATACATATATAAATCCAACAATTTTGAAGTTGAAAAACATGACTCAACAACCATTGGACAATCGGTCAGGTCAGGTACAACCTATTTTTTGGGACCAGATCGTCATAATGACACGCATCCCGCTGCAACAGGCAAATACTCAATTATCTGCCACAAACAATCGTCCGTGAACGACCAGGCTTTGCCCGCTAATTCGTATCTATGGTGCCGGGTTGCTTTGGTGCTGAGAAAGAAAGACAAAAAAAAATTGCAGACACGAACTAAACGACAAACTATTGAAAAATACGTAACCATCCGCGGTGCCATTTCCAGCCCCCATTAGCAGATAATGTTAAGATAGATAGTTGTTTTATTGTATATATTTACTGGTCACTCTGCTGGAAAAGGGAGGGAGGGAGGAAGGCCGACGAAACATCACTTTTACTTTCATGCTGCTATTTTGTTGCAACTCGTCTTCTTCTTTGTTTTCCGATCGTGACCAGTTAGTTCTTTTCTGGTAGCAGGGTTGTGTGCGTGCGCTGTTGATTATGAAGACTAAAACATTAGAGCAGCCGTTTGTTGGTTGCGAAACCAGAGAATGTGATAAGGGGAAATTTTTTAGGACGGAAAAATATCTGTGAATTTTAAATAGAAGGCCATCTGATTTCTAAACGTTAAAGGAATGAGTCAAATTCGTTCAATGTACAATATTGCTCGATAATGTTGGTACCGTCGAGCAATGCATCCTCGCTTATGGTGCCTGTAAAGAACCATAAGTTTAAACGCTATGGCCTTTAGTTTCCACAAAATTTGTTAAAGAAAACAAGTAAGCTTGATAACTGGGGCTATCACCTTTCATTTCAGCACTTTTATTTATAAGTATTATCAATAGAACTGAAGTTATTGCAATTGAATTGATTGGATTCCATTGAAGCAAGATGGCGCCAAGGACAGTTTCAGTTAAAGAAGAAAAATGATGTTATGATATATGTAACTTCGTTGTCTTGTCTATTATTGAAAACTGGAGCATTGTAAATATTCTAGAATTGTAAAGAGTGCCCCAAATCAAATTGCGTCACAGACAAAAACGCTGTAAAAATTACCTAGTGGGCCGATACCTTTCAAACTTTCAGACAATGAAATATAACCCATTGGTAAGCTTTTGGCATATTTCGTTCATTCAATTTCAATGCCATAACCGTACGCTTGCACCTTTCGCTTAACTCCTCTCATTAGGTTCTGTACAACATCTGGTTGTAGTTCCTTCTAAACGGGGATTCATGTCCTTTGGATACGCAAGTGACCCCGTTGGCTTCGTACCACTCCGGGACAACATTTGAATAATGGCACGAAGCTAGATCCGGCCAGAAGATCGTAAGGCCCTCGTGTTGCTTCAACAGAAGAAGCACACGCTTCTGAACAGAAGAACAGAAGAAGCACACTCCTTGAGATAGATCTCTCCGTTTTCAGTCGTGATAGTGATAGTGAACGGCGTTTGCCACAGGACTGGATCGCTTGCCTAATCGTGTATTTATTGGTAAACTTTGGAAGTTTCTGCTTCCTTACTTCCTCCTAAACATCAAACTTATGCTGGGCGGTGAAGAACAGTAGCCCAGAAAGCTGTCGGAAGTCCGCCTTGACGTAAGTCTCATCATCCATGATGAGACAATGAAGCTTTGTCATAATCTGGGTGTATAGTTTCCGGGCCCGTGATTTTTCCACCGTATTTTGTCATTCGTCACGATTTGGAGCCTTTATAATATTGTAAGGTCAACCTTATCACGATCTGCTTGAATACCCCGACGGTGAACTCACCCTAGTCCGACCCATAGTTCCCCGACAGAGGAATTTCTCCCGACACCGATACCCGCGTCCTTCGCCATTTAGCTCCCAGCTTTATCGAGATCGACTCGGATATTATTCTACTTCGACTGAGAATTCCCTGCAACGGAATTTCTCTCGGTAATCTAGTCGTCCACGGCAGCAAATGTACCCTACCGTGAATTCCCCGGTGGTTGATTGCTCCCAATACCAATGCTCGTTTCCATGAGCCATTTAGCTGCCCAATTCGTCTACTTGGTTAATCCCCGGCGGTAGACCTAGTCTATTCTACGGGCCAACTAGTAGGTGCTGAGATCCATGCAGCGATTCCGAGTGAGCGTAGCTTCCGGTTCACTGGCGCCCCAACGACCCACTGCTAGCTATTCGACGCGATCTACTCGGTCTAATTCTCGACGGTGGATCTAGCCCACTCACGAGCTACCCGGTAGGGTGTCGAAGCCGGTCCGGCGATTCCGGTGAAGCCTGACGTCCGGTTGATTAGTGCCTCGACGACTCAAACCCTATGCTGCGTCGCATACAACTCAACTAGTCTAAACCGACGGAGAGTGAGTCCCTGGTGCCTGAATTTCTCTCGAATCTCGAATTGTGGTTTCACGGCGATTTTCTGGCCAATGGCGCTATTTGTTGGTCCCTTCGCCATTTCTTCTGCAGCTCACAGAGTATACTCGTAACCATTCTGTTGACAGCGTCCTAGGTATGCTCGTCGTGGCACATCTTTTCTACGATATTGTCCACTATCACACCAGGCGTACCCCTACTTCTTCAAACCTAGTGCATTTGGAGACCACGATTTCCGGTGTCTCTTGCACGTTCACACATTCCGGGCAAAGGGGCGACACAGCATGTCCAAACCGATGCAAGTACTTCCAGAAGCATCCATTCGCGGACAAAAACTGCGTCAAATGGAAGTTCACCTCTCCATGCTTCCTATGTACCCAAGCCGACACATTTGGGATGGGTCGGTGAGTCCACCTTCCTTTCTCTGCGTTGTCACTGCTGCCACTTAGCCAACGACTCCGCTCAGACCAGTCTCCTTGCACTACGTGCATTTCTACGTTGGTAGCATTCCACGTCCTCAGCCGTAGTGATGCAGATGGGTATCATCCCGGCGACAACGCATACTGCCTCCGACGATATTGTTCTGTAATCACTCGCAACTCGTACGCCCATCAGCCGGAATGTCCTGTACAGCTTTTCAAGGTTCCGTTTGGTTTTCAGTGCAGCGCCCCAAAGAAGGAACCCCATATCGCAGTATCAATGACGAAACAGTAGATAGCAAACGTCTCATGCTGCATCTCGAACCGCCGACGTTTGACATGATTCTCGCTATTGCGTTCGTTGACTTCGTCGATTTTTCCCAAGCGTAGTCGACGTGGTTGTTGAAGCTCAACTGCTCGTCGATTATCACTCCCAATTGCTTTAGTACACGTTTCGATACATTCATGTGCCCTCCGACGTCGATGTGCATCCGCTGCACCACTTTGCAGTTGTTGACCAACAACACCTCCGCCTTGTGGTGAGCTGTTTGCAGCTTGACCCCGTTCATCCAGCTCTCGATGGCGTCTATTATCTCCGTCACCGACACCTTCACTTCTTCAAGTGTCTCACCCATCACCATTAGTGACACGTCGTCCGCGAAACCCACCATTTTCACCTTCCTGGGCAGCCACAGTGTTGAGACTCCATCGTACATCCCATTCCAGAGTTGTACCGAGAATGGAACCCTGAGGAATGCCCGCTGTGACTCGTATTCACTTCTGCCCTACGCACGTCTCGTACAGCACCACTCTAGTAGCTCTTGTGGATTGGGTATAGATAGTCGGGAACCCCCATTCTGTGCAGCGCTGTAGCGATGGCTTCCCAGCTAGCTCTTTTAATCCTCAAAAAAGCAAGCTAAAATTGTGACTTCAAGAAGAATCGCTCATAAGACACATGTCCATGAAATCAAAAGCCTCTTGTTTGTTGTTTTTTTCAGTGAGAGAATCGAATGCCCAAAAACGCTCGATCTTTTGTATTTCAAATTACAAGTCCATTGAAACTTGAGAACTGCAACTAGCCGGGCCTTGCCTTTTTGAGGATAGGATGCATTCTTCACATCTATCATGACCACAGCGTAGTATCGCTTCTGTTTAGATGTCCGAATTGCGAAATCCGAAGTGCATCATCGCGGACTACCGCGCTCACCCTCCTCGCATTTCGTCAGCCTGCTAAGAATGATTCTTAGGAGTTTTCCGATTGCATCCAGCAGATATATGGGCCTATACGAGGCCGGATCGCCCGGTGGCTTCACTGGCTTCAGCAGCAACACCAGCTTCTGTAGCTTCCACATTTGGAGGAAGTTGCCTTCATTAAACACTTCTGCAGCTTCATCATGAATATGTCCGGATATGCCAGGATCACAGCTTCTGGTATTCCATCTGGACCGGGGTCTTTCCTCTTCGCCGTACAGTGTCCGTGGCCAGATAGCTCGGGAAAAGACCCTCGACGATTACTTTCAGCTTACCCGGGCATATTTCGGCTGGTGTCGTCGAGCCCTTCATTTTCGCCATCACAACTTGGTACGTGTCGCCCCAGGGATTAGCGTCTACTTCTCGGCGCAGCTCCTTGTGGCAATCTGACTTGCTAAACCTGATCTCCCGTTTTAAAGCGGCCCTAGCTCTCTGAAACACTGCCTTGCGCTCTTCTCTATCTGGCTCCGATATTGCTCTTTGAGCCCGCCTTCTGGCTCAGACAGAAGCAGCGCGTAGCATTCTCAGCGTCTCGTTCCACCAGTTGGACGCCGCCTATTGCGCGGCTTCAGTTTTCCCAGCATTGTGGCGTCGCAATCCGCCACAATCCTTCTTGTTAGGCCACTCGTATCCACGTTCTCGGTCCCGATATTCGACCGAAGTGCCACAACGAATTTCAAACTCTCCAATCCATGTTCGCCGTCAATGAAGGACTACAGAATGTGACGTCAATGATAGACTCCCTCCAGGCTCCCCGAAATGTGCAAACAGAACCTTCATTGCACAATCGTACTTCTAACTTCGCTAGAGCTTCCTGCAGGATACACCCTCTTGTATTGGCTACTCTAGTGCCCCACTCCATATCCCAAGCGTTGAATTCACTATCAATGACTGCCGGCTTTTGACCGATCAACTACTCCAGCATTAGACTGAACTACTCCACTGTCCACCTTGGAGGAGCGTAATAGCTCCACATGAAGACGCCGTTGATTTCGGCGATCACGAAGCCCTCGTATGAGCGTTCTACCACTGCTGGAGTGGGGAATCTGCCCATAATTTGTATCGCAGCCATTCCCGATCTATCTGCCACCCAGTTACCGTTATCAAGGGGAACTTGAAAGGCTCTGCAATCAAAGCATGTGTGATGTAAACATAGTTTCTATCGTAGACTGCCACAGCAGTTGCTGTGCGGTGTCACAGTTATTCAGATTTACCTGGGTTATCTCCATTACCATTGGCTTGCAGTCGCCTTCTGATGATCGTTTCCGTCCGCTGAAGTGCAAAGTCGTCGGCCTCTGCGTGCAGAGTCTCTAGTAAGATGATCCATCTCCACGCATTTCCAACACATTCCGGATCTATCCGGGCCTTGGCAAGCACCTGCCAAATGTCCAAAGCCCAAATAATTGATGCATTTCTCCGCTTGTTTATTCACTCTTGGGGCGGCTCTCAAGGATCATCTAGACCATCAAACTGTAACTTTGCCTACCTCCAGCGCCTCATCGGCAGCGGTTACAGGTAAACGAATCATCGCTGCTGAGTTCCTCCGTATCCCTTCTTTAACCGGATCGTCATGTGCACCTCTTCCAGGTTACACTACTGTTTCAGTGCACCTCTCAGCTCGTCTTTCGTCGTGATCTCATCCAGGTCATTGGACACTATCACCGTCTCTTGGCTTAAGACTTTAACTTATGCCTTCTCACCCATTAATTTCGTAATAGTATCCTGCAAGGTCGAGCTGCTAGTCGTGCGGTCCTTCTTCAACTCGAAGAGCATCTCACTTTTTTGAGTACGCCTGATTCTTACCACGTTTTCCCTTAAAACCCTCAGTTCCATGTCCTCTCTGACCTTCTTGAGTAGCACTGCATAAGTCGTCGCGTCATTGGCTTCACCGAGCCCAGCTTTTCTCTATGGCGCCGTCTGACGAGCCGGATGTTTACTCTTTTTTCTTCAGATCCACTTTTCGCTCTTCCTTCTGCTTTTGCTGTTTCCAGTGTTTTTCCTGCAGACCTACAACGGTACTCCAGCTTTCTCCCTGTTGAGTGACGCCCTTTTCTTTCGGCAACAACAGCGTCCTTGAGCGTCTGCCTCTTGGGCCCGCCTGGTCTTCCGTCTCCTGGCGAGGTTCTTATCCCCTTTGGAGTCACGGAAACTGGCGTGTTCTTCACTCCTATCTGCTTCTCTATCCTCTGCTTTACGAGGGCTAGGAAGAGGTCGCTAATGTTCACTCGGCTACATCAGCAGTTCGCGTTGCCGTGTCATACTGATTCACAGCAGACACTAACGTCTTTCGGATTCTAAGAACCAGCCGAACCTAGTACCATTAACTAAATGGTAACGAGTTTACATACCCGGAGACCTGCCAGGATTTTGTCGGGACGCAGGCAGCCGTGCTGTTAGCCCACTCGCCATTTCAAGTCGGTGTCATCCTTCCTTACTCAGGCAGTAGAACAGCCGGTCTGTCAGCCCAAAGTCGCCGTCCAATGTGTGATCCGTGTCCTGTCCGTTGACGTCCGCCATGGCCAGTTGTATGCCACAATCAGGATGTTACTGGCATTGATCCGGATGTACCGGTTGGGCTAGGGTGCTTTTATTACTAAGATCTTAGATTATTGGAATCTTAGGATCTTAGCAGAAGCGGCACAGACTCGCTACGTCGAAGCTGCTTTCGGAGCTGTGGCTTTTTTAGAGGTTTAGCAGAGCCCAATCCAAACCTCACCATATCTTAGCAAGACTCCTAACTCGCAGTAGGCCCGGAGGGAGGGGGGGTGGTTAATTGAGCCCCTAGACTCCTGTATTTCCTATCCTAGCGACCTCCTGTGTGTGTGAGAGAGAGAGAAATATCGTGATATAAGCAGGCGCGGCGAAACACTTTACGCCCGAGTGGGTAGAAAGCATAGGGTGAGGGGTACATTAGTAAGGATTTTTTCCCTTTTCGCAATGCACACGCTGACATTACATTCACAAAAAATCGCATTCGTTTGAGCAAATGGAATTGTGGTACATCGATGTTTTCAAATGTGTGTAGTGCGAGATACATACGTTGCACATCTAAATTTTTTGAAATGGTTCAAAATTTCGAGTGGGTAATTACCCACTCGGTTATTTTCGAGTGGGTAGTACTACCCATACTACCCACGCTTTTCCGCCGGCCCTGGATATAAGTCTCCGTTCTTTTTTCACAAAAAATATTCGTATCGCACCTTTGAGTGCAACACCGAATCGGCATTAATCGGGCAAAGGTTATTCTGCCGCTACATTTTTACACATCTACATGTATGACATCATCAGTTTCCTTGAAATGCTATGCTGAAACGTTATCTGCTCAGTTCGTTTCGTTTCACTAAATTGTACGCTGCCTTGAAATACACCAACGGATCGCGAGTGCACTAGTAGCATATTTTTTTTTAAATTTCGATTTCCTCAGAAATTGTGGGATATGTCAATTAGATAATTATGGGTGCGTAATGTAAGCTTCCAGAATAAAATTAGTTCGAATAATCGATTTGAAGTCTCCTTATAATCGGATTACGGATAATCGAATCTGGTCTGTATCCTTTTATTAATCTGCGCCTAAAATAGAATCCTCTTGCATTAAAGGCAAACAGAAGTTTTCAACAAAAGCTAACAAATCATCTCTATATCATCCTTTTCCATATTCACCTGATTCGAGTTAAATGAAACTGTGAACAGACATTCCTGGCACACCATCGCTGGTTTACGGTTTGATTACTCCCAAATCTGCAAATGTACCGCCTATCGTTGGTTGTCCACTCGGTGAATCATGTGTGAGTGGTTCGGTTGCTATAACTACCTGCCTACCTATATAGAATCGCCTCCTCTGAACGAGCTCACTCGTTTCCATAGAACTAATAAATGTCGTTCATCGAAATAAAAAAAGATTATTACCACTAGAGGACGCCAAGCGCTGCTGTCTTCGTGTATTTACTGCACCAGCGTACCGTTGCCCACGTAACGTTCACATGTATGTGTTAAATATTATTTCGTGAGAACGACCAGTACCATCGGCGACAACCGTCCTCTACCGCTTCTAATCTCTTTTATCGGGATATTACGACCAAAGCGCAGAAAAATCGCATTTCACCATTTGAAATTTGAATCCTTCCCAGCCAGCCAGCGTCCCGTTTCCCGCTGATGCGGACGTGGTACCCCACGGCGGCATATTGTCGTGATTACGAGAGAGAGAGAGAGAGAGAGAGAGAGAGAGAGAGATAATATCTAATAAGTTTCGACCGGTTGCTTTGTTCGGTCCTCATCGTGCTTTTATTTTGGCTTTGATTGTGTAAAATTACGCGCCACTTGCTTGATGCGATGATGGATGGCGCAAAATTGACATTAACGTTTTGGCAGCGCCGCCGCGCGGCAGTGGTGCTGAAATCGGATGCAGTTTTGCTGAGTTGTGGGAATTTTGGTAATGTTTTTTTTTTCGTTTGCGGTGTTTTTTGGGTAATTGGGCCACGGAAAATATGTCATTGTGCCGAGAAGTATATATTCGATTAAGCAGATTTCCTTTTTCTCTGTAACAAATACGAGAAGCGTTGAGTGTGTATTTGTCAGCCAGGAATTTTGTGTACACTTTGTGGGACTTACGTGATTTATGCTTGAGGCAAAATATAGTCTGGTTGAGACCCCAACTTCTATCAAAAGGTAGATTTTCAGCAATCGTGATCACGACAAAGAGAGCAATTAAAAGACAGTTACCATGCTTCAAACAAATTAGATTTCACTTCCTTGCGTTTGCAGGAACAATTTCATCGCTTCTCAGCAGGCCAACTAAGAACCGGCTACACTGACAGCTTATAAAGAAAATAATTACGCCTACTTTGTAGCATCAACCTATAGTCGGCCAAACGTTGCAGGATGTTTATGTTAAGCTATCTGTACCTGCAACCGAAACTGACTTTCGCGGCGGCCCGATCAGATATTTCACTCACATAGATCTCCACAAATTTCCTTGTAGGTAATGGATACCAATCACGCCAGCAGAACCATAAAATTAAATTAACAGGTGCAGCAGCGAATGGTTCCCATGCCCCATCAGTGATTCGATCGGGTGACGTAATTGCGGTTGAATGCTGCTGCGGTAGCATCAGAAGAAGCCCCTAGATGTGTTCATCGACTACTAGATGATAGTAGAATAAAATGGAGAAAAAGTTAGATATATACTGCCACTTATCTTCTTCAGCAGCAGAAGGTTGGCATTCGCTTCATGGACATGTCAGGTAGGGTGGTCTTTTTTCCGTGTCGAATAGGCAATAAGTACTTACAGCTCCGGTGCTTACGGAGGAAGACGATTAAATTTAGTGGCCATAAATTTATGTTTTTCAATTTTCTAGTGAAGCCTTCAATCATTTCAACAGAAGTTGATATCATTCGACACAAGGAAACGTCACTCCCTGATTGAAATCGATTGGACACCCTAACAGAGCACCACTCGAAGATTCATCTAAGGTGCAATGAAGTAATCAAATAGTTAACGAGGACTAAAAGATGGCCTTTGAAGCCTCCGTTGAGCATACACGAGAAACCGATTACACTTGTTAACTGCCAACTATCCAAGCCGTCTAGACACGTCGTCGAGTGGAGCACGAACATTGATGGGAATGTCGGCGTCTTCAGCTGACTGACGAGACTCATCAGCTGCGTTTTAGTATTGGTCCAACTGTCACCTAGATCGCGTAGCACGTCACCTCATATTAACGGGATGAAAGCAACGTCTCATTTACTTTTTTTTCGTTCACCAACATTCGATTTTCGACCAATGACACCAGATAATGCTACGGTTGATTTTGTCTCACTACTGACGACGGTGACAGACACATGGCCCGCATCGGTGGTCGAAAATCACGTTTACGTAATCGAAATACAATCACGTACCTACTTAGTAATCGCGGACGCAGATCTTAATGGTAATACCCATTCAAAAAAGTTCAATAATTTTGACGCAATTTAACAAGCCAATTAAAAGATGAGGATCTTGTGTAATAACTGCAGTGTTCGTGGAAGTCATAAGCTGGCTGGAGTCGAAGCGAATGCTAGCACCTGCTTTAAGTCATCCAATAACGCGATTGTGCCTTTCTTATTTACGCAATGACTTGGAATATCTTCAATTAAAATCTGAAACATTTATCCTTTTTACATTTGACACTGTGTCCGTAGTCAATTATCACGGAAAAAAATATTTCCAAAATCATGAATAATGTGCCATGAATTCTGAACCAATCTTGTTTATACGTTACGAAAGCAGGACCATAAACAAAAATCATTTGTTTTATTGTTATGTTCAATTTCCTTTTAGTAACACTAACAGTAACTTGCTCTTATTAGTGGAAATATTTGTTTTTGTTTTGTGAACTTCAGTCACGGTTTCCGCCGTGTCATTACCAAATTGATTTTCTTTACGTAAACTAGTTCACAACATTATGAACAATATTCATAAAACCAAAGGTTGATTCATGATGTTACTCATAGATTTTGGAACATTAGTTCACGAAATCAAAACATGCTGAATATTTTCTCGTGAACTATTTCATGAAAATCGCAATTTTATTCATGAATCTATTCAATCATCGTGAACTAATTCATGATTCCTAATAAATTAGTAACGATCCAATATCCGTGCTCGTGAAATAGTTCACAAATTCATGAAATATTATTCATGTATTCCTGAACTGGCTCATGATTCCTAGCATAATAGTCACGATTTACCATTCGTGCTCGTGTAATTGTCTACGAAATCGTAAAATAATCACGAATAGTGAACTGGTTCATGATTCCTAGTTCAAAAGACACGTCTGAGCATTCATGCTCGTCAAATAGTTCACATAATTGCTAGTGCATGATTCACAATCTATTTTGCGAGCTTCTGATATTTAGAAGATATTCCTAATCATTTTCAGCTTCATACAACATGCTAATGAAATTTTCACGAAAATTATTCCACAAAATTTGGAGTATTATTCGTGGAATCATTTTTGTTCCATGCACCTTTTGATGCAATGTGCAGCGACTAGTAATAGGTTCGAGCACTAGATATAAGAAAACTATTAGGATCTCGAACATCGTTATTCATTTGATAAGTGGGGTGTCTGAACGGAACAAGAAAACTACACTGAACACCACAAACAATATTCGTGATACAGTTCACAGAACACAGATACCGTGGATCAGTCACACTTTTACGATCCAGTTCATATTGTCACGTTACTCCGAGTGAAAAAACGATAGCAACCAAAAAATAACAGATTGCGATAAGGGGAAGAGAAATTTCGAATAATAAAACTGCTGTTATCATAAACGTGTCAAATTCAAAAGCAACTCCAGAATACAATATAAAGATAATGCGAATAGAAATTGCGAAAACCGTGACTAAGATCCCGAAATCATGATTACAATTTCGAAATATTTTTCATAACAAATTTAAGAGGAATTTTTTTATATGACATTCAATTAGCTAGAGATTACTGAGAACCGACTACCGGTTCTCACGGTAAGGAGAGACAAGTCTGTCTTTACCTGGAGATATGTTGATAGACTTGAGTGATTCGTAGTTATGCTGCCTCCTGCCAACAGAAGACAAAAGATTAGCCCATAAGCTTTTAAGCCTGTTTCTAATGACCCTACCCCTTCTAGTTTTCCGTTCTGTACATTTCACATCCTTGCTCTCACTTGAGTACTATGGCTCTAAATTTTCATAACTTTCCCTACTCAGTAATCTCTAGCTAATTGAATGCCGTTAAATAGTAAAAAAAAGTGAAAAAAATTAAAAGGAAAAATTTTACAGCTTTTTTAAAATTAAAATGTTCTCCCATCGATGTTTCTCCCGTTAACCCGTCGAAGAACCGGTGCCAATAACTACGTTTTTTGGCTTTCATCGAACTCTTAATTCGCGTTTCTACCGTCGTTTACTGGCGACCTATCGCGTCGTCCCGGAAGATCTTATGCGCAATGGACTTTTACACGTACAGGTCTGTGCGCTTTTCGTCCGGGTACGGGTTTAGTCTGAGCTTGATTTACGCTGTCGAGAATCAAGCCAGCCAAACGTATCAAGCTAAGGCGCTCAGGCACGCTGGAAGAGCATGAATCCGTGTCGTCACTAGACAAGTTAGTATAGATGCTAGGTGTCCCAGTTGTTTGCAATTAGTATAGTTCATGACCCGCGGCACAAAAAGACGAACAGGTAGACAAACCTCGTCAAAGACGAGGTAGTTGGGTAGAGCAGACCCGTCGAAGGTCACCCAATGCGAGTCTGAATTGACATATGTCCTCTTCCCTTCAGATACGACTACAACTGAATGCAAAAGCAGTCCTAAAGTATGGGGTCTGTAATATAGCCAACCCCGTGTGTCAGCAAATCCGCGCAATTCAGACTCGAATCGGAAACGATCCCACTTATTTCAACCTGGTTAGCTGGTACGTATACTCTGTACTCCTTCGTAAAAGGCCCGTATAGCAAGCGATATAATTTGCCTGCTTCAAGCTATTTACCACCATCGGAAGCTTATTAGCTCGAATTTTCGATATTTCTGTCATATAGTATAGAACATAGTTCCGTCAGAACTCGAGAAATCTACCGTAGATTTAAATTTTTTTTTGTCTTTGGGCCAGAAAAACATCACGTAAGGCCCGGTGGCCCAGCATGTATAAACCTTATGCCAGGGAATTGATTTGATTTCGACATCCATCTCACCATGAGATGAACCACAGTCAGGGGAAGATATTTTTGCACGGACATATTGCCCAGCGCAAGCTGGTAATATTGAAAAGAATGAAAAGTTTAGTATTGCAGCGGTAATTAACTTGTGTTTATAACGGTATCCAGGCGGCTTACTACAATAACACTGCTTCTCTGTCATTGGTCGGGTAACGGTTAACACGCAGAATCATAAGAAGGGAAAAAATCGACGAGGCGGAGAATGCGCAAGATAATCTTGGCAGCGGATTAGCACTATTCTTTTTATCTTTACACTGCACGGACTGAAAAGACAGACCGATCGGCCCGAGAGTCACAGAATGAGTGATTTCTATATATTAATTTAATATAGGGTGATGAGCCCATTATCGCTATGGGCCATTTGAAGCCGTTGGTTAGAGCAGTGTCTGCCATCTTTGTTTAACGCATTGAGTCAAATGGTAGCGCAACAATAGGGGCACTCGATTCGTGTTTTCGTTGCGCTCAAACACGAAAATTTCACTGTTTTCAGCGCATGTATGTTATTATTTTGGTACTTAACAACAAAGCAGAGCTGTTGATGCCAATGTGTACGCATTCCATTGTTTGCAGGCCGAGTAATTAATGAATCAGTGAGGCGCCCTCCTTAGTATGGTGAAAATAGGCACTTCACCCTATATCAAATTTCACAATATTTTTTTTATTTTGCATGAAACTCGATAAGGTCAGATTTCAATTTTGAGGGGGAGAGAGTGAAAGACAGATGCATAAGTAGGGAGAGACTCATCGTTAGATGATATGTATAGATTTATTTGATATTCATTTGTTAATTGGATATTCCTCATCAACACACAATTTTTTGGGTTACAAGATAGTAGCTTTCTTTTATTTTGGCACTTTTTAGACACGAAAATTCACATAAATTTGATTTTTATTTGTCGTGCCGAGTTTCGACGTAAAAAATGAATCCAAAGTTACTCACAAAGTTCTAAAGAATTTTAAGAAGGTTGCACTATTCTATATTAAGGGCTCTCAGTAAGAAATTCCGTTCTTTTTCTTTTAGTCAAAAATAAGGCAAAATTTGTTCTTTTTTGTGGAATAATAAAAGGGCGTAAGAACTTCCGGTTTTGATGCTTAAATACGTTTATTATTCAAGATTTCGTAAAAAATCAAT
This sequence comes from Topomyia yanbarensis, assembly GCF_030247195.1. Taxonomy (NCBI): domain Eukaryota; kingdom Metazoa; phylum Arthropoda; class Insecta; order Diptera; family Culicidae; genus Topomyia; species Topomyia yanbarensis. Next base: position 182,456,976 of record NC_080670.1, on the reverse strand, counting down.
ATCTGAGTGAAATTCTAAATGGCGGCTTCAAAAAGGCGATTTCCGTCTGCCTCTGCGTGCGAAACATGGTCCAACAACTACGAGTCTGCAGTCTCTTGTAGTGAACTGAAATAAAAAATCATTATTATTTTTTAAAGGTAATAAAATCCTCTAATACACTAGGATTAACAAATTATAAAAAGGTGACAAAAACCTTAATTTTATAATTTAAATATTTATTACGCAATCAATAAATCGTAAAAAACAATTCGAATTAGGTATAAGCCGTACAAATTTTCATTACCTTTAAGAATTTATAATGATTTTTGCTTCCAATGATACAAAAGACTGCATGCTCGTAGATTTCGGACCAAGTTTCGCTCGCAGAGGCAGACGGAAATCGCCTTTTTTAAGCCGCCATTTTGAATATCACTTAAATACATATTTTTGTGAAAGCTGTTGTGGTTAAAGAACCACGTATTTAACCATTAAAACTTTAGGCCTGAGAAGTTTATTCCAGGCAGAAAACTTGTGAAAAAAAACATGTAACACGACGTCGAATACAATAACATCAGAACCAAGGTCCCCGTGCATACGGAATCTATTAGATCACATGGATGATGGTATATCCGTCCTAGCACCGCACACAAAAATAGACTACATCAAACGAGACACAACTCAATCTCCTCTCCCAGCTAAAACTCCAACTGACCCCTGCCTTTTTGAAGACGCAAATCCAGTTTAGTCCGCCTGTGTTTTTGAAATAACTACAGAAGCATATTGTCAGATGCCTTAATGATTAAAAACATATCACATATATCAGAAATATAAAACGTGTGCCAATAGGCTCATTATCCTAGACACGCACAATCAAAAATCTATTATTCTTTCAAACACATTCTCTCATGAAGTCGACCCCGGCAGTATTGAACTCAATCCAAAACCACTTCACCTACCACGTTGCAAATCATTCTATGACATCGTGCTAGTACCCGACAAATTCGTATACGGTTTAACTGTATGCGATGCTACCGCTGCCAAAAATCTATAGCATCTACCGCTTATTGTAAGAGCAACAACTGCTTCATGCAGACGCGCGACACATTCATTTATAATTTTTTGTGTTTGATAGAGCCAAGTAGGTGCTTCCTATTGATGGCCCTGTTTGTAGTTAATGCCCACTTATTGCTGTTCGTTCTAAATACTTCCGAGGATGGAGATTTGATATGTTTGAAAACGAACAACTAACACTAATTCAATTACTGGGCAGCATAAAAAATGGACCGAATTGCCTGTTATTGCAATATTTTTTCCTGATTTCATATGAGCCCGTACTATACTTGACTGAAAGTTGATTTAAAGAAAGTAAGAAAAAATCCTTCGCTTTATTTGTCACTTTCTTTAAATTCATAGCTGTTTGCATATAATTAGCTGTGAACAACTATTGTAAGGAGTACCGCCAAATTATCTGATAATAATTCACTCAAGAACCGCTGGGAAATTGAAATTTTAAATCGATACATTTCAACTACAATTTACTCGATTTCTGCATTTTTTAATAACGCCGTTATGACGATTGAAGTAAGAATTGAACATTGCGATGTGTTCAACCTCCAAAACAAAACAGCTTTTCAAAATTCTGCTTCGTAATTCGACAATTTGTTAGATTATTTAATTACGTTCAGCCACTCAATATGCACTTCATAATTTACATCCAACTTCGCAATGGCGCTACGTGTCTTCCTCTCTCTCTTTCTGTTAAGTGTCTTAAATCACTATCCATCAGATCTAGGCCAACCACATAATTCTCATGCCAATATCCGTATGCATCCGTGGCGTTATTATCGAAGTTACCACGTGCGCGTCACTGCAGTCCGCATCCATCCTCCCACAATCACCCACTGATCCAGTAAAAGCTCGCAGTAGAAGGAACAACCGCGCCATTCCATTATCACCGCCAACTCGATCGCGCAAGAAAGAGGAAAACACCTTTCTTTCATTCGGCTCTTCAGCTGAAAACTCTTTATTTTTTCACTCTCCCTCTCTCCCTCTCAATAGAAATCAACAATCAAAACTCTCGCGCGGCTCCACCACAGCGGATAAAGTGAACGCAAATGTTTACCCTGTGGTAAATTGCTGCGGCTTACTGCATCTTGGTCGTGTGCCTCTCACGGTCGTCGCGCGGCGCGCGCGATCTTCGCCGGCAAATTGAAGTAATGTTTTTGTCTTGTTTTGTTAGATCGGCTGCACGATCCTTCCCTTTCTCGTTGATGCTGGCTGATGAACCCGAGAAGATCTCCGAATTGTTGCTCTCGCCGGCGACGGTTGCGCTGCAATTCTGCAGCGCGCGAAGTGGACTTTGGTATCCTCTCTCTTTGTCGCTCTTGTGCCGGGTGTACGGGTGCTTCGACGAATGCTTCTGGTTACATTTCGGGGACCCAAACTCTCCGAAAGTCCGACAGAAACTTCTTCGTTCACCTCCATTATTAAGGGTATTAAGGGTATAAATTTGATTACACTGCAGTGAACCATCGTCAGTCATCTGTTTGCATTTCACGGATCAACATCACCCCCCATAAAAACGGAGGAAAAGCCGAAACAACCGTGCTAAGGGAAAGTGTTTGTGCCGTGCGAACGATTTTTCGAACTATTTAGTTGATCCTGATTGTGGTGGTGTCCTGAACAGTTTGCGCAAAGCAAAACAGGAAAAAAACAGGATGAGAGCCTTTGTACTGGTGAGCTGCTGTTTGGCTCTTGCTTCCGCACGACCGGAAGCGGGATACTCATACAACCGTCCGTCATCGGGCGGAGGCTCTCACGGAAGCGGTGGTGGATACTCGGGAGGCGGCGGCGGTGGCTCGTACAGCTCCGGTGGTGCTTCGTACAGCTCCGGCGGCGGCGGCGGTGGAGGATTTTCGTCCTTCGGAGGAAGTGCATTCGGAGGTGTGTTCAAGTGGTTTGATATTTGAATGTTGTTTTTTTGTGCTGTAAGGACTTTGGCAGGAAAGGACGCTGAATTTGGTGAACTGTTTGACTGTTGGGCGCAGGAAATTTATAAAATTGTGACAAATCTACAAATTGTAGAAGACTTTAGTGGAGGACAATAATTTTGGACGTGACGTTTTATAGAAAATGTTATTGATTCTCAGACAGTGTATCTTGTGGTGCAACATAGATTTATGTGATCCGAATAATGCTCTGAAGCATATGACGCGGAATTACAATGGACATCAGCTAGGGAAAAGAATTAACAAAATGTGGTGAGAAGTGTCTATTATGGAGTAACGAAAAATATGGAACTAAAAAAAGACACAGTGAATCGATGTTGGCCACAGAGTCTGGATCTTGTTGGACAGAACTAGAACAAAGAACAGATGTGTAACTTCTGACAATTGTTACCATAACAATATAAACATTCAAATAGAAAAAAAGCGTTGCAAAGCGCTAGGACGCCTACTGCGAAATTGCGTGTTAAGTGGTGGGATGCTAACCGATTGTAGCACCACCACTAGATAATTGATGGGATTGATGTTATTTCAAAACGGCTGTTTTCTTTTCCTATATACGCAGCAGTCCGAACTCTACAGAACTGTGTATCGACTTCTTAATGAAATTATTAGGCTGTCCACAATTCTGTTCTAATGTTGTATCTGGAATGGTCTATATTTCGAAAACTATTTTGAAACCTAGAACAGCTCGACTATTCTGTTTTAAATTTTACAAAATTTGAAACACGAATGGAACATTAATTCAAATATTTCCCATTAGTATGTGTGACGACTTACAACAGAAAAATGAAAAATCCCACGAAAATAAAAAAAATAACGATATCGGGAAAGCAATATTAAGAACAGATCGTATTGGGAACACTGCGTTGCAGCTCTATTTTTGACAGTTCTAAATTATTCGACTGTTTGTCGCTTTGAAACAGATTTACATCACAGTATTGCAAACAACCTAATGCTATCAAATAATACCAAAAAAGAAGATTTCAGAAATAGAAACTCTGCGAAGGACATGTCGAATCGAGGAACTGGGTTGGTTAAGAACTGATTTTTGTTTTGTTTATGAAGCAAAAGATATCTATTCTAATATTCAGCAGCAGTAGTGTGAAATTTTGAGCGCTATTAAGTTCCGTTACACTGAACGAAAACACTTATTTTTTTGCCTAATTTAATCGAAAATATTTTCTTCCCGGAAGCTTGCGCGAAAATGTGACATTTATTATTTTATATTATTTTCCATACATCGCGCAATTTTTTTGTGATAGAAAAAAGTTCAATTTTATAAACTTCAAAAGTTCAACAAAGCATGACTCAAAAAATCATATACAATCAAAACAAAAAATACGTGTTATTTTTCGCTGAAGAATTTAAGAAACAAATTAGAAATTAAAAATTCGATTGTAGAATGACCCGTATATAAGAAGTACAGAACCAACATTAGAATGGTCAAGAGCTGCTCATGATCAAAAGAAGGAACAAATTCGTAGAAGTAATTATCCAAGTAGGGTTTACGATCTGCACGACTAAAACATGTGAAAGTACTTTTTTCTGAAGCGCTAAGCAATTGTGCACGTTTATTTCGATTTCTTACCATATTGTGTATTAAAGCGCGAAGTAGAGCAAAGGTGAACGTTTGGTTTTTAGTGTTTCGAATTTTTCTTGTCAGTAGCTGACACAAAAAAGTGGGGGAAAATTTCATAGATCGAAGGTCCAAATTCTCTAGGTCCAATTTGAACCACCCATTGTGTTTGATTTTTCGTAATCAAAGTGAGTACGAAGACAATCCTGTTTGTTTTTTATTTAATTTTCAATTTTGGTATCGAACATTCTTACGGCTATGTGCAACTTCATAGTAAATAAACTATATTGAGTAGGAACTGGTTCAAGTGGAGGTTATAAGCTCTTGCATAGAAATTTGTTAATCGATTTGCGAAAACTTACTTCTCTTAAAAGTTTGGTCGAGGCGGGTTTTTGTAATCTCGTACCAGATTATGTGCTGGGAAAGCGGCATTCGGCGAAAAGCCCTGAGTCCTGGTATTAGGACTTTTTAAACAAGCCAGAGCTCAAATTTGCTAGTTGCACAGAGGTCCAAGAAATGAATCAAGACTGTGCTGAGAAGGGAGTGGAGTTTAAGATCAGTCGGGCATGGTCGTGTGGTGATCGGGGTTTCTGCCATGGCGAATCGCCAGGAGAAACCCCGATGCCATTGAAGTTTCGGAGATCAAATCCATATTTTTGATGCCTTTGAGTCTTTGCGGTGTGTCCGGCGTCAGGCTTTTGAGTCAGGTTGGACTTGGATTTTTGGGGAGATTTTTTGAAACCCGGATGGGCGCTTTTCAGTGGAAGGATTTCGTTCGGGATTTAACACATGTGTGGTATATTTGGCGTGGAGGTGTACTAGATTTCTGATTCATCGTGGGAGGTGATTTTCTGACGTTGATCGCTTTGAGGCGCTCCTCGATTCTATCCGATTGGGTTTGAGTTTCGTGTGGGGACTCGGGGTGCTCTAGCTTTTGCGTTGTAAACGTTTTGAAAACTCAGGAAGATTATTCTCATTGGTACACTCTGCACATCCCCCCAGTATTTACTCCAGCGATCTCGCAAACATCAAAACTACCCCAGTGATTAAGTAAACGTGTTGGCATCTACAAATTAACATACGTGATCATACAGAGCTCAATTCCCACGCGATTGTAAATTGCGCTCCCGTTTGGTCTTAGTAGCCTTTGCATACCATCAATTGGTTCACCCTAAAAATAAAACAAATGTTTATTAGAATCCCACGAACATACCAAAAGCCCACGTGAACATGTAAACGACAAGGCTATACAAATACATACATACACGCCAGTTCACGCGACATGCAAACTCTTTCGCGAACAGTCATGTTAACATACAAACACTTGTGCCCTTCACGATAATACAAATCTCGTCACAAATACGAACATGCAATCGTGATCATCCACCTTTGAATGGATTTAGCTAAATTTACGTTATTCAACGATACCTCAAGATGAAGCAAAAAAAATGGTAATTTTCAAATTCTGCGTAGAATTGTGTTGCTTAAATATCATGAGGGATTCGTAGTTGATAAGGAATATCTATAAAGTGATCAACTGCACATGAATGAAAGTGCCCTGCAAAATAAAAAATGCGCAATATTGTGCTTCATCTCGGTAGAGGAAGCCTTCGACAATACTGTGGTCGGAACGATTCGGTGCGTGGCTAACTCAAAGAGGGTAGAGCAGTCGTCTACTGTCGAATAGCCTACTGGAATGCTGTGTTACCGGACTCTTGCACCGTCGTTGGGAGGCGGGACTATTATTATGAACATCACTAGAGGATGTTCTCAAGGCGAAGTGCTGTCACCTCTTCTGTGGTTTCTGAGAGTGAACGGATCCCCTAACGAACTGGAACGTCTAGTGTTTCGAAGTAGTGGACTACGCAGACGACATTACATCACTGTTAGGGGCAAGGTTGAGTTTACGGTCCTGTTAGTCTAGAATAAACAACGAACAAAAGACAAAAACCTCAAATTTCAACAATATTAGCGAAAACTATTGCAAACTTTTTGCAAGTTTTCTCAATTCCATAGAAACAGGGGGAACGGAAATGTAGTCATGGGTTGTAAAGTAGACTACCTTTTCAAAGCTATAGCAAAGATTGTAGAGTAAGCTAGATCATTTATCATCGAAAAGATAAGCCCATGCCGTACCATGAAAACTAAAATCTTCTCTCATTGAAGCAAGGGATACTTGAAACAGCCAATCCCGCCCTTCAGTAGTTTCACGCATGCCAATTTAGAATCGATAACTACACCATTGATCTCAACTTTGTGAGCGGGCATGTAAACGCATTAGTTCTTCATAAAAGTAACGTCATTTGTTTGTTTTAGACAAAATATCACAATTGTGAACTTATCTAGGCAAACTTTTAAGTTATCTGGCACAGCTGAATATGTCTGCGTCTTGCGGAATATTACAACACTTAGCGGACTATCTTTGATTCGAAAAAAGATAGGATTTGATAGAACCCAGTTCAATGTGCTTGATTCTAAATGGAAACTCGGAGTCGTTCATGACGAATCATGTTCCATTTTAGGATCATTCCGGTCATTTCAGGAGAATTTATTTATGCACGAGCCTAGAGTCAGCTGCAAAGTGAAAACTGTAGAATATGAAGGAAGGGACTGAAATCGAAAAAAGAGTCACCATATAAAATTTGAGGGCAATCGAAAAACAATGTCATGAAGCGTTAAGATCTGGTGTATTGTTGAAAAAATTCCCTAGAGGTACAAAAAATTGAATTGAGGGGGAACTTGAGTTTGGTAATGTAGCTTTTATATTTTTTTTGTGTGCCAAATGTTTTAGGAATCCATGAAATTTCGGAATTTGGTGTCAATTTAAAAATATTTTTCTTTTTTATTTGAAAATCGAAGTTTAAAATTTAAGAATACCGGAGTGGCAACTTTTGTCAAAACATATTATTACAAAAAGATACAAGATGTTTCATGCATTTCTAAGAAATTTGGCATAGAAAGTATTAAAAGCAGCATTTTCAAACCTCATTATAAACTCAAATCCAGAATTCTTCAAGTTCTATAAAAACAATCTTAAAAAAAGATCCGGGTGGCATCAAAAATTCGATTCAATTTTATAATATTGCATTGGCAAAAAAATTTGCACTTCGGTCGTTTAGGGCAACCTTTTAATCGGGTCCGATTAAGCTAAAATTTTACGATGGTCACCTTTTTCCCATACATGCCATTCCCACCCTTATAATCTTCTGAATAGATAGCTCCCTCCGTCGTCTTCAAGCACCTGGCGTCAACTGATTTCATAAATATACAGTAAAAAATATGTAATTGGAATTTACGACAGTCAAACGTGAATTGAGTAGGGACTAGATGGGCCATTTCCATGTACACAAATTATTTTTTGAAGATCGATCTAAAACAGAAATCCAAAGCGACGCAAAACTGAGACTCCGCCAAGGGCGCCAGAAGACCACGCTACGGCTCTAATAATCTCCGTCGGTATTTACCGGAAAAAATTTATGGGATACAGATCGCATGCCGATTAGGCAGGTTATCCGTTCGAAGTTTTCATTTCTGCACGAACTGGATAAAATAGAAGACGAACTAGAATATTATAAGGATGATTCTAAAAGAGTTTCTTATGTGAGAGCATAGCTTCTATACGTTTTACACAGCAAACGAGACCTACAAAAATTCTTGTAGATCTGAGAAGCAAACATTTTGATGTGGATGCCTAGGTACATGTGGAATAGAAGGAAACGAGTTGGTTGACGAGATGCGAGAAATCTGCCTGCAGTAAATCAAAAAACAATTGTCATAGTTCGGATCGGAGCGGATTGCCAGCATTTGCTTTGACAAACTTCCTTTGATTTGCTGCAGGCAGGTTTATCGAATCTCGTATTCTACTATCAGCTCCAGTTCACCTGCTCACCACCAAAACAAAGGGTTGTTGGCAGCCTAAGGTAAGATTCACACGAAACATTAGCTTCCGTCAACAGAACAGAACGTCACGTTGCTAGTCAGGCGGGATAAGTTGTAAGAGGCCCTTACACGAACATTGGAAGTGCCATTACTCAGCAATGACATTACTGGAATTGTATGGCTTCATGATATTGATCCTAATGCTGGCATCAAGATATTGATCATAACATACAATTATTCGATTCGATCATTACCACATTCCGTGTATGATGGAGCTGAATATTTGTTGGATCTATGTCGATCATGTAGTATCAATCCATTTATTTATTTGACATGATTTGCCGCGATACCCTTTTCTATATGTACAAAATTGTCCTCTTAAGTAAATAAAAACAAAACTACTTGAAAGAGTGACAATAGTTTAGTTTTCACGTGGAGTGTGCCTTTTGCATTTAATGAAAGTGTCTGCGATTCACAGGATCTGAGCAAATCGCCTGAATATTTAATCTTGTGTTTAGAATTGATTTGGTCAACAAGACCATTTGGTCTATCGAATTGACTCGCCATGTAATATTTTGCATAAATTTTTAAGCCCAATTAGCAAAAATATTTTCTAAAACATGATTAAAAAATGTATTTAAGCACCGAAGAAATTAAAAGAATTGGAAAAAACTGCGCAGTCAAAGCTCGGCAGTTTTGGAACAGCCTAGTCAGCAAATTTAGAAACTGATATCTCAGTAAAGTGACGTTTGTTTACAGTAGATACAGAACACTACTTTAGGATTGTCGCTGGCATCAGTGGTAGGAGCATCATTGTTTTGGTTCCGGTATATACCTGTCAAATAAGCCAAATAGAAAAAAGCAAAAAAATCCTCTATCGTCGTTTCATACCTACTAAATTTCGCATCATTTCTCTGTCCGCCTCTCGTTTTTCTGTGGTAAATTTGATGCATTGGACATTTTCGGTCTTGAATGCATAAAAATCACAGCAGTATAGAGACGGAAATGAAAAATAGCGCAAATTCTACATTTTACCAATTTGAACCTCAACTAAACAGTTTATTGTTATAAACAAGCCAAATTTTTCTGCGTGTACCAAGAATGTGGACCAAAGGCTTTTACCGGAGAGACGTGCGATACTTTGACAGATATATACCGAAAACAAAACAAACATGCTTCGAAGCAGAAAACAATGGGAACACCGCCAACAATCTTAATCTAGTGCTCTGTATCTACTTTGTTTACTAATTCGGAGCGAAATATTTTCCCAAAGGCGTTGTTTATATTCAGAGGCGCGCCCGGAGTATTAGTATTGACAAAAATAATATGATGTCAAAATATTTCAATCGAATTAACCAGATACTTCTTTCAGTTTATTACACTTTTTTGTAACAATGCACAATAAATTACATGGAAGAGTATTAGGAATAAAGTGCAGTAAGCAACGAAACAGTATGTTTTCAATTCACTCTGTATGAATTTATTGTGTAACTCGGTTGAAGTTACTTAAAGTTACAGTAAAAACCGTAGGTGCCAGAAACAAAAGAAGTAGTTACCATTTTATGCCGTGTTGCGCATTTCTTTATACGGGACTCTATAATACACAGATTCCAGAGAGAGACGAATAGTGTGACGCCAAAAATACCTTATTTAGCAGACCAATCGTGCAAAGTAAGTAAACATTACTCATGCCTGAGCTGGAGTAGATAACTATTGCACATCCTTAAAAAAGAAAAGTAAATTTTCATCAGAACTTAGTCAAATCGTGATTTTAAGGTGCATTCTAGAGTATATGTATTAGTAAAAACAAGCTTTAGAAATATTTTATCTCTTTGACTCGAAATGTACATGATTTGCAAAACAAATTCAACGATCACCATACGGTTTGTTTTCAAAATATAATAGAAGTCATTTGAAGTGCTGCCCGTGGAAGCTGTTGCCAAACAACTATTGTTGAAATCATCACACAGGGAGTGTTGCCGTTTTGACTGATTTTCACTCTTCGTCTCTCTCCCTATTCTCTCTAACAGACTCTAGCGCTTACCTGGGCGTGAGGGAATGTACTTCTTGCTCGTTTCACAACACTGCTTTTCAGTATGATAATCAAAAAAAAGGAGAAAAATTAAAATAATGTTTAGAACTGCAACTGAAATACTGCTATTGATATGAGTTCGATATTTTAAACCTAGCGTAAATTTAGTTTTCACACAATGTCAATAATATTTTAAGAATATCGCCTTTTGCGAGTCTCGAACAGAGACATCGCACATCGTCTTTCTTTTTCTATCTAAGCTATTCGAATACATCCGAGTTCGAATGCAATGAAATATGTCGTAGTAAAAGGTGAAAGATTTATTCGACAATTGAAGAGAGATCAGAGTTGTGAAATGAAATATGTCGAATATAATTTTCAAAGGAAATGCGTTATGAATAAAATCATAAGACTGCATTATGTTAGCTTTATATCTGCTTTATAATTGCACCAAATGTTACAAATTTTACGAGTAAGATCAGCATTTCGGATGGATATTGTACTCACTTTGTGGCAGTGTGATGTCGATCATGGTCGCCATATACTCGAGTAACACCCAGAAAGGATTCTAAGTAAAAATTGTAGTATCAGTGTGTATGAAGACCTTCGAAACTATTGATGTCTGTTTTGTCGATATCATTTGAAAGCAATGATTTCATTTTTGTTTTGATACTAGAGGTTTCAACCATAGGATCATTCGCCTCTTTTCGGTTTTGAAAAATTTCTAATCTTCTTTGCGGAACTGGGAATCGACCCGTTGTGATCTACGAACCAGGCAATCGACTTACCCACTACCGTTGGCACTCCTCTAAAGCTAAAATTGTTTCAGAGTCAATTGACACTATTAATTGTATGATCCCTCATGACATGACTTGTTGATGTTCGATTTCGTGTGTTAGGTGTGCGTTTTTTCGATTGTTCTTCCAAGAAGCCATTGTTGTGTTTTCCAGATCAGGTTAATAAACGAAGTCAAAATTTGTTGAACAAAAATTTACTAATTACCCGGAATAAATTATTCAAAGCAAAAGAAATTTTTCGAAAATGAAACACTTTTGTTCCTGAACAGTAAACAATAAAAAATAGTGTCGTTTTTAGCTCTACAAAAATATATGTTCTTGTACAGCATTTAATTCAATAGATAGTTGGAAACAAAAGCGTATGTTCAAACATATATTTATAACACTACAAGACAGACATTGAATATCTCATTCAATATTGGTTGTTTCAGCATTTTCTGAACCTTCACCAACCGAACCCATTCACTTCTATTTGTAGATGATTTAATCACTAAACCAAATAAACAGAAAGAAACAATTCCCCATAGAAAAGCCCAAAAATCTGTTGGATGACCTTGTAACATCCATTTCTTAGGGAGTCTTGACATTTTAACAGCGTCATGTTGCATTCCTGCAGCTTGTATCAGTACCTTATTACTCCCTGGAAGACGCGCAGTGCACATCGTTCTGAAATTCAAACGAAATCGACTTAGAGATTCAGAAGGTCGCCTAAATGTAGATAATGACCAGACTGATGGAGTGTCAAATACACATTATTCTGAGTGTATATATTTCATAGTTAAATATTTTAATGTAGCGTTTATATCTCGAAAGACTTTTTCCAAATTATCAAATTGCAAGTTCAAACGGTTTTAAGTTGTACTAAATAATCATTTACATGTACTAATTAAATATAAACGTCACAGGTATGCAACATTGCGCATAATACGGTTTGAAGCTTTCCTCTTCAAGGCAAACACAACCGAACAAGACGCCAATAGCTCCTCAAACGACAGGTTGCTTAGATTGAAGCCGTGCGTGCACCATCGCCTTCGTTTGTCTCAAACTACGCCGCAACAACTTGTGGTAATGGGTTCATATTTCATTTTAAATATCAACGGCCGCAACAAGAAACCGATCGACATAATTTACATACATATTTTAAATACTGTTACATTGTCAACCACAATATTTTATGTCACGCAAAACACACTTCTTGCTGCTCCAACAGCTTCTGAAGCCAAAATTTAACCGGTAATTGAAAATTAATCACTTCGTTCTCTCGGCTACGTTCCTCCTTTTCGCTGCCACAGCCTGCGGTCGCCAGCTGTCAGTCAGTCAGTCAGTCAGTCCGTCAGTGCCATGCACAGGGATACTATCCTTCGATCGGCTATCGAATAATCCAATCAAACGTTTTCCCTTGACGGAGTAGCTGATGAAATGCAATCATTTAATATTGTGTATACTGTGCATCGCCTACTCCGCTCCCACTCGTTAATGTGGATGATATTGATCAGTTACTGACAGATACCTACCTACTTTTATTAATTAGTTTATTCATGCCGACAAGGCTCGCTGTAAAGCAAGTCATTCAAATAGCAATATTCCTACGCATAATCGAGTGTTTTTAATCGATAGATAATGCTAAAATGCAGTAAATTTGGGTACATGTCGCTTCTGAAATTAATTTCTCCAATTAGAATGTTCCGGCCCGACACGACCCGACTGTCATTATTTACATCGAACCAAAGTCTGCTGCAGACAGTTTTCAATTTAATTAGTGCTAAACGCTGTTGGTGGTGGTGGTGGTTAAATTACATTCCTAGCATCCAACTGACCCGGTTTTAACCCCTCACCCCTCCTAGGTGCATCGTCGTTCAGCTCCGGTGGTGCTAGCTTTGGAGGAAGCAGCTTCTCAGGAGGCGGCGGCGGCGGCGGTGGTGGATACTCCGGTGGCTCACATCAGGCCATCATCCAGAAACACATTTACGTCCATGTTCCCCCACCAGAGCCAGAGGAGGTTCGCATTCAGCGACCAATCTCGGTAGCCCCGGCTCAAAAGCACTACAAGATCATCTTCATCAAGGCACCGTCGGCTCCGGCCTACCAAGCCCCACAGATCCCACTGCAGCCTCAGAACGAAGAGAAGACCCTGGTTTACGTGTTGGTCAAGAAACCCGACGACCAGCAGGATATTATCATCCCGACACCAGCCCCGACGCAACCCAGCAAACCGGAGGTTTACTTCATCAAGTACAAAACTCAAAAGGAGGCAAGCTACTCCGGAAGTGCTGGAGCCAGTTTCAGTGCCGATATTGGTGGCTCTATTGGTGGTGGTCACGATAGCGGTATCAGCAGTGGACACGGAGACGATCTCAGCGGTGGACACGGTGCTACGGCTCCGGCTGCCCAGTACGGACCCCCCGGCAAGTCGGGACCATACTGAACCGCGCAACAAATCTGATGGCCACCGAACATATTCCGGACCACGTAGCTAGTCGAAAACAAAAAACAAATCAACTCACAAAACGAACGAACAAACATAACGCATTCACACCATCCAGCATATATTCGCTGTTGAGATTTGCTGGAGCCGATTCCGGTTTCGCGAAAGACGGGCCCGTCAGTCGGAAAATCGGAAGGCCGAAGCCTCTGTTGTATATAGTGCTTCATTTTCATAAGAAGAATACAAGCAAAGTTTCTTAGGACGTAGGACGTAATTTTTACAGCTTATTATAATTGTAATCTTGTTTTAATTTTTAGAAAAAATGCAATTACAACGGTGACAAATTTTAGAAAAAAAAAGCAATATCTTTAAATTTTGGGTTAAGTTGAGATGATGACATTCCTACAGTTTCCTAAAATTTGAAGACATCTCGCATAATAAGATGATCTTTCGTTATGTGTATAGAGAATTCAAAATCCCAGAGAGAAATCAGTTCGCTTTTTGCATCTACCCGAGACGGATCTACAAAGCAAAAATAAATACAATACACTTCAAAATAAAAACTTTGCCAGTTGTTTGTGTTACAATAATTTCGTGTTCGCTCTTTATTAGAAGTTCCGATATATCCCATAAAAAGGGATTACAAAACATGGAAATTAGAAATCGTTATTAAAAAATATGTGAACCGTTCATAAACAAATTTCAAATAAAATTTTCGGAAGCTCAGGATAATTGGTCTAGATTTGAAAATCAACCATATGGTGGCTAGGAGAAAATTTTTCACGAAAGTTGCGAAAGAAGCGAAGTCTTTAATTATTGTGACGCTTTAGATTGGTTGGTAAATCGACTACAGTTACCGAAATAAAGCCAAAGTTTTACAGTAGTTTAGTATACGTTTTTATTTCAGCTTACAGCTTTAGAATGAGTTTGAGTAAAATGGACGACATTTTTAATGTCGTGTTCACAATTCATGCTGTCTTCAGTCACGTTCGCTACGTTTGCCACGAGTGCATGTCGCCTGCCAAATCAGACAGTTTTAAGCGGATTTCTGACAGCTTCTTTCATTCGAAACGGTCAACTTGTAAAATATTCCTGTCCCGACAACAGCAACGCTTTGATGTAGGTCTCATCATCAATGACGCAGCGCCGGTATTTCAATAGCAGCGTCGTGCAGAGTTTCCGGGAGCACGCTTCGGCAAAACTCTGCCCTGACTGATCATGATCCAGGAAACTTCCCATCCGGACCGTTTCTTTTATGCACTGGATGAAACTTTGCGAAACATCAAGTTTTTTGCTAAGTCTCACGTCGAAATGACCGGATTCCGCTTGAAACGAGCAATCGGCGCCCTGTCGGATTATTTTACGTGTTGTATCCGTTTTTCGTCCAGCTACTGGCATGTGGTCTACTCTCATCCATTTCTGGAGCCTTTGGAAGCCTTTTGAGGCAGTGGTCTTGTTCTCCGCAGCGTGTTGTTCAAATACGTCAGTGAAGAATATGAAATAAGATAAATTTAGTATTTTTTCGGATTCTCCTCATCAGTAACAAGCACCAACTTGGTATCAGTTAGATGCTAAATCTATATTTGCACTAAAATTAGCACTGGTTAGACGCTAAATCCAAAAAGTCGTACGTCGTTCATGAACATAAACGACTGGCTTATCCCGAGTGATATCTCGTAAGACGAGCACATAAATTCGAGTTTTGCAGATGGGAAACTTGTTTTTTTTTCGTAAATTAAGGCTCATCAGCAAAACCCGAACTTCTGCGCTTGAAAATTAGAATTTTGAAATAGTTTAGCACTTTTTTTAATCTACTGCGAATGAATAATTGGTAAGCTTACCCTAGGCTAGATGTGGCGTTCAGTTGTTATCAGGTTTCAAGACGCCACCCGCGTTGCTGCTTGGTAGGGCCAAGCTACTGTCAATAGGTTACGGTCGCCGGTTTCTTACTTTCTGCTAGCATTCAATTGATGTAACCATTACAGGCGGGATTGCTCGAGGGAACATTATTTGTTCTGACTACGAAATAAAATGGCTTCGTTTCTAAGAAATAGTATAATAATGAAAAATTACATGAAAATGGCAAAATATTACTGTTTTAGTAAAACGAAAACTCGAATCGACCATTACCATATACCATTTGAACCAATACGTTGAACAAAGATGGCAGACGCTGATTAAACTGTTTCAAATGGGTAGAGTTATAATAGAAATAGAATGAAAAATTACCCTAACAAAGCATTTTTAGAGTTTACTCTGCTAGGGTAAACCCGTTTGGGACGCCGCGTCGATATAGAAGCCGCACTCTCGAGCATGAGGGTATTGAGACGGGAAGAAATGGGGGAAGCCCATGCAAAGCTTATGGGATCTTCCGTGATGCCAGGAAATGTTCATTGTTGCTAGTTTTACAACTTTTGTCTCCGAAAGTCTGTGTATAAAGTGTCTGTAGACTCGATGTATAACAGCGAGCAAGATGAAGAGAATGAAAGCTGGGAACATTTGGCATTTTTGAGCGTATTAGTTTTATATTTGCAAAATTAAGCATGGCCGTCGGGCCTCTGGAAGTAAACATAAACATCCAGACGAGCATCCAGAGAAAAAGGCCGAGCTCCACCTCGGATCTTCCGATTCAAACACTTAGGGACACTTTTTATCTCGAAATTACCGATAAAAAATAATTATGACCAATCCGAAATAAAAGTTACATCAACAAAAAAGTCAACTACGTCATTTGTTTATGCTTTTCTTCTTCATATACTGTTGTTTTATCTGCTTCATCGAAGAAAAATGACAACCTAACTTATACATAGAAAAAAACAATGTGCCAACCTGTTTCCGTCTTAAGTAGCGAATGTATGTGAGTGTGTATTTTATTAAAAGCTGAGGCCACAAAATTTGGGCCCATATTATTGGCTCGAATCGAAACTCGTCGAAATGTCAATTGACGATAGGTTCATCCGGAGTGTTCATTTGTTCATTTCGCTACCGCTCAGTCGGACTTAAACTAGGATTAGCCCCTATGTTTGAGTAAGCTGGGCAAACGAATGGATTACAGGTTCGCTTGCTTCCGATGGCTGGTCGGCGACTACTTCGCCCGGCGGATCCTCAGCGGCTTTGCGCCGCTTCGGTTCCTAGACCTCGGTTATGCGGCTAATCCGCATCGAAATGGTATTCCTTAAACAAAGGGTATCGGATGGTTACCGGAACCCAGTAAAGTTCAATCGGAAATGAGCCGGAATTCTGGTTGGTTCTAATTAGTATTCCGCCTCCAGTGATACAACCGATTTTAACTAGAATCGGTTTTGTCACTGGAGCCGGAATACGAATTAGAACACGCTAGCATTCCGGCTGAGCTTAACTGAGCTTCCTAAAATTTAATCTGGGAAATAAAATTTTTCTGGCAACGCTTCAGCACCACTTTGTTTACTTTCGACAAGTTTTGATTCGAACCAACAACATCCAGCCCAAAATTTCGGATCTTCTTCTTCTTCTTCGCTTCTGTTTGGCTTGTTTGTGAAACAAAGCCCAAAATGGCACAGCATATAAAGCTATATTGCCAGTTAATTTTCGTTTATAGTCCACACGGAGAAAAAGAAAAATGCTAAGTAGCTTATTATATATCACAATTTTAACATTATTTTCTTTTAATTATTGATATGCATATTAAGTATGCATCGCAAGAATAAATTTTATGCATAGCCATGCATTTCACGATTTTATTATTTTCCGTGCATAAAGCGTTACTAGCGTTACTCTTGGGACTTAACAATTTTTCCTCTTCTTTCGTTTGCTTTGCTGGTAAAGATTCGTCACTGCACTGACGCTTAAAAAAATTGGTTTTTGAAGTGCATTTTTTTCACGTTTGCTCGAGTTGCAGTTTTCCAGTTTCGTTCCGCCGGTATTTGCGGCTAAATTAGGATAAAACGGGTCAAAATAGATCCGAAGTTGCGTGGGATATAGCAGTCATCCGTGTGCGGGAGGTTGAGCCACAGCAAATTAAATCCAATTTGCACTGCAGGTAAATTATACGCATTTAAAACATAAATCTAATACCGGGAAGAATGGATCTGTGGATGTGATAATCCATCATAAAAAGCCCGCTGCTTCTAATACTGCCCAAGTAACCAATAAGCATGCTGAATGCGTCTTAACGGCTACTTGATAAGCACTTAAGTCGTTTTAAATGCTATTTAAAAGTCGCTTTTGGCAAAATATACGGCTACATTACTGCTGTGCTATGAAAATGCTTTTTTACTACTGTTGTGCACTCAGAATGCTGCTTACTGGCAAGAAGTTTTTAAACAGTTTTTCAAATGCTGATTAACAACAGTTATGCATAACGAATGCCAGCGTACTGCAAGAAGCATCCGGAATGCAAATTTTACGCTACTTTACTGCATACACTAATGCTTGTTGGTTACCTGGGTGATCTTTCTCTTCTATCTACAGGAACCGACTCTGAACTAATTTATTTCAACCGGCCCCAAATCAATAATCGTACAAAGAACCGTATGATGGAACCAGTATACGAAGAACTTGGGCAAGATGTTGGGAATAATTTGAAAGGTAAAAGTTTATCATTTTTTCAAAGGCGACTTAGTTTTGCGGTTTTTAATTTCGTGGATTTATGCGTCCATAGAGTTCTTTGCGGATACAGTAAACTCTATTTTCTTGACGTTTATGAGTGTTGTTTACATGAACTTTGTCGATTCGATTCGGTCGCAGTAAATCGCGAAGGATTGAAGTCGATGTAAATAGTACTAGCAAACTATTTTAATTTATGACGTCACTGTAAAGTATTCAATTCATGCACGATGTTATATTTACGTTGGTGATCAATCATTGAATATAATTAAAATATCCCGTTCTCTACGTTGTAGATACCATTCCATGGAACAGTAGATAAAGTTTTGTACAAAACCTAGTGAGGTAACTCCCAACAAAAGTGTTTCCCGATCAGACTCTATATGACAAAATGGAGTGCTTCGATAAAATTGTATTATAGACTCAAGAGATGTTATAATATTTTCAAACAATTTTAGATATTTATCGTGCAATCGATATTTGTGAAATTTTAGGTATCATGACATAAATCACCCACCCATGGGATCCATTCTTATATCGTTATTTATTCATGTATTATTTTTCTTTCTTTTATTTACCACGGCTCGATGCGTTAGCCTAACTGAGCCGTGCGAGTTTTTCTGATTTTTACAATATGTAAAAAAGAAAAGTTAATTTTCACTATGCCTGTACATTGGGTCTTGTTTACGCAGCTGCGAGATTTGTTTTTTTGTGCTTACGGGTCGCTGTTGTAGATCGGTTTTCATCGGCATCTGATCAATTTTTGGTGGTGTTGGTAGTTGGTTGGGAAGCATTTGGCATAATTGTTGTAATTTCGCTGTTCGTAACGGTAGTTGGTTTAGTGGTACTGCCCAGTTAAACATATTCCGGAGTCAGAATGGATTCCAACTCAAATGCAACAACCGATTCCGACTTCGGAATTTCGGTTTCGGAATCGATTGTTGAATTTGAGCTGGAATCCATGCTGACTCCATTCAGGATTCCGAATCAAATTCGGAATGGTTTGACCGGGTGAGCCCGATCGTTGTTGAGTTAAGGGGTTACATACCTTTTTTGCGAAAAATGTCAAGCAAGTTCGAATTTAGGTAAAAGCATAAATCAACGATTTCATTACATCAAACTTATAGTATTTTGGCAGAACATTTTTCTGTGAAATAAACAACAAGTTTTTACATTTCTTAGAAAAGAAATGTATAGAATTCGATCAAACTTTCAAGATTTTTTCCGAGGCCCGAAGGGCCGAGTCCTATATACCAATCGACTCAGCTCGACGATTTGGGACAATGTCTGTGTGTGTAACGGACAAACTCTCATTCGTGTTTCTCATGATAGGCCTCATTAAATGAAAGGCAAATCACCCAGACAGAACGATATTAAATAGTTTTTGATTCTGATGTTTAGTTTCCAATATATGAATGTTTGAAGGTGCAAAAATCGCGTTCTTTGCAGTCTTTTGAAATTTTCTGCCGAAATTGACAACGTAACTGAACAATTTATATATTTTTAGAAAGTTTATACGAATACCTTTCGAACTATAGATAGCTATAGACTACGGGTGAATGACCTGATGGTTAAAACCCCAATAAACAAAAAAAAAGATAGCTATAGATTGTTGAAATCGGACTATCATCAAAAGAGATATTTAACATTAAATGCGGACAAGATTTTTATCATTTTCCATAGCCAGAAATAAGACCAAAAACATTCAATGTATTATTAGCATCAAAACAAATTATTTTAGGTCAATAGTATCTTCGGAGAATTTAAAGCATACAATATGCCCTTTCTTTTGGCCCCTCCCCAAGGTTTAGGGGTTTGACGGTATTGCAAACATCATCAAGCATCAATTGCTTTAAGATGGGTATTGCATTACGCTTCGATAGTGGTACATCGAGGAGACCGAGAGGGCTTATGCGCCTTTTTTATGTTATATGTTTTTTCATACTCCGCACCAGCGCATACCAACGCTAAACCACTGGTCTATGGGCGGTGGCGTGGCCGACTGGTGGATCGACGTAGATTGACTTTTGCTGTGTGCCGTGTTTGCAAATATTGACGGGGCTCACGGAGGGAGTCATTGTGTGTCCATTTATCGGTCGACTTTGTCATCGTGCATATACTAATTAAATTAATTTAATAATTAAATTAATTTAATAAAGTAGAATAAGTAGAAACCTATTAGTTGTAGCTTTGTGATAATCGTAGTTTTTCGTACTAGTGTACAACTGTTATGTGCTAGTCGTATGTGTATTTATGTATGTATTCGTCTGAGTATTTGTGACAGTTGGGTTAGGGAATGGATGCAGAACTGACGTATATGATAGAATAGTGGCTAATACTTCTGGTGATCAATCTGAGCATTTGGTTCTATTCATTAGGGAAAGTCGGGCTGGATAAATTAGGGTAAAATAAATTTACCGACGCACGTGAGTCATCCATTCCCGGCCAGCATAGCACGATGAAAGTCTAACAGCATGCAACGGTCACGTCCGAAAGTTTTACCAGTCTGGGCTAATGCCTTCAGTTGAACCAATCAAAAAAGTGACGCTCATATTCACTAAACAACACATTCCATGGTGACATGACCTAGAACTCAAGTTTCCCCATAGGGAAACGTACCATAAACTAAAAATTAAGCATCAGATTCACGGTCCGCGCGCGATCAAACAAGAATACACGCTACATCATTATAAAATCAAAATTATACACGCGAAGTCACACACACACGTGACAATCACGTTAATATACAAATGCTTGAGCCCTTCGCGACCATCCCCGGCACCTACACCCGCGATCTCGTAAACATGATAGCATCTCGGTGATAAAGTGAATGTCACAGCTCCTATAAATTTTCAAACGCGGTCTCAAGCGTGAACCTAAAAACTCCCACACTTGCACGATCATGAATCGGTCACTTCCGGATGTTTCTATCCTTGATATCAGCAGACCAGGTGCATGCCTTCAATTGGATCAATTAAAAAAAGAAAGCTCTCATATCCACTGGACACCACGTTACATGGCGACATGACCGAGGACTCTAGTGATATGGGGATAACTTACTCCCTGTCAGTATGTGAATTGTGCACCAAAGATCAACTATCAGAATGAAGGTCCGCGTGACCATCCAAGAACGCACGCGTATATAGGAAATGCCACACGGTTACAAAATCCAGTCTTGTACACGCGAAGTCACATGAACGCGAGCACACGTGACAAACACGTTAGCATACGAACGCTTAAGCCCTTCGCGATTAACAACGCACACCTACGTTCGCGATCGCGCAAACTTAGTAACATCCCGATAATAAGGTGAACGTTTTAGCACTCACAAAGTCTCAAACACGAACCTACAAACGTCCGTTTTCGCGCGCTCATGAATCTGTCACGTCCTGAAACCATTACTCTCTGTCCTAAAAACTTAGGTCCACTCTAGTGATATGGAGGATCTCACACTCTTTTAGCTTCTTAGCAGTACACCAAAAATAAAGTATTAGATTCACGGTCCGCGCGCGATTATCCAAGAACACACGCGAATATGCGAAAGGCACACGGTTATAGAATGGAATTCATACACGCGAAGTTACATACACGTTAGCACACGCGGCATACAAACGCACACGCGACATACAAACGCACACGCGATCGAACACGTTAACGTACAAATGCTCGAGCTTTTCGCGATGATACACGCGATCGCGAGTCCCTACGCCCGCACATACCTGAACCACTGATAACTGACATACAAGTTAAGTTTTCAACTTGTGTAAGAAATAAAACTGTCGCTTTGAAACAGCGAGTAGCAATTTGCCATTGGTCGGCGCTTCGATCGGCCAGCAATCGCTATACGGAACCTGTGTGCAAACTTGGATACAATGGTGATTCACGTATGCAAACCTGTATGCGATGGTGATTTTCAACGTATTTTCATTTAAATGTTTACACAGGTTTTTCGGGAAAGTTTGTTTTAGCTTATATGTCTGTTCTCTGTGCCTGAACCTTACAATGAATATCACATTCAGAATCACGGCCCGCTACAATTGGCCTAATGCAGTGTTTTAGTGGGCGACATTGTCTGTCTCGTCTGCAAATTGTAGTATGTGATTCTGACGGGGAGCCCTTCCGAGAACCTAGCTCTACAGCTCCAGTAGGACAACTCTCGAAAAAAAAAACGATATGCCCTTTCTTTTGGCATTGTAATTCTACTGATTAAACCTCCTAAGAGTGAGATATTTTCATGAATTTTCTCGGAAGTGATTTTATTGAAATAATGCCTTTAGCAAATTTGTAGCTTTTACTTTTGCGAATAACTTTACTGAAGTCATCAAATACATATTTCAAATACTTTAAAAGTTATGACTTGTTGTTTCTGGATTTCCCTTTGTCGCCTATTTATTGTTCAATAATAATCCATTTAAATGAGCCAAATATTATTTCGATAAAGCGAATTTCGCATTTCATTTTTCTATCTACAACCGCTAGAATAACTACCGAACAATTCCAAGTTGTCTAGATGGAACTTGATCACTTATCGGTGCAAAAAATTCATTTGCGCGAACCTTTTGACTTATAACCATCGGATAGATCTGAAACATATCTCGAAAAATGAAAAGCGAAATAAATAACTCTAAGCAGTGGTGTAGCCAAGAGGATGCTTTGGGATTTAACCACACCCCCTTCCCCCCAATACCCAAAAAAATTGGATTGAAGTTAAAAAAATTTTGATGCTGCCTGATTTAATTCAATATTACAATAATTATCTGATCGGTACATTGATAACCTATTGTTTGAAACATCATGAGGACCTTTGAAAAATTGTGGGAATGCGATCCTGATCTGTAACTGATCTATTGGTCTTGATCTCACAGTTGTCTAATAACATCAATATAAAACGCCTGCCTAAAAACATTCCAATAGAAATTCATTCCAGTGTTCTGAAATCAATCATAATCATAATTTCCTATCATATTGAGTTCAGTTTTGAAAGGGTTTACTGCAATATGGATTGGGGTAATTTTTTAATAAGAAGCGAAACTGGGATTGCTTTAATGTCTATGAAACTTAGAACTGTTCATCGAAAAATTGCATAACTTCCAACATTTGCTGAAAATATTTTTATTTTGGGAATGCGTCGATTTGAAACAAAAACGTTATAGAGTTAATAGCTGATAAGATAGAGGTACGGCTACACAACTTAGCGTCGCGTACCTCCAGTGAACCAATTACAAAATACGGAAAAAGGTAAACTTGTTACACCTGATACTACGTGATTCAGGTAGACAGATTCCTACGTGCCAGTTATAAAATCGAATGGCACACCATTGAAGATCTTGTGCTGCACTCAAATTTAGCCTACACTCTTTAATATTTTTAATTATATCACAACCCGTCGTATGAATAGTAGGCGCTGTTCAGGCAGCAACGAATACTTGCTCCATAAAGACTGAGTCTGGTTCCTCTAAACCAACACACAGTACTGCCAGCAAACAAACAGATGACAAACAAGACCCGTAAGACCAACGGACAAACAAAAACATACAATAGTGTCCCCAAAACATCATCAGCGATGACGAGTATGGTAGGTGAATAGAAAGCGGACTTACTGACCCTCAAGTAGCACATGGCGAATCGGCAAATGGATTCTCTAAGAGAAAGAATATCTTCACTCGTAATAACAAATTCAGTAAGCAGTACTGTAAATACAGAAAAGACTCACAGCTCTATTGAGCGAGCGAACAGAACTGTGTCAAATAAACAAATATTAATGAACCTGATTTGATAGACATGAAAAGCATCGAAAAATTGCATTACTTCCAACATTTGCTGAAAATATTTTTATTTTGGGAATGCGTCGATTTGAGACGAAAACGTTATAGAATTAATAACGAGAAAACCACCTTCCAAAAGTGGGGAAATTTATGAATAATGGCATTTTCCGTTCCACAAATTTAGTATCTTCGATGATTTTACAAACGTTATATATATATATATATATATATATATATATATATATATATATATATATATATATATATATATATATATATATATATATATATATATATATATATATATATATATATATATATGTATATATATATATATATATATATATATATATATATATATATATATATATATATATATATATATATATATATATATATATATATATATATATATATATATATATATATATATATATATATATATAATTTTGTCTTTTTTCGGAACGGTGCTAATTCGAATGGTAATTGGTATTGATAATCATATGCAAAATATGACCTTTTTCCGATAGCTCTAGTTCACTCACAAGAGTATTCAAGTTTGTATGAGAAAATATATGAAAACTAGGCAATTGAAACAATAAATTCAGTACATAATGCCAGTATCATCTTGTGCATCCCAAAATCGGTAGATATATAGCTTAAGGTGTAAGGATCAACATTGCCGAAGACTGCAAATTGATCCGGTTTTGCAGTATAAAGATACTCTCATATAAAATTATATGTTGCCTTTCTTTCTCGCACATGCTTAGAAAAGGAAATTTCAAAAAAAATTGGTTGGTCTTCAAAGTTAAATAATTTTTTAGGGGAACCTCCAATCAATATGCGATCTTCAACAAAGCTATTCGCTATAAAATAAACTACGCGACCGTAAGCTTTAAGGTACGTAGAGTTATTATGGAATTTTTTATTGGAATTTAAGTTTTTATTTCCGAGTTTCCATATATATTACTATAGAAACATGAAACCTCTTGTGGGTGGACTAGAGCTATCGGAAAAAGGTCATATTTTGCATATGGTTATCATTACCAATTACCATTCGAATTAGCAGTGTTCCGTAAGAAAGTCAAAATTGTTGCCAGTCTAAATGTATATACATGTGTGTGTAACGTTTTTGAGTATGTACAAGAAAAATGCTTGGTGGTATGCTATCGATAAATCGATAAATTAGGTTTTTAGGGAAAGTTTCCATTAGGGGCCATGCATAAATGACGTAGCATTTTGGGGGGTAGGGAGGGTATACCAAATTTGTGACGAAGTGTGACGAGGGGGAGGGTAGGGTCAGAAGTTGTGCGACGTAGCATTAAGTTTAAAACACATTGTTTAGAGAAAACAATTTAATGATCCTACATTTCCAAGAGAAATTAATTTAAATTCAACCAAGTTACTTTTGATGCGGTTTTTCATGAGGTAAATTTTACGATTCACGGAATTACAATAATACGAAAAGATTTTGTATGCGGATTTAATTTGCTGCATTAGTTAGCTAATGTTGCTAACTAGTAGACTTAGTTTGGAAGCTGAATTAAATTTTCACTTTGGATTCAATCAAACAAAATTTAGTAATTTAGATGAACGTATGGTTCTTAGAATCATACAGGCAGCTGCACGATTGTGAACTGAGAGAACTTGTCTTCATGCTCTCCTTGACATATAAAATTCAAAACAAAACTATCAACACATATTTGTCATGAAATGGGCTTATTTTGCACGCAATTTGCTGTTATAATGAAAATGTTGATAAAAGTCGCCAAACATTTTGAAAGGACATGTATTTAAAATAATTGAAAAACATATGTATTTATTTTCATCACCCGGGCGCTGTGCATGGGACGATGGGGAGGGGGTAGGTAAATGCTACGTTATTTACGAGGGGGAGGTTAGAATTTTGTGACCAAATGCTACGAGGGGGGAGGGAGGGGTCAAAAATCGCTGAAAAAAGCTACGTCATTTGTGTACGGCCCCTTACATATCATTCGTTACTAACGTCTATTGCTAATGTTATTTGTAGGCTGACTTTTTTTGGAAACACAGCGGTCGTAGCAATGGAGAACACACAGGATACATTCAAAACTGGGTTCGAAATCAACAGAACAATGCTCCTAAAACTGTTCGACGTAAGCGACAGGCAGCTCCAGAATTGAATGAAGATGAATTGCAAGCAATTGATGAACTATCCGCATTCGACAGTGAAAGAGATTACCAGAATGTCTCCCATCTGGTGTCCAAAACATTACCCTATCGCCAAATGCTACGTCAGCGGAAAATTGCTCCTTCGATGTTATGTATGGAATTCTCACACCTGCTGAGGCATGGTATCATAATGATAATACTCACCATTACTTTGCAAGAGCATTTTATGGACCCCTTTCGTTACGCAGAGTTTTCCTTATTATATTATTGATTGCTTTTTTTCAGATCGATGATGAGTTTGATCGAATGTATCCCAACAGAAACGCTATTGGAACAATTTCTTCAATTTCGTCGTTCTGCATGATGCTCGATCATTCTTACAATGAGATAGCTTGTCGTAAGTACAATTAAATGCTAACTAGACTTGACTGATGAAAAATTAGCGTCACCTAAATAATTATCATTTAAATGTTGTTAATTGCGTGACGCTAAGTCCAGCTTGTTAAATTAATTTTATAATTAATGTATAATTAATTGCTATATTTTTTTAATTAATTGAATTCAAATATCTTTAGTCAACATACAAAAAAAATATTGTGCAATCGCTCATAACAAAACATTATTTAAATACAGCTGCGATTCATTCGCTACGCTATGGGCTCGACTAAGTTATCTAACTTGGTTTGTTAGTTGGATCGACAGATAAATGGCCTGCGTTAAGCCAAACCGAGCTAAGCGCCATAATTTCGTGTATTTTTCGTACCAAAATTAATTTTTCGATAACTTATCATTTACATAGAAAGTTAAAGAACACTGGCTTGCTTTCGTTTGCTATTTGGGTTCCCAAAACATAACAGATATTAGAGTTCCTGGTGCTACATTGGATGCTGGAGCGATTTTAGATAAAGTACCTCAAAATGGCGCTTGGTCCTCTTTGGCTTAACACAGGCCAAATGTTAAAAGGCAAAATGGCTATGGCTGTAGTTGCAGTGTAGAATACATTTTTACCTTTAAATATTTAATATTATTTGATCGTCAGAATTAGAAATTTGATAGTTGCTAAGTTGCTTACAACTTACAAACATCATTTATAACATTTATAACTTACAAACATCATTTATAATATGTGTGAAATGACATTAAGTCATCCCTAAACACAGAAAATATGTAGTAATACATGTAGTAATAATAATAAAACACAATAGACACTGTTCCAACAATTAACATTTTCTTATTTCCAACAGCCTCGATTCAAGCATTGCTGAAGGTGATGTCCGAACTAACATCGCAAGGCAATATTCGCAAAGCGGAACCATCAGGATTACCACCTCTCGAAGAATTCGCTTCAGTATTTGTTAGATGGCTGCAACCGGGAACCGACATCGATCATTTCCTTGAACATGTCCCAGGGGAGCCACCGTATATCCTATGTTCAACAATGGCCTTCGCCGAAAATAAGTATTATATTGTTGTTTTGAGGACGGCTTTTGATTGTGGATTTATGTTCGTTGAGGCTTTAGATTTACTTATTAAGGCATATAAAGTTTTCAATTTCGAAGTACCAGGAAAGGCTAAGAAAGTTTTGGAGTTTTTTGACCTAATCTATGGATTGCACTCAAATAGTAGACTTAGCAGTGTAAATAATCTTTTTGCAAAAATTAAGTCAGCTACTAACATGTAAAATTAGATTTAGGTGATCCCATAATGATCAGGTCTTAGAAACCTTAGAATATTCGTCGCATATTTGAAAGATTTTTAGTGTCACCACTTAGCTCCTATGATCTGGAACTAAAACATGTAAGAACAAATGATAAACTACTGCTACTGTAGGTATTCTATGGGAATCCCCATACATGTGAAAGTTGTGCGTGGATACTATAAAATCTTATAAAATCCTTGTAATAAACATTAAAATCGAATATGTATGATAGGCGATTTTGTTAAATGCTCTATCAATTTCATTCAAATGTTTCGCTTAGTATGTAACTATACCGTTAATGCATATAGTAAATTATCATTACAATTATAGACGACAATTAGAATGAAATTGAGAGAATATTTGATAAAATTGTTTTACTCTTTTTATTTCATTTCAATTCACAGGATAAAATGTATAGAAAACAAAAAATGCATTAAAAAACTAATCTACCGTTGGTTAATCCTATTTTATGCATTGTTAGAATAAAATATCAATAAGCATTCCGAGAATAAAAATACATTATGCTATGATAGCATATTACCCAGTTTATGCATCCCGATGGGTGAATAGACCGAATATGGTTTTTGCATAAAGTTTATGCTATTTAGTATTTTTCTTTTTCTCCGTGCAATGGACTTTACTTTTTGTGACTAACCGACGATAAACTCGCAGCGCCACAAAATTGGTCCACCACAGCACGAGTAATTCGCCCAATCAAGGTGAAAAAAGCGAATTATCTAGCACTCGGTGAAAACCAACATGTCGACACGTTGAAATTTTCACCGGAAGTGAAAATTTCGGATGGATGGATGTTGTTGGGTCAAATCAAAACTCGTTGAATATAAACAAAGTTCATTCTGTAGCGTCAAACTGGTGCCTAGGTGGCGAAAACTTTGAAATTCAAAGGGTAGCTGGAGCGTTGCCAGAAATTTTTTATTTCGCAGATAATGTTTTTGGAAACTTCCGCTAATTATGTGATACCCTCATGGAGCTTCTGTTTAAGGTGTACCAGCACAATGCGGCTTAGTCGCATAACCGAGGGCTAAGAACCGAAGCGACGCAGGCCGTCCACCCTCCGTCGGAACCAGGCAAACCACTAATTTGCCTGGCTTACTCAAACATAGGGCTAGCCCTAGTTTAAGACCGACTGAACAGTAGCGGAGTCGGATAGCTTACGTAAAAAGAAATGTGGCGTAGCCACATTGAGTGGAGTCAAAACCAAATTGGTGGCTCTAGCAAAATGTAAACACAAATGAATATTCCAGATCAGCCTATAGTCAATTGACATTTCGACGACTTTTGGTTTGCTCCTTGGAGGAGCAGAGAATACAGGGGGTCCATATTATTGGCTCGAATCAAAACTCGTCGTAATGTCAATTCACGATAGGTTCATCCGGAGTATTCATTTGTGTTTACATTTTGCTAACGTTGCCAATTTCATTTTGTTTCCACCACCCAATGTGGCTACGCCACATCGCTTTTGCGCGTGCGGACTTAAACTAGGGTTAGCCCCTACATTTGAGCAAGCCGGGCAAACGAGTGGATCACAGGTTCGCTTGCTTGCGGCGGCGGGTCGGTGGCCACCTCGCCCGACGGATCCTCAGCGGCTTTGTGCCACTTCGGTTCCTAGGCCTCCGTTATGCGGCTAAGCCGCACAGTGATCACCTACCATACAAAAGTCGGACAAAACCTCAAAAGTGGCCCGAATTTGATGAAAACTTTACATTAGGGTAATTTTGTGACGCTGAATTCGTATTTGATGTTTATTTTTTTGTTTTTTAAATCCTCAAAATTTTAGCACTTAGGGTGGTTCGAAAATTCAACATTTACGAATATAAAGCAGTGTTGCTAAAAGAGCGAGAAGCCAACACACCCACCTCGTTCGCCAGCGAGCGCGAGACTCACACTGTATGCTCCCTACTGCTGTACACACGTTTTCGAAGAACTCTCAAATATGTGACGATCAGCACGAGCGGCAAATATGCTTGATTCATGTGAGTTATCTGCCTTCGCTATAGGCTCGTGTGTCACTCGCACTCTTGTCGGCTCGCTAGATTTTAGCTCTAACGGCGAGTGGGTTCCCATGATGGGACTCCTCGGCTGCGAGTTTTCACTGCATGCCACCCACTCCCATGTGCTAAGCACTCTTTACAGCTCTGTGTTGTTTATTAGAACAGCTCGTATACACTCTTTTAGCAACTGGGAGCGCTCGTAAAGGAGCGAACAATGCAAGCAAAAATTAACTAAACTAACAGTGCGCGCGTTCGCATTAAATTGTCATTGCATACATACGTTATCTGTCTACACAGGTGTATACCGGTCGTATTTAAAGAACAAATTAAATATATTGTTTTTCATATTTTTTTTAAATATGTAAACAAATTATAAGTGCGGTGTCCTAAAAAAAATTGTCTTTTAAGGGGCGTCTACTATAAAGTGCTCAAACTGAAATTAATTTTGTTGTACGATTTTGATGGCAAGGTGACAATGGACCTCTCGTTAAGGTTTATGTATATATTCATTATGAATGAAAAAATTTCAGTCAGGCAAAGCCACACATACGAGCGTTCGAAGAGAAGACGTTCAATCATTTCCATGTCGAGGAATGCCGCGGAGGACATGATAACTCTTGATACAATTGTCTGAAATAGGAAATTCAATAAGATTTTTAAAACATAGACTTGTAGTTACTCGATGAACCAAAAAAAATATAGAACAGTTGGAATTTCGGAAAATGGCATAAGAAAAACCGAAAAATAAAATTCGTTCACTTTTCTTCAAAATAACGAGGAAGATTTTTGTATTCCATTTTCCCTTAGTTCATCGATTACACATGTTATGCATTCTCATAAAAAATTAAGTCAATTCGTTGAATGGTTTTTGAGTTTGTCGGCAATAAAATGCGGTTTCGAGAAAGATGCTATTAAAGTTGCCGATAGACTGAAATCGTTGAAACGCATGGTTGTTTAGAACAAAAGAAGATCAGTGTGGCCACCGTGATTGCACTGGGCTTTTCTAGAGGTTCAATTAAACAATTAAACAATTAAACGAATAAAAAAACAATAATGTTTTTTTACCCACTACACCAGGCAACCCCTTAACCTGGCGGAAGTCGCGCTAGTGCACTGAATGCACACTGCTCTGAAAATCTAGCGAAATCGTCTTAGAGCAACAGCGGCTGCTCGTTCAGTGGGCCATAAGTGCGACTTCCGGAGGGTTAAGGAAATAATACCACATATTCTATAAAAGTCCATGCTGGCTAATGGGTTTGCATTTTTGTACCGATTATACACTTCTGAGCAGAAGTAAAGGGCGTATATTACGCACTTCTGGGCAGAAGGGATGTATGTGATATCCAGCAATAAAATCTAAAGCATTTTAAGGATAGTTTCTTTTTTGAACAATGAAAATTAGAATTTAATATAATTTATTGAAAAAAGTAAAATAAAACTAATCTGCTACTACCAATTTTACTAAGATGGTAAATGGAATAAAGTTGCGTCCCACTTATATATAGTAAATTATCGTGAGTAATTATTTGAACAGTATTGTGCAAACTTTTTTTTTTCGTCAAGAAGAATCAGTATTACCGAAAATAATGTTGTTCAGTCATGTTCAAATCTCAATTAGTACAGATTTATAAAACTTTGGTATATACTTGTTGAAATGATCTAAACCTAAGATTATGTGTATGAATAAGAGAAGCAAGTGAATCACGATAGTAGGAATTAATTCAGAGATATTTCATTTCTTTAGGCATTTTAATTTTCATTTAAATTCAGCATTTTCAAAATTTTCATTTTCAGCATTCCACCAAAACGCTCAAAGAGAAAATATTTTCATTTAAAGTTTGATTTTAATAATTACCTTAACTATTCTTTACATTTTGACTATTAATTCTATAATTTATCATCCCACATCCATGTTTTTTGTCAAATTTAAATATTGAATCATCCTTTATACTATTTAATTACTATTGGAAATAACTTTTTATACTTAATTCGGCAAAACAACCCATTCGGGAAAATACCAATCGGCAAAATAAACCAGTTAATTCGTTATCTGGGAAAAGCCAGCGTGAGCAAGTAAAATTACTATTTCAATGCAAGTATTGCTTGTGGCACAAAAACTCGATTCGAACCGTATTACGCACTTAACATTCTACTAAAAAAATATCTCATAGACTGGTTATGTCGACTGGCCTGTCTATGAGAGTACCATCTCTATAACTTCAAATACATGTGGACAGCTTGCAGTTTTCAGTAGCAGCTTGATTACTCACACTTTTAAAGTGCAGAGTTCAGGTTAGTGAAAAGTGCGCAAAATCATTCACTAGAGATATCTTCTAATATAGTCCGCTGGTTGTATCAATTTAGGACTGTGAACGAATGTTTTAGAATATATAACGCATAGAGTACTTTTCTTACAGCTGATAGATTTGCTCTGATTCCGTCGTAATTTGGAGGACAAGGACAGTGTATATTGGAATTGGTCACGAAATATTAAATAAATTAAGTCCTTATGTTTAGAAATTCACTTTATGACGGTAGTCGATCTCCTACATACATATTCTATAGAATTCTGTATTTAATCCGAATATCCGATTCATTTAATGCAAGATGTACCAGGAACATAGTTAAAAATAATCGAAGGTCTTTTTTGACGGCTGAAAATGAACCTGACGCGACTCGCGGTGAATAGAAAAAATATTCATTCAAATATCCCTTCTTATTCATTCAGTTGAATATCGTACAATATATTCATTTCACTAATTATCTAGGAAAATGTTTTCAAATGCCGGTAAAGCATATGAAACAACAATAATCATCGCTTACATTGTGCCAGGGCCTACTTTGATGCGTTTGATTCGTTGCTGCACGGTCGCTTCGTGTAATAATCGAAGACGAATGAAAATCTGCATGGATGAATGGGCGGTTTGTTCGTTTGACGTTTTCAGCTGCGTCACTGAATATTGAAAATGAATTCGGCTGAATATGACCAATTTTCATTCAATGAATTTGAATATTTTTAACTCTGACCAGGAATGGTCATAGATGTATAATACCCATGATCGTATATTTGTCCCGTTTTCTTTGCATATATGCAGCATTGAGGGGAATTATATATATTTGACATGTTAAGGTTCCACATATTTAAAAGTGTCAATCCAAGCGATTTTGCACTTTTTTTTTAAATTTACGTTTTAACGCAACTGCATTTCATTCGGGTGCGTTTATTTTCCTTTTCCGTTATACCAGCGTCATGTCAACCTCAATGCAGACGATACATTAGCTTCCATCAACGTAAATGTCCGTCAACGCCACGTCGTCGTTCCATCAAGATAAGTTGAATGCGTCTCTCGTTCACACTTCCCGTACGTCAAAGCATTCCGTGCTGTTGATGTTGTGTGTGAATACCTCCATTTAACTGCATATAACTAATTTTGACGTTCCCATGACGTGCTGTACCGGTGACGAAACCAGACGTATTGTGCAAATCGATCTTCAAACAGCCGCGGCTTAGACTTTGTACATAAAATATCCGAATAAATTCATTTTCATACATTATTGGTCTACCAACGAAGAACGAAATGCGAGTGGGAGCGAGAGCGCTAGCGACTGCAAGAGTGCGAGTGAAGGCGAACGCGCTTAAGAGTGCGAGAAGATACGAGTGGGTTAAAGAGCGCGAGTGGCTACGAGTGGGAGTACGGACGAATGGGAGCATGGTCGAGCGGGAGCATGGGCGAGTGGGAGCACGGACGAGTGGTAGCAGCAGTAGGAGTGAGCGCCAGTGGGTGGGTGCGAACGAAAGAGTGGGTTTCAATATGTGCAATTTGAGTCGCTTTTGGCCGACTGGCACTCGCAGAAATTCTACCCGGCTGGGGAGTGAACGAAAGAAAGGCATGCATGGAGAACACACGGATACGAGTGTTGGGCGCAATGAGAACACGCGAATGAGAAATACAAGAGTTATTTTTGCGAGTTCAGCAACACTGATATAAAGTGCACTATTTCCGAAAATTCATTTTCAAAAAATTAGGTGCGGTGAATTTTTAAGCAGAATACACATTTTTTCAATTGTTGATAATGATAAGACACATCTATAAATTATATTGCGAACCCTGGGTAGTCAAAGGCTACCATGCGTCTCCTTAAGACGTATCATGAAAAATCACCTTTTTTCATACCTCGGGGCAGAAAGGGGCAAAACAAGATATTCATTTTCGGAAAGTACACTAATTTTCAAGTATAATGAACAACAAGCGATCTTTCCGAACCGTTTCAAAAAAAAAGTACAGCCACTTTGAATATTATAACTTTAAACTATTGCTCGATTTATTATTTGTTTTTCAAGTCTGAGAGAGAAGAAAGGCTTGTATCGACTAAATCGAATGGCAGCTATAATTCCAGCGAATAACCTTTCAAATGAAATCAGTTTGATCCCAGTCGGAATCTTAACTAAAAAGATATATTCATTTGAATAACTTAGGTTTGAAAATCTTTCATCTATTTCACCTTTGAAGTTCTGTAAAAAATTAAACTCTCGTCTTCGGGACTTAATATTCAACCTGTTAAGGAACAGAGAAAAATGTTAAATCACGACAAATCGAAGATAAAATTTTGAGGTTTTGTCCGGCTAGGCGACACTATGAGCCGCATCGAAATGGTACCCCTTAAACGTTCTAACTAGAATCGGTTGTGTCACCGGAGCCGGAATACGATTTAGAACCAGCCAGCATTCTGGCAGAGCTTAACTGGGAAGTTTAGTAAAATTTCATCTGGAAATAAAAACTTTCTGGCAACGCTCCAGCACTCCGTTGAATTCTAACGATTTCACCACCTGGGCGCCAGGTTGACGATATGAAATGAACTTTGTTTGCTTTCGACAAGTTTTGATTCGAGCCAACAAAATCCAGCCGAATACAGGAACGATTTTCTACCTGTTTACTTCGGAGTACTTTCAATTTCACCTGGTATTGCGCATTTTCCACCAATCTGGACTCCGCACTTTCAAAGTGCATCAAACACCTGTATTTCAAGTGATATAGATGGTACTTTCATAGACAGACCAGTCGAACTAACCAGTCTATGAGAAGAATTTAATAGAAGAATAGCAAGTGCGCAGTGCGGTTAGAATCCAGTTTTAGTGCCACAAGCAATACTGGTACAAACCTAAGAGGGGCCCCGTCGAATGTAAAGTTCATAGGAAAGAGCCACCGTCATTTGATGGATTGAGAAAAAACAGAAAAATGTAAATAAATACAACCACATATATAGCACCCCTATCCCGTTTGTATTGAACTGACATCAACATCTCAGCGGGCATACCAATAAGGGCCCCACTGACCGCTCAAATTGTTCTGTTCGTTCTACTGGAAGCTAAATTATTGTGTCGATTGAACTCGGATTATACCCCTGGTACTTTTTGCATTAAAATCAATCAGCGAGATGACTCCATGGGCTTGGCGGTGGACTCCAATTTTTTACGCTTAGGAATTTGTGGCTTGGAGACCTTGGATTCTGTTGATCCCTAGAATCTAATAGCAACACGGCGCGTGCTTCAGGTGGTGGATAGAAGCAAAGGGATACCCTGACGACTGGCAGATTGAATTATTTTTGCTGTCAATTCAACTAGATCCAGGCCGATGCAGTATCTTATGGTTGCATGGTTCATTACATATAATCTAAATTAAATATTCAATTTGCACAATGTTTAAAACTTAAGTTAATTAGCCAAAGTATTGGGATCATACCAATTTAAACCCAAATCTAAAGTAAATATCATCATTTGGATAGTTCACTTAAACTTAAAATTTTTAAATTCAATACATTTTGCGTATTGAATTTAAAAATTTTAAGTTTAAGTGAACTATCCAAAGTATTGGGACCATATCAAGTTAAATGTTCAAAATGTGCCTAGTTATCTTGAAGAACCATCATCCACGCGAACCAACTAAAGTTGCTATGTTCCCACATATAAGCAACTTTGAATACGTCCCTCCCGTTCTTTTCTTCTACTTCATTTGTCTGTTTTTGTTTTAATTCTATTAGTTTGCTTTTCCACTACTCATGTATACCAAAAAATTAGTCAATCTATACGCGTACGTACGTAAAACGTACAAACGCCGCTAGCCTTCGCGATAACACAAACCGGCTCACAAACGCGAACATGCAATTGCAATCATCCACGCATACTCGCGATCATGAGTCGGTCACGTTAGGAAGTCCCAGCCCTCGTTCTTAACAGCCTAAATTCATGTCTTCAGTTGGACCAATAAAAAGTGAGGCTCATATTCATTAGACAACACATTCCACAGAAACGTGACCGCGAACTCTAGTGTTATGATGGAACTCTCTTCTAGTA
This sequence comes from Topomyia yanbarensis, assembly GCF_030247195.1. Taxonomy (NCBI): domain Eukaryota; kingdom Metazoa; phylum Arthropoda; class Insecta; order Diptera; family Culicidae; genus Topomyia; species Topomyia yanbarensis. The sequence goes on along the minus strand of NC_080670.1, from coordinate 182,420,717 downwards.
CCAGAACCGTACGCTAAAAACTAAGTAGCAAATTCACGGTCCGCGCGATCATTTAAGAACACACGCGAATATGCATATGGCCAGGGACAGGTACAAAATCGAATTTATACACGCGAAATCACATACGTTCTGGCAAACGCGACAAACACGTGAACATACAAACGTTCAAGCTTTTCGCGATCTTCCACACACATCTTAACACTTATAAGTTGGCATCACATAATCACAAAATACATACATTTGCTATCAAACCTTATGGAGAAACATATTATATTTATTTCTGAACAGCCAACAGTAGTACTGTTCAATGCATCTTTTCATCACATTCTGCAGCGCAATTATTCGTCAAGTATACATCAATTCATTAACCCTACCCCAACCCACACCCTGATCCTATCCCATGGCGTTTTTGTGGTCTGCATGGACCATTCTGCCATTATCTCTCCTATCATCGGCCTTGGACTGACTTGCGCTCTCATTGCCCCACCAAACGCTACAAAATGAAAATGAAAATTAATAAAAAAATTATTCGAAAAATACTAGTTTTTAACGGCAGTGTTGCCATGTATGCAACTTTTTAGTTTTAAACTGAAAGTGCATTTTCCTCTTAATACATATATTACTGCAGGCCTTTTTTACACATAAACTGTTATTATATCGGCATTGTCGGTATAATAACAGTTTATGTGTCGGTTTCGGGCACTCTCTTAGGATACTGATGACATGCTTCTCAGGATTCTGTTTGGATCCATGTCAGGCTATGCAATCACTCCAAAAATCGATTTTCAAACCGAGGCCTGGAGGGCCGAGTGTCATATCCCATTCGATTCAGTTCGTCGAGATCGTAAAATGTCTGTGTGTGTATGTATGCGTGTATGTATGTGTGTGTCAAATAATGTCACTCAATTTTCTCAGAGATGGCTGAACCGATTTGCACAAACTAAATTTAAATGAACGGTATAACGCTCCTATAAGACGCTATTGAATTTTTAGTTGATCGGACTTTCGGTTTCGGAGTTACGGGTTGAAGAGTGTGGTCACACAGCAAATTCCTATGTACACTGGTAACCCTAGGATGTCCGAATAATGTAGTACATATTCGAATACGTTCAACATTACTTGGATTTGAGGGTCTAGATCACTAATAGCCAATTAAAGTAGTTTTGACCATATTGGTCACCTATGACTCGCCAAGTTTCCGAGGAAATGTCACACCTATTTCCCAGCAAACTGTTAACCGATGTTTACAAACTTGCAAATGAAAGATATAATACTCCCTTTGACTGCTATTGAATTTCATTCAGTTCTGACTTTTGGCTCCGGTGTTACAGGTTGGTAATTGCGGAATTTCTCATATAAACCTGTACAATCGTAATACCCCATAGGTTTAAAATCTATTGAAATGAACATCAATTTACTTCGATTCGCAGGCCTAGATGGCGAATCAAAAATTATTGGAATATATTGTCCACTATCGATAATTCCGGAAGTCCCGGGGTTCCGGGCAAATTCCAAATCTAAAGCCACTTCGGTGATGACAACCAAATTTCAATTAGTCTCAAATGGAAGGTATAAAATGAAGTTCGGTGTTGAACCTTCCACCTACCCCTCTACCTCCGACCTCTCACCCCCCACCCTCTCAGACCAACCTCCCACATGCATTCCCTTCACCCACCCCGTATACTACAATAAGTTAGATGATTCCCGATGCATCCTCCCTCTCCCACTAATTATATCTCTTCCCTTCACCACCATGAAGTTAACATGAAGACAACATTGAACTCACGCTGATTAAGCTATATAAATATTATATTTTTGTTTGTTTCAAGTATCGACATGTTGCTTATCAGGTTCGTGACAGTCGTGCTATTAAATAATAGTTTGGATAAATGAGAAAGGCACAATTGCACCACTAGGTGGATTGAAACAGGTTTTTTTATTAGTCGTGGGAGCGTTTCGACTTCGTCTAATCAGAAACCGACACTATCTTTTTGTCGGAATAGCATAGCACAGTTCATATTTTCAATGAAATCCAGTGTAAAGTTCTGATGATTATCCTGCTCATAGTTCCAGTGGAGCTTAACACAATGCTCCCATAATCTCCTTCAACAATTGATTCCTGCTCAAAACTCCAAACTGATAAAACCTTCTAGTTTATACTGCCTTCGACTACCTTTTCCATGCAATTGTACTAGATCGGAAGGTAAACATTGCAGCTGCTTCTAGTAATTCGAGAGAAGCACCTGATTAAAACTGGTTTTTCGTGTTTGATGACGCCAACAGTTCCAAGGAAAAATTGTTTTAGAACCATGAAAGGGTTACCAAGATTCTGATAAGACCTGGCAGGCATTGGAAGCGATTTCAATTCTTGGTTAGTTCAAGCAAAGGTGTGCTGTGTAAAAAAGGGGGCGCTAACAATAGGAGAGACCGAGGAGATTTGAGACTGAGGAGAGTTTAAACAGTATTATTTAATTTATGAATCAAAAGAGAATTTATACATTTGATACAGAGTAACAAAAAAAGCAAAAAATGCCAATTTTTTCAAAAACACAAAGTTCATGAGAAAGAGCATAAGATGCTTTTTATGCAGTTAGGTAGAACACAATAAATATCTTTCTAAATAACACTGTAAAATACACATACGTACATAAAAACTTAAGCCTACTGTGAATAACAAAATACTGGCTCAATAAAAGTACCTTCGCTGGTCTATTACTATGAGTGTCTATAGTTTACATGAACTTAGAAAAATTTTGTGGACGACTAGATGCGCTCGAAGCAAATCGCAAACCATTTTTCTAAGATAATGTAAACAGTACAAGCGAACTGTCAAAATGAAAACTCTAGTTCATTTGTGACGTCAGCGTAAAGTATTCAATTAAAGTTGCCCACATTTATCTATGTGTGCGTACGGTTGTCACTTTTTTCGAACAAAAAGGAAAATTGAAGGAGAAACCAGATTCGCTTAGTGCCATACTTTGTTCTGATTGGTTACACAAATAAAAATTGCACAAACTTTGTTTGTAGAAATAAAACCTCGACCACCTCTACCATTGAATCTAATCACGAAATGAAAGAGCACTATCATGGAAAACATAACAGTTACGTTATGATGAATCATAATCTCCCGTATTTTCCGGTCCAGCACTTTGCCTGCTCCCCTTCTCGGTGTACCCACACCCCACCTTTACTACAAACAAACGAGCAACCACTTTCATCTTCTACAACGGCTTGAAACCGACCGACACGACGCACAGTGGCTGAAGGCTGGCCAAAACCTCAAAAATTTATTTTTGAAATATTGACATTTTATATTTTTCCTAAATTTCCCATGTATTGAATGATGTATATTCAAAATTTTATAATCATTGGATAAGAACACGATTTTTAACACGAGTTTAAACGCAGCAAAGTCCGGACTTTTTAATGATTTTCATTTCCGAAACCACCATTGCTCTGTTCTTTTCAAATGCATGTTGCTCTTTTGATTTTGGTCCGATTTTAGCACAATTAGTTTCATTGTGTAGAGGAACGAAAGAACTTGGTTAGCGAATAAATTACATTTGGTAAATTTGCTTGGAACTATGACTTTTTAGTTTAAATATGTTTGAGGTGTTCATATCAAAAATATTTTTTTCGCTAATGGATTCTGTACAAATTTCGGAATCATTTCGGAGCGGTCACATAGTATACTTTCTATGGGAAATAACCTCTACTTTTCGAATATCATGATCTCGTTCTGCGCCTAGGTGCGCAAAAAGTTTTAAGGAGATTTTGAAGCTTTGTTGCTGATATGGAGACGCATGGTGTTTTGTTTAAAATAGTTAGACAATCTACAGTAAACCAACACGTTATACAATGGATTTAAAGAAGTGTTCTTCATTTTTTATGATATTGTTGACATTGGTGAACAGTAACGGAAAATCTATAATGAAAACGGGATCATAGTTATAAGAAAGGTTCAATGATACTGTATGGAAAAATGCATTTAATATTGTACGACTTTTGACATGAAAAATGAGCTCAGCACCTCAAAATTAGCTTAAATTGTGATTTTCAGCCAAATTAGGTAACATTTGAGGTTTTGTCCGACTTTTATTTGAAGACCCGCCACTGTGCGACGCGGTGCTCCGCGCGGAATTCGCGTGACGTGACGTGCGATCCGACCCCCTCGACCTAACTGCTTCTTTGCAGAAGATAGGTAGGAACGGATGCGGAGACCAGTTTCTTGGCCTCCCACGATTTGGACTTTCTTCCTTTCCTTGAATGGTTGCTGTGATGACTGAGTTGCAGTCGATGCCGCTGCCGCCGACGCCGCCGCGCCGCCGCAATTCGTTTGGAGTTTTCTTGTTGTCTGTTTCATATTCACACGTTACAGTTAAACTTGAGCCGGGGTTGGTTGGCTGCTGGACGGAGGGTCACAGCAGGAAGCGGTAGACGTTTGATTAGATCACCGAGTGCTTCTTTCGCGAAGATGTATTGTTTTGCGGGTGCAATGAATTCATCTAAAAGTGGGTAAAATGTCGGTTTGTTGAACTTTTGGGAAATTTTTCCAACTTTTTAATATGTTTGGAACTGGAATAACTCTTTCATAATAATTTTTCGAGAATTATTTTATTTTCTTAAGCGGATTATTGTTCTGTTTCAATATCGTAGTCTTTTTTTTATTTCTAAGAGCCGAGCTCTCCACTAACTTCGGCTTAGGGTGTAGCAGTCAACTGTCAAAATTCATTTTGAAGTGAAATAGGTTATAGGTCAAGCACAGTCGACAAAAGAGAAAACTTGTTTAAATATTAATTTTAGAACAACACACATCCAAACCCTTAGACTAAAACGGGTATATGGTTATTTCACAAGATCTACTTAATTAAATGTCATTGAGATTTCACACTGACGTCGGATTTCAAAACTACCAAATGATGTGATTTGGGTGAATCCCAGATAAATAAAGGGCAGACAAACATGTTAGCAAACGAACATTTTGCAAACCGCTTGTCAGTTTGCAGTCTAAATATAATTTTGTGTTTTTTGTTAGTTTGAAAGTTGAAAAAAGACATTTCTCGAATCCAATTTAAAAATTCATCCGGGAATTAATTACTAGAATTTCGCATTTAGACCCCTATCATTCAAATTTTTATTTCGATTACACAGCCTTTCAACCGGATGAACCAAAAAAGTTCATTCAAATTCGTTTCCCATCGTCATCATTCGCGGGTTGCTTGCCGCTGTAGACGGTAAAACAGACATACTTCCCAATCCCAATGCTATACCCACATCATCCAAGCAAATCCCAGCCTCCCAGCACGATACTCTATCTTCGCCACAACCGCGCCGGCTGCTGCCGGGGGAAGCAGCAAGCAAACAAGCGCACTAAAAAGATCATCGCAAAAGGCGGCTGGTCGCGGATGAAGCTCTAAAACACAGTTGGCACAACTTTTAAATGAGCGGCACTTCTTCAGCAAACTTTGCTCAAGTTGTGGTAGGTAGGTAGGTTTATACAAGCGGAAGGAGCCTGAAGAAGAGGCGACACAATAGCAGCGCACTAATCGTGCAATAACAATTAACAAGTGTGGCGCAGTGGCAGTGGAGGGTTAGGAGTCCCTCTCTCTCTCTCTCTCTCTTTTTCTTATTTATAATCCGTTGTTACCAGCTCACTTGACGAGGTGAGAAAAAGATCTCCGAAATCGAGGACCCGGTGGTGCATCATGAAGGGGCTTTGTGTACAAAAGTGTGATTTTTAAACAGATATTGACTATGGTAATTTAAACTATAGTTCCTTTAATACTGTACACCTATGTTTGAGCTAAGCCGATTTAATTAACTATTTCCAACTAAGTAGAAGTCAACCATCTGTGACATTTGGCGTAAATAAAAAAATTCTAAACAAAAACCGAGTGACAATTCCCAACGTTGAGCCACCCTAACACAGAAATTTACATAATACAACGGCAATGTGCGACTCGGTAAGGTGCGAAATGAGAAATTAACACATGTTAGGTGGTCATTATTAGTTTACTGGTTTATGGTGTGGCGCCCCCTTCTTCATCGACCCCTGCCAAATTCGACCAAAATTGAGAGCGCGAAATTAATTGTATATTTTAGCGGTATTTATAGTCAAGCACACACAAGCGCGACTCGTGGTCCATTGCTGTCAGCCCCGGTGAATTTCTGTCGCGAGGTGATTATAGGCAAACTGGCCGCAAAGTGGTCCATGGCAATTGTGCACCTTGTGATTGAACAGTAATTGGTTTCGAAAATTGCTGTTTAGTCATCAGCGCGACACATTTCGACGGTGACGTCTTGTGTGCAGACAAGGTGCTGTAGAATGGATCGGACAATCACGCCAATTGAGGTGACATTTGTTTGGGCTGAGCAAAGTAATTTCTTTGTTTGATTAGTGTTTATTTAACCAACTGGAGAACTAATCCACAGGGAGTCAATGTACGTGGGAAATACGCATGGTCTTAAATGAGTAGAATGATGAATGTTGAATCATGTATGAGGATTGAGAATTGACAGAAACTTTTTTCGGGACAAATTTATCCCTTAGAGTTACCAGTAAAGTAGAACGACCAGTTCTCCATTTCGAAAGATTCTTAACTAAAACTTTGTAGCGTCTACGCTTAGGTAAAACTTGGACACAAAATGAGCAAGTTTATATTTCAATTGAATAGTAGTTTCCTCTACTACTAATGTGTTCAATTTTTCTCCTCCATCATCAAGGCCGCATTTAATTTCTGGCCTTTCTTTTAAATCCTGTTCGAATGAATTTTCATTTGCATAATCAAATGCGCGAGGGTCTGTGTTTTCTGATTCGAACTCATTCGAATGTTTCCATCATATTCCATGAGCTGCCAATAAATCCAGCCCTATTTCCTAAATCTCTTTGACTTGTTCCGGTTTCCTCATACATCCCATCTACTAGACATTTTACATCTTCCGAATCGCCGCAAACCATCATTCAAATTTGCCCAAAAAATTACATGAATTTGCTGTTTAAACTAGGTTAAAAAAATTAACTAACAGTGTGATGATAAAAGTATACTTTTCTTGTAATTCTCGGGTCATTTCTCAATCAGGTTAGATCCATCTCCGTGGTACTTATGGAAGCATCACTGAGTCGGTGGCCTCCCTTTAAGTAGGTATTATATCAACATTTCCTATCATATCCTATGTACCGGTGCAGATAGTCGTGGGCAGCAACGACGGACTTCATGCTATTGAACTGGAAAGATATAATGCTCAATTGTTAGTATGTAATCTACAATTTGTCGATGAATTTTTATATCTTCAGTATTTAGGTCATGTTTTTTTTGGAAAAGGCGTATTCCGCTACCTTAGAATTGAAGTGCAATAGTAAATATTTATCAGAATCCCCAAAACTTTTGCAATAATATATAACAATTAATATTCAAGTTTGTGTTTTCTACAAACACCTTCTTCAACTACATCTAAAATTGAACTTTGCAAAGGTTTGAGATAGAGCTCGATTGTCTTCAATATAGTGGTAGAGCAACACATTTTAAACAAATTTGCTCATTCTTTCATGCATTCCATTCTACGAGAAACCCAAATGCAAGCTTTAGAGTGTTCCTTAAACACGGTTCAATTTATACAATTTTTGTAGTCTTTGCTTTCTTCTATAGAAAGGCTAAGTAATCAGTCCGAAAAGAGCCCGGAGGGCCGAGTCTCTTATACCATTCGACTAATTCGACAAAGTTCTGTGTGTATGTATGTATGCGACCAACAATTGCACATCGATTACTCGGACATGGACGAACCGATTTTATTAAACTTAATCTCAAATGAAAGGTACTATTGGCTGCTATTGGTTTTCATTCAATTTTGACTTTCGATTCCGGCGTTACGGGTTGAAGAGTGTGGTGAAATTCTCATAAAATCGGAATCAGTATGTTATAAAAAAGATGCAAAACTTCACAAAATGTGTTCTAAATTGCTAGGATTTATAGTTTCAGCTTACTGATACCCAATCCTACCCACATTGAACACTTTGACCACCTTCGGCGGAAGCTACAGGAAAGTGGCTCCTAAAATGAATTCTCAGAAATGTCTGACCCGATTTTCACAAATTTTGTCTAAAATAAAAGCATCCAAATTGCCTGCTATAAAATTCCATTGTAATTGAAGTTCTGGTTCCTGTGTTACGGGTTGGAGTAGGCGGTCATATGCGAAATTCCAATATAAACCGGTATAGCGATAGTTCTGGAATTAAATTAGCATCTGTTTCTCATATATCGCTGACTCGATTCTCACAATCTTAGTCTTATATGAAAAATGTATCTTTCACATTGATTGCTACAAAATTTCATTTGAATCGAAGTTATGAGTAAAAAAAATCACACGATAACATGTGAATTCCTTATATAAACCTTTTTGCCATTCTCATGCAATCGCTCTGAAAATCGATTACCTAAACCGCTGAAGACAAAATTTAGCTAACGCTGATTAAGCTAAATAATTATTCCGCTTCTTTGTTGCAAATGTTTCACCACCGACACTTAGCTCATCAGGCGTTCGTAACAGTCGAACGCTTGTACATGGAATTACTGTTCTGGTAAATGAGAAAGGCACAATTGCACCACTAGGTGGATTAAAACAGGTTTTTCACTTTACATACACTAAAGTCACCTTGTAAGTAGCGTTTTGGCCACTATTTGGGTTTTTGGTTGCCCGGCGGACCCTTCTTGTCAGGGCGGCCTAGGTGCTTCTATCACCATTTTGGATTTTCGTAACACAACAAGGAAGTAAACAAACAAATCTAAATTTGCCGACTTTTATTTACTCCCAATCCTCTTGCTGCTCTCTGCACTCTACACTGCTTGTCGATCTGCTGCTATTGACGGGAAGACAGCGATTTCGTCCGACCGGCATGTCGTTGGCTGCTCCGACAGCGGTCCTTGGCGTTTAGCTAGGGAAATGAGCTTGGCTCCTTTGTTGGAAGCCCCCTTGCAACGTTGGCGAACTGTCGCCGGATCGACTTGCTTGCCGCAAGCGATCCCAGAAGTTACCGCAGTGCACTTCCCCACGGGGAACCTTTGTCCACCCTGTTTCGTTCTCCTTGACGATTAGTTGTAGAGGAGCGCTTGGCTCGTTTAAATTATTCTCTACAGCGAGAACGGTCGGTGATTCGATTCCTTAACGTTTAGCCGGGGTAGTGAAAATACTCCTTTTTGTTTGCGCTTCATAGCTTAATGGCGTATCGACTCTGTCTTGACGTTTGCTCGAACCAGGGGCCGGAACTCTGACAGATTTAACTGATCGTCGCACGCGCGCGCTTCACTTCCCGTTGCAATAGTGGCGCAAAACTGTCCCGAAAAGGGTTTGCTAATCCGGGAGTCTAATTATAACCGTGATTCGTCATGCTCATACTTTGTAGTGTACATCAGGAAGCGAACATGGAGCTCAAGCTCGAACGAGTAACTCACATACAACTGCACCACGCAAGAAACAGGGTTTTTATAGCGTTCAGAAGCTTAGCTCCGATAGAAAACTTCGCTGCAAAAAAAAACAACATGTAACACAACGGCGAATACAACAGTATTACAACTAAGTCCCCGTGTCTATGTATTTTATTATTTATTTTATGTTATTTGGTCGGTGTTAAGTCAGACCGGACTAAGTCGCAAAACACAAAAAAATGAGATAATGATAACAATGGGTGAAGAATTTCTTCAGCTACATTCGACTTTTGCCAGATTTAAAATATGTAACCATAAACAAGAGTTATGGCAAAAAATAATTCCCAATTGTAACGTAAAGGATGTTGCGATTCAAATTTTAAACCCGTTTTTCTCGAAACCAATATTTTATCACTTAGTCCGATCTGATTTAACACCGACCATTTTATGTTCGAATCACCGAAAAATAGACCAAAATACTTCAAACGATTTATGTCGAAATATGGAGAAGTTGAATCTGTTATGAATGACACTTGAGGAACCCGACTAGGGTTCCTAGTACCGAACCTTTTGTGTGGCGAACCGGTTCTACGGTACTGAAACCCACAATAGCGGTAAAATACCGGTACCAGGAATATTTTTGTTGGAAAAAAAGTAAATAACACCGGAGCGAACAAAAAGGTTAAAATATATGCTTTCATTTTTTAGGGTTATGCAAATGACCTACCCTTTTTCCCGGAGATTTTCGAAACCTCACCTTTACCCCGTAGTATTTCAACACGAACTTCGAATCTCCCTCTTCGAAACAACTTATCTCCTGCCAAGCCCCTCCCCCTCTATCGACACAAAAAAATGTCTACCGTATTGTATGATTCTCGTAAATCTATTTCTAAGAAATTTGTTGAGTACGGCTTTCATCTACATTTATATCCTGGTCGTAGAATTGTTTCTGAAAACCGCATTTTTGTGGGCAAAAAAATTCTGTTAGACAATCTATACGCGAACGGAGGTCTTAGCGGGATAAATGTACTTTACATATGTTTTTCTACCATTTAATCCCACTATGTTTGTTTATAGTTAAATGCACTCGCACTTCACTATTTAACAGATACCTGGTATTTCGATTACTATTTGTAATCTTCTTCAGTGTTTGTATCAGTCTTTAGGAAATTACGAGATTGCTAAGTATTTTATCTAGGAAAATGGTACAAACATAGTGGAATTAAATGGTAGAAAAACATATGTAAAGTATTCTAAGAATTTTAGTCTATCTACACTAGAGTATTGGCTTGATTAAGGAAACGTGTCGAAAAAATCAATTTCTACTCATTTGTTGCTTATCCACTGCACAAGCAGTACAGTATCGTTCCTATGGCTGCGCAGTGAAATCAGAAAATTACAGAAGTGAATCACATATAATCAAACAACGCTGACCACAAACTCTGGTCAGATCCCTATGTGCCCTATTCGGATTGAAGTTAGCTATGAAGTCGGCGTTCGTTCTTTTATAGTTTACAGATTTAAGAGCAAAATGAGTACAGGCGTGACATAGACCCTTATTATGTCGGCATACAATGAATAATGGGAACCAACCGGAATGTCGATTCAAATCGATTGTTGTTTTATCCAGGCCAGTGCACACAAATTTAATGAAAGATCATTGTAAATAATTGTAAATAGTTAAAATATCCTGTTGCGTCCAACGGCATGACAGGCCGAAGTTATTAAACAGGCCTCTATATATGCTAAAAGATTAATTATATTCGTCATTGTAATCTTTTTCGATATTTTCGGTACCGGTACTGGTATTTTCAAACTAACATCCAAACTACAATCAAAAGTTCGACCAACAATATTGAGACCAACAACCAGTACCACCAATGGAGCACCAAACAAAGAAATGCCAAGTATACTACACCCAAAATTAGGCCGTAATATCTTTACGGTAATACGAAAAAAATTCTCCAATAGCAAGACGGTTAATACGAAAACGGTTCTGGGTACCCAAAATGAAAAAAAAACTATACATTGGATGGTGTTTATGTTAGCCCAGTCAAAAAGGGGAAGTTGCTGGCTAACGGGGGGCTATTTGCCAACTCGGATGCGCTAATTGCCCTTCAATTTGCCAGCAAATTGCTGGCAATTAGGAGGCTATTCCAAATGCAACATTTGGGCGATTTGCCGCCGTCATTTTTTTACCGCCCAACCCGCCCTTAAATCGCCCACGGAACGCACCATTTAATCGCCCTTAATTGCATAATATGAAAATTAAAAATAATACTTATTTTCGGATTCATTATCTACTCACATATACTTACCAGTATACTAGGTAATCACCACCAACTTATAGGAAGAATCAAAGGTGAAATTGGTATTGCACACCAAAACTTATCACAACCTGACGTTCATTAAGGAGGTCAGAGATCTTGTTCTACTATACTTACACACGATTCCACAATTTTCTACATTCGTTGGCTAAATGAAGTGCACTAGACAAACAAAATACAAGTGAGAACACACCAATTGTTCAAAAAACAATTTTAAGCTTAAGCCAAATATGAACCGCCATGTTTGAAAAACGCAGTCCATTTCAGCCGCCAGAAAATTTGTCTAAGTATTGAAATTACCTTTAAATCGCATTCGCAAATTGCATTTGTTCCTAGGGGCAATTAGCACAGGCGAGTTGAGTCAAACGTCAAACTTTTTAAATCGCCTGACCATGTTCGTCCGCTCTTTTTTGACAGGGAGAGCACTCTAGTTACACACTTAAAATCCATTACCTACCAGTAGGTAATTTTTATTTACTGTCCTTATTTCACTGCCGGAAAACAAACGAGAGGGAATGATTTTTTTACTCAAAATTAATGGGATGAAGTTTAGTCGGCTTTGGAGAATATCGCATTATTTTTGGGTAAATTTGGATTCCCTCTCTTTCGTTTTTCATTGGAGGAAGTAGGATGCACAGATTTAAGATTACCTACTGCTAGGTAATGCAAATTTTCTGTGTATTTTCTTCGCTTGAACCTGAAACTGAGTCAGGTTCTAACCCCAACCGCTGTCAGTTCATACATTTTGACAGCTGTTGGAGTTAGGAACTGACTCAGTTTCGCCTCAAACAAAAACCACATTAGAGTGTGGCCATGAGGCCATGACGTATCCAAACGAACATGAAATTTGACGTGTTCACAATAGAAATACGTCAGATTTCTGCTCGTTTGTATACGTCAAACTCGTCTTGGCCACACTCTAACTAGCCCGCTTGGAAGAAAAACGGGCAGCCAGCAAAAATCCGACAGGATTCCGGCAGCTGTCAAAATTATCAAAATGGCGCTGCCAGAATTCAGCTATACTCCTTCCAGTTATGGCAGGCAGATTCGCCTCGCCGGTTCTGGTTTGTTTATCGTTGTATCATTTTCGCCATATTTACATTTTTCCAAGAAGAATAGTTTTGGCAGATGAAGAAATAAGGAGAAACAAAGATTTTGGTTTCAAACATGGTAAGTAATATGGATTTCATGTCGCCAGACATGTTTTTGTCATAAATTTACATAAAATTAAAAAAAAAAATAAGAAAAAATGCAAGCAAAACCTGAAGCGGTACAAAACCGATCCTGCCGGTGCGTGCCTGGCAGAAATCCGGAAGAAAAAACCGTTAATAACCGTAAGGCGAAAAATTCTGCCAGAAACGGTTGTTGCATTTTAGCCGGCCGGCTGGGCAGCGCAGGCAGAATTTTTCGCCTTACGGTTATTAACGGTTTTTTCTGCCGGATTTCTGCCAGACACGCACCGGCAGGACCGGTTTTTTACCGCTTCAGGTTTTGCTTGTATTTTTTCTTAATTTTTTTTAAATCTTTTGTAAATTTATAATAAAAACATGTCTGGAGACATAAAATTCATATTACTTACCTTGTTTGATACCAAAATCTTTGTTTCTTCTTATTTTTTCCATCTGCCAAAACTATCCTTCTTGGAAAAATATAAATATGGCGAAAATGAAACAACGATAAACTGCCTGCCATAACTGGAAGGAGTATAGCTGAATTCTGGCAGCGCCATTTTGATAATTTTGACAGCTGCCGGAATCCTGACGGATTTTTGCTGGCTGCCCGTTTTTCTTCCAAGCGGGAGTTTATGTCAAATAAAATAACTCTGCGAGAAAACATGTCTTCATTTTTTCTGAGAGGGCATCATTTGTCGTGAAATTCGATATGTCAAACGCTTCTGATAGTGTCAAACTAAGACTCATATTTCTTTATTTTAAATTTAAATTTCATTTTCACGTTTTCTGAGTTGAAAAAAAACATTGTTGTAATCACGAAAATCAGCTTTATCGATGTATGTAATAAAAAAAAAAAATTCTCGTTTAATGACCTAATTAGCTGCAATTCCAGTGCGTTCAGAGAATTAAGTGCATGCGGGTACGAAATTGGCCTCCTTAGCCTTGTACCTCTTCAGAATATTTTTCAAGTTATATCACGATGCTTATTTTGGTCAGAAAGGCGTATTGCCATCGTGAAACCTCAGAAGTGGAAGTACACGGTGTTGGAGGCATTCTTTCAAGTACACCTGTCATTTGATCGTTCCGGTTGTTAAGAACGGGGTGCTTCGCTTTCCTCGTGAGCAAATTGCCTGCCAAATCGTCTATTTTATGGTAAACTTAGGTATCTTCTGCTTTCTAACTCCCTCAGAGACGTTGAATTCATGACGAACAGTGAAAAAAGGAAGCTGTCGGAAATCTTATTTCCCCTAAGTCTCGGCATCCATTACAAGACATTGCAGATTCATTTACAGCTATGTGTAGAGCTTTTGCGCTCTTAATTTCCCCATTGTATTCTACCGTTCATCACAATTGGACGCCTTTCAGGGTTTGTGCATGTGTATTCGCGTTTTTTTGTATCTTGTGGAAAAGTTTTGCTCAAATGCAGTTTTTTCGCCACGTCTCTCGCTGAACCATCAGGATTCCTCTTGATAGCTTCCACTACTGTTTACCAAAATCCTCATTACTTTTTATAAACAAGCGTAGCTAATTTGTTAGTACCGAAGGTCCCAAAGAATCATTTTTTTGCTCTAAATCAAGATTTTGGGAGTATATTGAACTGATCGAATGCGGTTTTGTGTTGCATTTCACCTACACCTACACAAGTTTCCTTCAAAAGTTCATTCAATATTTGTCTATTTTTGAAGCAGCAGTTTTAAGTGCTATTTAAAAGTCGCTCTTGAATATATATACGGCTTTATACTGCTGTTATGCATTCAAAATGCTGATTACGGACAAGAAGTTTTCAAATAGATTTTTGAATGCTGATTAACAACAATTATGCATACAAAATGCTAGCATGCTGCAAGAAGCATCTGAAATGCAACTAATATGCTATTTTACAGCATACACTACATACATACAAAGATTGTGTCATTTTATATAAAATTAATTATGCACAGCTATTTAATACACTCATACCAATCTCGTGATTGTTCATAGTCGGGCAATCAAATAGACTTTAAACGAAATCACGAAGTACTTGATTTTCACCTGTTCGCTATCCCGCACTAATGAACAGTACGTGACGATCGTAAAGGGCAACGGCTAAGTAAGAGGGCCTTCCACCGTTTTTATGCATGAAGCGATTCTTCGCGTTTATATTAAACTGTTATCTTTGGCAAATGGTGCATAATGTAGAGTGAAGTGTGCAGTAGGGTGCCGCTAACATAAATACTCAGTCGATTCTATGCCATTTTTGCTTGACCTTGCAACTGAGTCAGATTACAACCCGAACCACTGTCAGTTCAGCAGTTTGACAGCAGATGGGTTTAAAACCTGACTCCGGTTTGACCCCAGCAAAAACAACATTAGATGGAATTAGTAATGGAATTTGCGTTTCGACTGAGTCTCATCAGAACCCGACACTCACCCGGAAACACTATTTGGGTTTCTGAGCAAACCTCTAGTCCCGCAAGAAAAGGAGTTCTGACTAAGCTGATGAGAATTAATGAAATCGAAACCATCAGAGGTATATAAACATTTAAAACAATGGGAAGCCCATAGTTTTAATTTTTTTTAACAGTAAAAGCCTGAAGAAAAAGGGATCATTTTATAAGTAATTGTCTTAACATTATATCTCAACAGTGTGCAAATGAGAGCCTCTCTTTGTTTACTTTCTCTTTCGGTTATTACGGCATCATCTTAAAACTTTTCAATATTGTTTCAGGATATATACAAAAACTCTGATTTCGACCAGCTTATTCTGCTAAAACTTGAATAACAAACGTATAAACTGCTGAGTTATTAGCGAATGAGAAAGTAAACAAAGCGAAACTGTCACTTGCACTTAGGACCATTTGACATGTTTGTCGAGATATACATTGATGAAAACATTGCACATAAAAATTGGGCACGGAAAAAAAACTATTCAAATGACGCCTACTTGGATTTTCATTTAATTTCTATAGTTGTTTGGTTCGCACAAGGTAGATACTTATGGGTTAAAAATATTAACGAGTTTTCAGAAATATTCCCGTTGCTCTAATTTTCAATAACACTCACTTTTGTGCGATTTTGTGACCATAATTTTTGTTGAAACTGTATGAACTAAATATTTAAATGATAAACAAAGAATAAAGCATGCATTTTGTAAGAAAATGTAAAATCACAACTGAAAGGCTCTCTATTTGTTTACACCTTTCTATTTTTTGGTAAACTTTTCGAGTACGTAATTGTCAGTTTAAACCGGAAGCGCTCTATTCATATAACATATTTATATAGAGACACCCTAGCACATGGCACCCCGGGGACGACTGGCGCAAATCCGACAAGACCAAAAAGACCCTCCGAAAAGAAGGCAACCCCGGCAAGGTGATTGAAAATGAATCCGGCGACACCACCAGTCGGGACCGACTGAAGATTAAAACGAACGGACGGGTTAATGTGTTACCTTCCCGAATGGCGCTGAAGAATGAAATCAACAAAAAAAAATCATTAAACATTTAAATTGGTTGGTCGGTATCGTTTCATTGGACTAAAAAGGTGTAAGGTCAGTAATGAGATATAGCAGTATGATTTGCTGTTGGTAACCGCTACCGTCGGTTGGTAATTAGAACTCCACGATTTTTTTATTTGAAACAGGCGAAAAGAGATATATTGTACATATCTCATAGAGTTTTATGATCAAGTTTATGTAGCTTACAGATGAATTTTTTCAAGCGATCTGAAATATTTCAAATTGGATAATTGATACAAATATAAATAATTAATCCGTCAATCCTTCAACTTTTTATTGTAATTTATCAGTACATCTTGTGCCCGACGATGATCCAAAACTCCAACCATTTTGCACTTCTCGGCATCACCTACAAAGAAACGTTCATTACCGCCACCGGACTATATAATTGACAGTAATGAAGCTGTATTGTGCATACCCAGATAGTTCCTTCCATTCAACTTTCCCAAGCAAGCAACGAATACGGATCTTTTCAATCAACTGGCGAACCGGCTCTACAACGATGACTTCCTGGAAGGGGACCCCCTGTTATTAGCTGATGCTCCGAAAGAAACTTTGGCCTCCGATGCGACATAATGACGATCGTCATCCGGTGAACTATAACAACTGTACCGTGCATAATAACAAAAGGGGAAAACTATTTTCATTATTAAACGACGAACTCTTCCTTCAATCAAGGCACTTTTAAATCGTTCCCAAGTGAGGGCGGGTGAGAAAAAAAACGATAGTAGAGTTAACTCGTACTGGACATTGTCTGCAGTAACTACACCTACATATATGCAATGCAGACTGCTGTGCCTTTGGAAAATAACCCGACAGATAAAAAAATAACAATAGAGAAAAGTGACCATATCCGTTTTCCCCAGGCCGGGGGTACTGCCGCGTTTCCAGGCACAATTGCATACTGATATTGCCGCTGTTGTTGTAGCTGCTGCTGCTGCTGCAATTGAGATTTGAATTTTAGATAAGCCGTTGGCTTGACTTGATTGGAGCTAGCTAGTATCTAGTAAAGAAAATATCCATCAAAGAGAAAATATTTGCCCTTGGTATGATGGATCAAGCCAGGGAAATTCATTTTGCTTCTACTCGTCGATGCTGGTGGGTGTAATTGTTCTACTCTACGAATGAAAAGCTTCACAATATGTATAAGGTACACAGAGGAAGCAATTGAAAATTGTGCTCACTTGATTACATGCTTCATAACTATTATCAGCTTTGTTGCGAGAACAGTTTATGGGAATAAGTCTTCTTCGGGAAGATTATATGAATCGAATTTATTGAAACTTTTATGGGGATAAATATCGGATTGGTAGTTTTTAGACTGTAGACTTGCATGTTATGTATAGAGCATTGTATGAAAATGTATAAACTCACTTTTCTGACAGCTTAGAGCAGCGGTTCTCAACCCTTTTCGTATCACGGACCCCTTAGAAATCGCCCTGGATTTCTGCGGACCCCAACGGATAAACATCGATTTTGTATGCTATCAATATGTTATTTTCAGTTTAATAAGAAACAAGACTTGAAACTTAAATCTACACTCGGAAAATATATTTCTCTTCGCTGACCCCCAGCAATGACTTCACTAGGAGTCCACGGATCCCAGGTTGAGAATCACTGGCTTAGAGAGCTTGTTTACATGGACTTAGAAAATGTTTTATTTCACTCTAAGACGTGACAATAGAGGGGCCGTTTTTGTTCCAATTTTACGTCAGAATGGTCCTGCTCCTGATTGGACCATTCTGACGTAAAATTGCATTTTTCAGCCTCCTTTGTACACGTGTCATCGTTCTGTGCTTCTTCGAATTTTGAGCACTTCACATTGTTGCAGCAGTAGGTACTTGTGTGACCTACCTGTTTGCACTTAGTGCAACTCATGATTTTTGGGACGTGCATGCGGACCGGGAGTCGAAGCTTGTCCAAAAGTACGTAGTTTGTTAGGGCAGAACCTTCGAATGTCAATTGAAATGATTTCGAAGGGGTAAAAATTTGTGAATTGCCTGTGCCTGATACTGAGTTCAGCTATTTGACGGTTTTTAAAAATACCCACGCCATTCTTCAGATCAGCGGCAGTCGATGACTTTTCCGTTACAACGCCATCTATTTCAACGATGTTAGCCGGAATGTACACGCGATATTCGATGTTAAAGCATGGATCATTTACGAACGCGTTGGCCTGTTTCCTGTTGTCTGAGAGTACGACACGAACTTTATTCGATTTGACTTTCATAATTTCGCGCACGCTAGCGAAATGGGCAGTCAGACTGTTGCTAATTTGCGATACCCTTAAGGGCTTGTCTTTTGGTCGGAAAAAGACCACAAATCGATCGCCTGGACGGTCTCCCCTCGCCCCTGCGATTACAGGCTGGAAACTAAAACACTACAACAAAGTGTGCATATACGCCACAATGATCAATCAGCAAACGACGATGTCAATTACGCAATATGTATCCCACTTCCTACCTTTTTCCTTTACTTACATAAGAGGGGAGCAAGCCGCCCCTAAATACGGCTTTCCCTTCCCCCACTAACATGTGACATGTAATATATAAAAAAAAATGAATTATCGGCCTCGTTAAGCTACAGCATTTGGGCCTAAATAAACGTATTTTAAGATCGCCTGGACGGTCATTGTATTGCCTGATACGCGGAACATTATAGTTGGGAACGACATTTTGATAGCCAGCACCACCAGAGCCAGTGCCAGAACCCGTACCCGAAGGGGATTATGGGAGGAAGGGGGAGAGGAGGACTCTGGTTAGAGTTAAGGATTTTCGGTATTGCAGCGCCGCCAAGAATATTTTTTAACAAAATAAAATAAAAATTAAAATGTAGAAAAAATAAGATACAATAACAAACTTAACTGCTCTGCTGCTTACTGGAACACCAGCTGAATGGCGCGTGAAATTACCGCCAAAAGCACCCTATCAGCGTCGCTGAACACCGATGCCAACGCTGCGCAACGGCGACCGTTGCCCGCCAACACTACCACCATATAGTTACTATATTCATAGTTAGGCGGAGACACTGAGCGGAGCCAATTGAACACGTCAAATGGCGGAGCCAATCGAGCATGACGTCACATAACATGTTCTCTTTGGATGTATATGGAAAAGGTATTGTAATTATGGTCATAATTATTTTACTCTTTTCTTGTGTTATCGAGTGTAGAGAAACGAGAAGATCAAGATTTTTTTGTAACACAAAGAGATATTCGCACAAGTATGAAATCATATCATCAGATCTTCGAATTGGTTTTCAATTCGTACATGTAAAGTTCGTACTCACGACGACAATGAAATCATTAAGCTAGAGCTTGAACATTTGCATGGGTTGCTAGTGTTTTCTTCCTGGAATAAGAGCTGCCAGTTTTCCGGCTTTTGTGTCCGCCTAACTCTACATATAGGAACTCTATACCACCACTGTTTCGCCGTCGAAAACTTGCTTACCACGTCGACTGATTACCGCCAAAAACACCACTACTGCTGGGCGTGAACGCCCGTCACCACCCACCGCACACTTGCCAAGTTGTATGTGATAGACAATCCGCGGCCGGTACAAACCAACTCCGAAAGAGTGGGAAAACACCACTACACTACGTCGCCGTCCAAATCGCGCTCGACGTTCGGTGACCGCCACAAACACTGCTGGGCGCGCACGCTTGCCTGAGCTGCGCGCCAAACGAATCACCACCGGCACCACGGAAAGCACGGAAAAAACCACCACCACTGGAACCGTTCCAACAGCGCGTAGGTGAAAAAAACCGGAGAAAGCACGAGATGCGTGCGTCGCACTCGAGCTCTAAACGATGTCTGTTCGTCCCACTTTCGCAACAGCTTGATACTTCTCACACTCTCGTGAGCAGCAACAGCGTCCATATAACGGTGCTGAGCAGCGGGCGCGGAGAACGAGAGGTATTTGTTCGCCCCGTTTGTTTTCGTTTCTGACGATGCTTCTGTGAGGAAGAAAAACATTCGAGAAACGGTTTTTCGAATAGTCTCTCTTCAGGTATCCATTTTCTCTGGTGTACTCCACAATATCCGACGAACCTTTGATACACTTTTTCAGCAAATAAAGGCGCAAAAAGCGTCCCGAAATGACTAATTTACGGAAGAGTTTTGACATTAAAAATGTCTTACTGCACTATCTGGGGCTGGGTTAGACTGGCCCAAAATGCCATATGTCTCGAAATCAAAACCTTACCCCCCAAATTGATAGTTTGGGTCCCCAACAAGCTTTCCTGAAAATTTCAGTTCATTTGGTCCACTGCAAGGGGTTCCGCAAACTGCTCAAAGTTTGTATGGAAAAAAGAGACCAAATGTATGGAGAAATCCATCAGTTTCACATTTTCAGCTCTGGGTGGCGCCGTAATCGATGAAAGTCTTTCGTGTGAAAAAATAAGAATCTTAATGTAACAATGAATCGACTCGTGAAAACTGGAGGTCAATCTGATGACAGTAGACAAAGTTATAAGCGCGTAAAGTTGAGGGTGTCATATGCTACAGTTGGGGTGGCTCTGTCGAAAGTGCAAAAAAACCCTTGCTTATGAACGCACGAATTACATGAGCTAGAAATACTCGATTACATGGATTGCAATTTCTAATAACTCAAAATGCGGGCTATTTGGAAGAGTAGTATCTTCGGCAAACTGGACAAGTATGTCAAGGGCTTTCCGATAAAGACCTGAATAATTTAGAATTCTCTCACTAGGTGGCGCTAGGGCGAATGAAAATGCCCTATACTTTTTTTTAAATAATGCTATAGCTCGTGATCGGGTATACTTGGCTGACCGTAGTCTTCTGCAAAGTAGATTTTCCTCTGGGCGGAGTTAGAGTCCCTGGAAAATTCTATCACTCTTTCATTTTATATTAGGCCATATCTCATGATGGGAATCATTTAATGGGGCGGAGTGTTTGGCGCAGTAGCACAATTTCTAATGGTGAACATAATTCTCGTACTAATCGACAATTTTTTTTTCTTTTTGGCTTATTCTCTCTAAATGATCCGGTGGAGATGTAGAGTGGTTTTTTTTTCTAAACATTTCAAAATTGTCACCAGAATTAAAAAATCACATCTATTTTACATTTATTAATTTTATTGTGCTACAAAACCTTCCTTTATTTTAGTTCGTGTGGTCTCCGGAAAAGTCTGTCTATGCTGCTGCACTACTTGCAGAAGAAATTGCAGTTGATCTTCATTTTTCGTCAGTTTTCCACCATACTCCTGGATCAACTTAACACCTCGTTCCGCGCAATCGTTCACTACTAGTAGTGCTTTAATTTTTTCCTGCCTTCTAAAAAATCTGCTAATTGATCCCATTTTTTCGGTTCTTCCTGAAGGAAATTCGCGGATATTCCGGTAATTTCGAAAAAAATCATTGAGTTTTGAGAAACGCAGCTTAACAACTCGTATGACTTCATCTCGTCTATAGAAGAAATATCCGGCACTCGCGTGCATGGTTCCCCAAATAAGCAGCCGCAGGTGCTAAAAGAAGATTTCGCTAGAGTTTCTAAAGGTGTTGCACTAAATACAACAGCGCGAGTGCCTGAGGTTTAAATTTTGAGACCTATCAATAAATCTGCTATAAATCCTAAAAAAGAGACAAAAATCTACATATTTGTTTTTGTTTGAAAGGGAAAGAAATTTAAAATTTTAAATAAATTTGAAAAGCTTTGAATTCGATAAAAAAATGTCACGAAATAGCGAACATGTGTGGGTTATTCAGTAAAGCATAAAATGAGTGCGCGTGTGACGTAACTTGATTTTTTTCGATTTATGTAGGTCACTCCCGTAAAAGGAATTAAAAATATATCGAATGTTTCCACTGCATCCGGACCTGGCCCCACCCCTAAAATCATCTATTCTGGTTCATACATGAAAATAGAAAAAATCGGAAACTAAACAATTATTTGAAACAGAATTACCTGTAATGTCTGGCAATAACTTGCCATCCCAGTGTACGACAATGGGTCCTTCTAAACTGAAACCACTTTTAATATTTCCAGTTATCGACTCTTTATAATCGGCTCGTGCTCGGGAAATGGTTTGTCGACTAAGCGTAAAGTCATCTTTAACAATGATGAAAATATAAAATAGAAATTAATATAACGGAAAATTAATTTTTGGGGAAAAAGTTATACACTCAAGTTTTTTTACGCGGTTTTTTTACGCGGATTTTGAAATTTACGCGGTTTTCATTTACGCGGATTTTGAAATTTACGCGGTTTTCATTTACGCGGCCTGTATCCCCCGCGTAAAAAAACCTGAGTGTATATATTTTTATCAAATATTCTGGTTGTAGTTGATAATCCTAATATACTCTCCTGTTTGAGAAGGGTAACCTATTTTGGATGAAAATAGAACAGTATTTTTGACGATACAGAGAGTGTTAGCTTAATCAGTAAACTTGAATTTCATAATGAAGCATTTGAAAAATATATTCATTACAAATTATTGAAAATGGTACAAGTGACAGTGAATATCCGGATGTGTCTAGAAACAATGCAGTGTATCATAACTCAACATTTACTGAACAGTCTTGAAATTTTGCATAGCTCTTCTTCGCCTAATTCTCCAAATTAGACCTTTCAAAAGTTGTTGATAATATTATTAATTTTACAATAACAAGCTAACTGATTCTGTTATAGCGGAAATCGTATTTGAAAAAGCTCTCATAGTTTCCTGGAAAATTATGTGAAGAATTTCTGTGTAAAATTTCAAAACGTTTAGTCCTGGGATTTTAAGTTATCCGTACACCGCAAAACAACCGCTGTCACTCGCTCAATTTATACTTTTGCAATGAAAACTTAGGAAAGTATTGCTGAAATGTTTCATATTGTTCGGAAATTAAACTAACACTCTTTATCCAAAGCAAATAATAAAGCTCTGGCTGACACTCCCTGTATCATCAATGAAAATAAAAAAATGCTTGTTTTTATGTATTTTAAAGCATAGTAAACACAATTCACTCCCCTTATATACCATTTAGCACACCATGATGAACATATTGTGCGCTAATTGCACCTTGGAAATTCAGAGGCGAATCCAAGAGAAGGGCACTGGGGATGCGGCCCCCGACAATTTTCAACTTGTTGAGAAATTTGAAATTAGTTTCCATTTAGTTTTAAAATCAAAATCATTTGAACTAAAATTTTTACTGATTTTAATTAAGGGGTTATATACTTTTTTTGCGAGAAAAATGTCAAGAATGTTTGAATTTACGTAAAGGCATAATGCAATGATTTCATTACAACAAAGTTATAGTATTTTGGTAGTACATTTTCTGTGAAAAAATAAGCCTTAGTTTATAAAAATATATAGACAATTGGCGGAGCTGTGGCTTCTTGCCCGAAACCCTTTTTTATTTAAGAGGCTTGCGGTGATCACGATCGAAGATCAATAGATCAACTAGAATCTCAAAACTCAAAAAAAATCCGTTAGTATAGGAGTATTCGTCGTACCTTACCGATTAATGGAATAAATAATTTTTTTTTCCTGCATTCGGGAATGTTTTTGCGAAAAAATTGCTGTTTTTAGCTCTAAAAATTGCCTAAAAAATGTTTTATCCATAAAATAAAAATTTATGTATGAAAAAGGAATCGTTATGATACGAGAAAAATTATTTATGATCACTTGAGAAAATGGAGATAATCGGTTGAGTAGTTTTTTTGCAATCGTGATCGTGAGAGTCCATTTTTGTAAAAACATTTCGAGATAATCGAGTTTGAAATTTCAAGTTACCACAACTCAAGCTTTTGTAGACGAAGCTCGCTTCGAAGCGCTGTAACTTTCGATCTGTTTCTCGTACCTCTATAAAAATTTAGGAATATATTCTTAAGCTGCTGTACTTTCAGATGAAGTAATAATTTTTTTTCGTTTTCTGCAAAATACAATGGTATGCAACCCCTTACGTATTATACGATGATCATTTGGTCGGTGTTAAGTCAGACTGGACTAAGCGACATTGTATTAATTTCGAGAACAACGAGTTTAAAGTTTGAATCGCAGCATATTTTATATTTTAATTTGAGAAGAATTTACGCCAGGGCAAGGTATAAATACCTCTGTCCCATCCCAAAGGACCAAAGGAGTGACATTAACCTTCTTAGCCAAGTCACTCCCAACGAGTCATTTATTATATCCCCTTTAAATTGAAACGGTCGGTACGGTTGTCCTCGTTTCTTTCTGCTTTAAGATTCAAAACAATTCGTTAATTAAATTATTCATTAAATGAATAATTAAATTGCCGTCTAATTTTAAAACATCTTCAAATCCAACTCTGCACAGTAGGCCTGGCTGTTTTAATATTTGCGACATATGAAAATGTACTTCAAATATTATTGTTGACAAGAAAAATACTACAGAATAACTGCAGTGTTTCCAGGATGCTTTTCAATACTGGCTGTGTAAGGGTTAGAATAGAATAGAATAATTTGAAAAGAATTTACGCCATAATTATTTCTTATGGCAACATTTTCAAATCTGGAAAAAGTGGAATGTAGCTCTATCCAATGCTACGTTTTGTGACTTAGTTCGCGCTGAATTAACACCGACCATTTAAAAATCGAAATTTCAGACCCCCTACAAAACCTTTTTCTGGATCCGCCCCTGCTTACTTTAAAAGCGAGAAAAAACGAAAGTTGCAATCAAGATGATACGATTTTCAACAGCAACCAGAGTAGTATAAAAAGAAAGAACAACTGATTGACTGGCGTCCAAAAGGGGCTAAACCACATTTTGCATTTTTACAAGAAATGTTAAAAACTTCCGAATTTCCAAATTAACATTGGTTTCATTGTAAAAATACATTATTTTATTAGTAGTTCATTAACCCATGTGGTCTAGAAAAATTTATTTTGCGTATTTATATTTTTTCGTGGTTTAACGCCCCTTACTCCTTATCAGCGGCTCGAAATGATATTAACTTGGGTAAGAAGTTACTTAGTTTAAAAGATGTTTATTCGGATCATACAAACAATATATACAAAGCGAATCATTTGTGTATTTAAGTGAAGAACTAGTAACAATGGCACTTTTCGATTCAGAAGTATCTATCCAAGAGAAGCATAGTAGTGAACGATTGCGCGGAACGAGGTGTTAAGTTGATCCAGGAGTATGGTGGAAAACTGACGAAAAATGAAGATCAACTGCAATTTCTTCTGCAAGTAGTGCAGCAGCATAGACAGACTTTTCCGGAGACCACACGAACTAAAATAAAGGAAGGTTTTGTAGCACAATAAAATTAATAAATGTAAAATAGATGTGATTTTTTAATTCTGGTGACAATTTTGAAATGTTTAGAAAAAAAAACCACTCTACATCTCCACCGGATCATTTAGAGAGAATAAGCCAAAAAGAAAAAAAAATTGTCGATTAGTACGAGAATTATGTTCACCATTAGAAATTGTGCTACTGCGCCAAACACTCCGCCCCATTAAGGCTCAAGTTACCTCAAGGCTTGGTAGTATGCGTAAGAAAAATTGTGTTCAGCTTTGCCACCAGATTATCCATTTAAACCTTTTCAAAACTCTAAAAGAAGAATATCAGTCGATTTATTAGATCATCACGATTCAATTCATGCAAAATACCTGCTGGAAAAACCATCGGCTTAGCTGGATGGTGCTTTTGAAAAAGTGGCTGTGATTTTTTATCACACTACCACACCGAGCTGGGGTACGCACCACAACTGCGCAATGAAAAAACCACAGCCACTTTTTCAAAAGCACCGTTTAGCTAAGCCGATGGTTTTTCCAGCAGGTATTTTGCATGAATTGAATCGTGATGATCTAATAAATCGACTGATATTCTTCTTTTAGAGTTTTAAAAAGGTTTAAATGGATAATCCGGTGGCAAAGCTGAACACAAATTTTCCTACCCACACTACCAAGCGTTCAATTCTAACACATGCTTAAAAAAGGTAACTTGAACCTTAAATGATTCCCATCATGAGATATGGCCTAATATAAAATGAAAGAGTGATAGAATTTTCCAGGGACTCTAACTCCGCCCAGAGGAAAATCTACTTTGCAGAAGACTACGGTCAGCCAAGTATACCCGATCACGAGCTATAGCATTATTTAAAAAAAAGTATAGGGCATTTTCATTCGCCCTAGCGCCACCTAGTGAGAGAATTCTAAATTATTCAGGTCTTTATCGGAAAGCCCTTGACATACTTGTCCAGTTTGCCGAAGATACTACTCTTCCAAATAGCCCGCATTTTGAGTTATTAGAAATTGCAATCCATGTAATCGAGTATTTCTAGCTCATGTAATTCGTGCGTTCATAAGCAAGGGTTTTTTTGCACTTTCGACAGAGCCACCCCAACTGTAGCATATGACACCCTCAACTTTACGCGCTTATAACTTTGTCTACTGTCATCAGATTGACCTCCAGTTTTCACGAGTCGATTCATTGTTACATTAAGATTCTTATTTTTTCACACGAAAGACTTTCATCGATTACGGCGCCACCCAGAGCTGAAAATGTGAAACTGATGGATTTCTCCATACATTTGGTCTCTTTTTTCCATACAAACTTTGAGCAGTTTGCGGAACCCCTTGCAGTGGACCATATGAACTGAAATTTTCAGGAAAGCTTATTGGGGACCCAAACTATCAATTTGGGGGGTAAGGTTTGAAATTCCAAGCTTTGCACTTTTTTCATACAACCTTGGGCCAGTCTAGGCTGGGTGTCATTCTAAAATCTAAAATCAAACGATGTCACGTTTTTGCGTCACTATTTTGAACGCTAATAACTCTGTTATTTATGGACGGATTTCCGTCTTTTTACCATTAAACAATTCGGAAACAACTCAAATTTAGTTTTATTACAATATGGTGTTTGTATTTCAACAGTACACTATTGAAAAATCCGTAAAAATGAACATACCTCGAAAAACGTGAAAACTCCCATACAATATTCAATCTATCCCGGACAAAGCCGTCAATAGATCGTACCAACGTGACTATCAAATATCAGAAGGTTATATATACAAGTGCCGCTTGCTCGATTCATACCATTTGTTGTTGGCATTTCGAACCAATAACGTCCTGTCAGTAACGTCCGGATGGTGTGATAAGCGGGAGACGCTATAAATTTTCCGCAGTGTTGGCATAAACCCTCATATTGTTGAACCAAATGAAAATTTTTCGGGAGTCAGTACTTGAGTAAGTTATTGCTGCAGTGAAACTAATCAATGGATCCTTTGCATTGAATTGCATATTTTCTTGCAACTAAAAGCCCTTTTAAGGGCTGCACAGTGGCGGATTTCCCCAAAAACCTGGCCAAAAGTCGAAAATGGTTTTGATTGACCTGCAAAGGTACATACCATGGTTTTCTGGGGCGTAGATTAGGATTTTGATGTCAGATTTTCAAAATTCAAAATGGAGGATTCAAAATGGCCGACATTTAAATCTAAATATAAGTAAATTTTCACGAATGATGATTTAATGGTTCCATTGTATGCCAATAACGTTTATAACGTATCGAATTTTAAATGGTGTGTAGTTAAATGATAGAATTTGTTGATTTGCTCGCATTGAGATGTGTTGGTGTCTAGATGATGTAGCTTTCGTGAGAATTGATGTTATCAGTCGTTTCAAACCATGTACTTTAAAATATTATACAACATATTTACAAAACTTTTAAACTCTCTGTACAATTATTATTCACTCTGTAAGATTATTATTCAAGT
Organism: Topomyia yanbarensis; assembly: GCF_030247195.1. Classification (NCBI taxonomy): domain Eukaryota; kingdom Metazoa; phylum Arthropoda; class Insecta; order Diptera; family Culicidae; genus Topomyia; species Topomyia yanbarensis. Next base: position 182,392,611 of record NC_080670.1, on the reverse strand, counting down.
ACTGTCCGATTCAAATATTTCTCAAAGAGCGAAAAATAGTATATATCTAAATTATAGAAAACAAGCCGATTATGCGACGAAATGCATGGCAAGTTTGCTTGCCAATTACAGTAACTAAAAAAATGCATATGACAAAAATACGAAGACAAGTGAAATTCACTAAGATTCATAGTATTATTTAAATTGTTAGACCGAGGATTTGTCTAAAGTCCATTACTATGATGAAGCGTCCATTTAAATGCATGCGTTATACTTGGTCAGAAAATGCTTGTACTGCTTCCTGGTATAGTTTCGAGCAACCACGTTTTGTTGTCATGCTTGCTGGCATAGTACGACTGACAACCTTCTCACAAGCAAATTCGCCAAGCTGAAGTGTACGTTAAAGTGAGTTATTTGGTAAATTCACGGCCGGAAATCTCAGTATTCTACTCTACTGATTCTTGCTCGTAGTATCCAATTATATATTGGACCTCTAGATTTGTTTTGCTTTGCATGATCAAACGTCATAGTTTTCCGGTAACGTTTAAGCATGGTATTCATAATCGATTTTTTGAAATTTGTAACCTTTGGCGATCACTTCTGTTGACCTCGTTGGTTTTCAATATGACCGACCCAAATTAATTACGTCTTTTGTGTTCCACTTTTGATAACTTTTGAACATGTTTATGAATCTCGATGAAATTTTCACCACTAAATACAGAATTCTTTCTGTTCAAAATGCAGTATAGTGCGACTCGTTATGACAACTGGAGGTGCAGCAATGATTAAAAGTACGAGTCCAAATTTTTAACTGAAAATTTTATAAACCGCATCCGTCTCCACTTAATCAAAGATTACTCAAAAAGGGGCAAATTCGGGCAAGATTTGTATAATGTTCCAAATAGAGAATCCTTAGAGGAACACAAATTGCCTTGAAACATAGTGGACATATGTGGACAAAAAAAGTATTTCAACAATTTAGCAAAAACGTGTGTTGAAACCGTCTGCTACAAAAGCATGAAAGTTATCGACATTTTCTATAAACATACAAAAGAATATCTTTTGTCATCAATGCATATAAATAAAGTACATACCGTCTGCATAACTTTCCATTACTCCAAATTCAAAACCAGCACTGTTAATAAAATCCAGCTAAACTTGAATAATACTGATATTTTGGGCGCTCGAAAAAAAAACATGAGCAAAACGCGACAGCTTAAACTGTTTGGGTGTGCCAACACTTTAAATGTGGGAATTCTGGAGCGTTTCACTTAAAATAGCATGCGGCAGCACCATCTGATGGGCAATATATGTACTAGAACCTAAAGTATTACCATGAAATTTTCGACTTTTGGCCAGGTTTTTAGGGAAATCCGCCACTGTGGGCTGTAACAAATAATGAATCAATTTGAATATTTTCTATCATTGACAGCGATAACCTGATTCCGCTATTTATATTCATTACTTACTGCTTGTGCGTACATTGACAATCTGAAATTTGCAACAATCTGTAATTTGTTTAAAATAATACCAATACCAAATAATACCAAAATGTGCAATATTATCGAATAACTTGCTACTCAAACGTACATCAATAATCTGGAATTTGTGAAAATCTGCAATTTATTTAAAATTGTCGGAAACAATCTGCAATTTCGGAAAATCAGAGGATGTGGCTACTCTGTCAACTAGCGAAAGTCGCACCAAAAAGAATCTGCAAATATTTTTTCGTTATTCTGCAAGAATGCAGTCCTTCCATCAACAGTGCGAAAGTGATAAAAGCCGATGTCACGTTTCAAACTATCAGTATCTCAAAATTAGCTGTTGAAGGGGAAGGTTGTTTCTTTCCACTTCTAAGTATTTATTCAATGTAAATAGCGCGCAACTAGAAGAGTTGAAAAACCTCAGTTGAAGCTGACTAATTGTTCCATTCCATTCTGCATGTTATTATTGTTTAATTAAAAGCCCTTTTAAGGGCTATAACATTAACAACAATAAAGAGCAAATTTGAATATTTCCAATCATTAACAGCGATAATCCAATTGCGCAGTTAATATTCGTTATTTGTTGCTTGCGCGTATATTGACAATCTGAAATTAGCAACAATCTGAGATTTGTTTAAATTCATCCTTCCGAAACAGTACAAAAATGTGCAGCTACTTAAAGGTACATTTCCAGGCTGAAATTGGTGAAAACCAATGTGATTTATTAAAAATAATCTTTCGGAAACATACACCCAGGCAAAATGTATAACGAAATTCATAAGATATATCTTATGATGCATAGAAAAGTAACAAAACTATGTTTTCATAAGATTAACATGAAAAACATACGGCTTTTATGATTATCTTATTACCTTATAAGGTATTGCATATGCCAGTCATTTGAATTTCATACGAGCATCTTATGATTCTCATAAACGTATGAGAAATATATAATATTGTCTTATGATAAATCAAAGATGCCTTATTGAACATGAAATCATAGCAAACCGATTTGACAAAATAAATGCCGTTTCATAAGATAATTTTATGATTTTCATACGTGCTACTTGTGGCTAAAAAGTATACGATATTCCTATGAAATTCGCTGTATTTTTTGAATGAGTGTATTCCAAAATTCTGCAATGTTTCAGAAAATTGGAGGATGTGGCAACACTGCCAACTAGCGAAAGCCGTACCAAAAAGAATCCGCAAATATTTTTTCACTTCACACACGACGAACCTACCTATTTTTTCGTCAGAGTTGGTCAGCTTACCTATGAGCCTGTTTAGTTGTAGTTTTCCGTTCTAAGTTTATAACTGATTCACTCTAGAATACCAATCCGTCTTTCAATTTCATTGCTTTCGTTGTCTCTTAGTCTTAAATTTGCCGGAAATAGCCTACAAAATCGATACAGTAGAACCTTGCGACAATTGAAACATAGTATCTAATATTACAAATGTTAATAACTGCACACAAGTTTTAAAAGCGTTGAAAAAGAAAGTATTTAATATTAAAATTGCTAAAATATAAAGCATGTCAAATAAGTTTGAAATGTGTAAAATATGTAAAATGCATCAAAAGTAAATAATGACAAAAATGCAAAAAACAGGACTGCATGAAATGTAAAGAATGTTCAAAACGCAAAAAGTGTCAAAAATTTGAAAGGAAATAAATGTACGAATATAAAAAAGTGTTATAAAAGCAACAAATGGGAGACATGTAAGAAGTTTTAATAAACCTAAAATATGTTGAAAAATTAAACTGTAAATAATGCGATTGATGTAAAAAATTGAAAATGTAAGGATGCTAAACATGCCAAAAAATAAAACTACACAAGAGACGTAAAAATTGTCAAGAATATAATAATGCACAAAATGTAAAAATATGTGAAATATGCATCTAATATTAGAAATGTTAATAACCGTGCGAGAAGTTTGACAACAGTAAAACATACAAAAAATATAAAAAGTGTAAAGAAAGCGAATCATGTAAACAAATCTCGACAAACATATGATTACGGCCTAAAAGCCAACTGTCAAAATCCACTTTGAATGGAAATTCCGGACAAACAGTTACACGCCAATCACAGATGTTGGTAGTAAATGAAAGAGAAAAGTTTTCTCTTTCATAAACTGTTGTGAACTGTGTTCGATTAGTAAGAGCTTGTCTGGAATTTCCATTAAAAGTGGATTTTGATAGTTGGCTTTTAGGCCGTAATCATATGTTTGTCAAGAAATGTAAAATAATTTGCGTAAAATAATCAATTATTGTGAACCAAAAAAAAAATAATGAAAATGAAGAAAGAAAAATGGCGGGCTGGTAGGTTCGTCGTGTGTGAATTAGTAAATCCGTAAATCCGTAAATTAGTCATTTCGGGACGCTTTTTGCGCCTTTATTTGCTGAAAAAGTGTATCAAAGGTTCGTCGGATATTGTGGAGTACACCAGAGGAAATGGATTCCTGAAGAGAGACTATTCGAAAAACCATTTCTCGAATGTTTTTCTTCCTCACAGAAGCATCGTCAGAAACGAAAACAAACGGGGCGAACGAATACCTCTCGCTCTCCTCGCCCGCTGCTCAGCACCGTTATATGGACGCTGTTGCTGCTCACGAGAGTGTGAGAAGAATCAAGCTGTTGCGAAAGTGGGACGAACAGACATCGTTTAGAGCACGGCTCACAGAAAGGAGGCTTGCTATTCCGCGAATTGACAGTTTTCGGTGACGTCAGAGAAATCGTTGAGATAAACAAACGGATTTCTCGAAAGTTGTAAAGGACCATTCATAAATTACGTAACGCTTTTAGGGGAGAGGGGGTACGACAAGTTGTGACATAGGGGGGATGGGGTGTTAACTAGATCGTTACGTAACATGTTTTCCTCGAAGAAAAATTTTTTTTTCTTGGAATTTGTTACGTAACAGGGGAGGGGGGGATGGAAAAATTTGTGACAATTTGTTACATAGGGGGAGGGGGGAGTCAATTTTGGGCAATTTTTGCGTTACGTAATTTATGAATGTTCCCTAATCGACAATATTTGAGCTCTTACGGTGGAAAAAATAGTGTGCAATGGATTTTTGACGTAAATTACGCCATAATTACACTAGACACAGTGGATAATCAGTGCATCTATGTGATTATTAGCGTAATTCGGGAATTTGGATGCATGCCATAGAAAACATATCCCACCGTAATTTTCTGATCATAGCAAAGGTTTTGGACATCCGCATAGCTTCCTTGTGATTTACCAGGTGCCGATCATTCGTTAGCAGCAAACAATAGGGTAAAAGGGTATAATACGCCCCACCGGAGTTAAATGCCCCTCTTCGATTCCCAGGATTCCTGCATTATCTAAAAAGTAAAAATGACAGATAACAGTATCGTTTCATGAAATCAACGTACTAAGTTAGTTTGGTATTTTTAATATATTGCAAAACAACAATATACACAAAAGTTTCAAAAGAGCTACTTTTATGTAAGCTTCCACTTTTTCCAAAAGCATTACAACCAATTAGAAATAGACGGATTCGATAGAACTATTTCAAGTAGCTTACTAGAATGTTATAGTTACTATCTTAGTTTATAGCTTGGCTGGTGTGTGTGTGTAGAATTATTCATGTATTCACAACAGCTCATCACCGGCCAAAACGCCCCACCCATTGTTGTGGGGCATACTCACCGATTGCTGTGGGGCATACCGTCCTCTTGTTGTGGGGCATATTACACTTTCACCGGGGGCATTTTGCCCTGGGTGAAAGAAAAAACTAGAATTTAGGCATCTTTGAAAAATGTTTAACTGTACTTGTATCGGGATGTTTTTAATAAAAAATGAAACGGGTCCTAATTTCTAACTAATATAACAACAAATAAGAGTAGTTAGTGAGAAGATCATAGCGTCGAATGGTGAAATATAGCTATTTTTGCTTAAGGGGGGCGTATTAGACCTGTTTACCCTATATGAATTTCATGTAATTGTTTTCGCCGACGATATCTATGACGCGCTCTCGTCAAATGTTTACACTCTAACGAGCTGGCCTAGTATATGTAAGCCGTGTTTTAGAGCTCGAGTGCGACGCACGCATCTCGTGCTTTCTCCGGTTTTTACCTACGGTTGGAACGGTTCCAGTGGTGGTGGTTTTTTCCGTGCTTTCCGTGGTGCCGGTGGTGATTCGTTTGGCGCGCAGCTCAGGCAAGCGTGCGCGCCCAGCAGTGTTTGTGGCGGTCACCGAACGTCGAGCGCGATTTGGACGGCGACGTGGTGTAGTGGTGTTTTCCCACTCTTTCGGAGTTGGTTTGTGCCAGCCGCGGCTGTCTGTGTCTATCACATACAACTTGGCAAGTGTGCGGTGGGTGGTGACGGGCGTTCACGTTTTCGACGGCGAAACAGTGGTGGTAGTGTTGGCGGCCAACGGTCGCCACTGCGCGGCATTGGCATCGGTGTTCAGCGACGCTGATAGTGCGCTTTTGGCGCTAATTTCACGCGCCATTCAGCCGGTGTTCCAGTAAGCAGCAGAGCAGTCAAGTTTTCCTTTTGCTGTTGTTTCTTGTTTTCTCCATTTCAATTTTTATTTTATTTTGTTAAAAAGTATTCTTGGCGGCAATGATTCTTGCCAATGTATGACAACCGGTGCAATTCAGAAAATCCTTAACTCTAACCAGAGTCCCCCTCTGCCCCTTCCTCCCGTAATCCCCTTCGGGTACGGGTTCTGGTACTGGCACTGGTGGTGCTGGCTATCAAAATGTCGTTCCCAACTATAATCTTTCGTGTGTCAGGCAATACAATGACCGTCCAGGCGATCTTAAAATACGTTTATTTGGGCCCAAATGCTGTAGCTTAACGAGGCCGATAATTCATTTTTTTTATATATTACATGTCACATGTTAGTGGGGGAAGGGAAAGCCGTATTTAGGGGCGGCTTGCTCCCCTCTTATGTAAGTAAAGGAAAAAGGTAGGAAGTGGGATACATATTGCGTAATTGACATCGTCGTTTGCTGATTGATCATTGTGGCGGATATGCACACTTTGTTGTAGTGTTGTAGTTTCCAGCCTGTAATCGCAGGGGCGATGGGAGACCGTCCAGGCGATCGATTTGTGGTCTTTTTCCGGCCAAAAGACAAGCCCTTAAGGGTATCGCAAATTAGCAACAGTCTGACTGCCCATTTCGCTAGCGTGCGCGAAATTATGAAAGTCAAATCGAATAAAGTTCGTGTCGTGTTCTCAGACAACAGGAAACAGGCCAACGCGATCGTAAATGATCCATGCTTTAACATCGAATATCGCGTGTACATTCCGGCTAACATCGTTGAAATAGATGGCGTTGTAACGGAAAATTCATTGACTGCCGCTGATCTGAAGAATGGCGTGGGTATTTTTAAAAACCGTCAAACAGCTGAACTCAGTATCAGGCACAGGTGATTCAAAAATTTTTACCCTTTCGAAATCATTTCGATTGACATTCGAAGGTTCTGCCCTAACAAACTACGTACTTTTGGACAAACTTCGACACCTGGTCCACATGTACGTTCCAAAAATCATGAGTTGCACTAAGTGCAAACAGAGTCTCCCAACTCAAAAGAAAGACCGCAGCACTGGACCCCAGCAGGAGAACAAGACTGGGACAGGTGTGTATGTAAAGTTTGAAAGAAAACGGTTAAGTAGTTTTTGAATGGCAGGAAACACCGCAAATCAGGTTTTTTTTTCTAGAGACGTTTTACAAAAAGCTTCGGCATTGCACTTGGGCATTGCAAGATGACGTCATATGACTAAAAATGCTCGAAAAAATGACAGTTCAGCGAGCTTGTTTACATGGTGCAAGAATTCGAACCGAGTTTCTTGTACTGGGTGGAATCTAAGACAAGACGTGACAATCGGCTTCTTGTTCCTACGGCATTCTTTTTTTCGCACATTTTCACCCTGCCGAAATTTTCCGAATAGTGTTGCTAATTAATGAAAATGGAGTTTTGTTAATTTATTTTATGCCGGCAAATATTTTGTAGCTTGAATCCATCCGTTTTTCCATGTCATGGGTGTTTAGTAAGGTTTGATGAAGCCCATTTTTTAAATTTTTTGATTATGGTGTGGTTTCTGTCTTATTTTTGTTAAAGTTAATCAACCACGTACACGGTAAATGCATGATAAATACTTGTTTTACTTTGCCGCACAATTTATGTTCAATTTTATTTGTCAAAAGTAATGACAATCTTTTCCTATACATATAGCAACACTGACCCAGTTTTCTGCACTTATGTTAGAAATATGCTTAGTTGCTAAATTAGACAATATCTTCTCACAAACTGAGTTTTATTGGATTCTGAGATGATTATGATTTTCTTTGGTTTAGTATTCTATAGAAATACACTGAAGAAAAAATTCAGTTTGGACAAGGAAAAGGGAACATAATTATCTATCTCGGAACAAATTTTCATCCAAATCAAAAATGGTTTTTTTTGTAAATCGACTTTAAATTTTCAAAATCGATTTTTTTCAGTGTAGGAGTCAATGAAGAATTTTTTCAATATTTTTATTTGAAAATTTTACTAATTTTGTGAAAACCACTCCCATAACATTTTTTGTAGGATTTGTCATTTTTAGACTAAAGCCATTTAAAAAAATTGGGAAAAACAGTTTGGCCCTTTTCAAAAGACAGTCTAGATCATTTTGGGAAAAACAAAATATGCAAAGTGACTTTTTGTGATAAAATCTTCATGTACAGAAAGTTTCGTTAGAATCTGAGAGGGTGTTGCCAACTCTGAATACGATTTGGCGCGAAATTCGTCATTTTTATCTGTAACGGTACAGTTAGTTTGACGCGTCTTAACGAGTATTGCAAATACCGTTATTCAAACATCTGGATGTTATTGTTGGGAGCAGATTCTTTGTCCCTGTGGAGTACGCATAAGAACTTCTGCTTATGGATCCAACCCTTTTTGGCCCTTCATACAGCGATAAATTGAAAGTCATTTGCCAGCATCATTTGGCTTTGCTGTTAAAAGCAACTGCAGCCACTGATGGTGGGTTCACTACATCATCATCATTGTGGCATAGATCTTTGATGAATAAACCAAAGGTCAATTGTCCTAAGTGACTTGCTTGTGTGGGAATTATAGGAATTTCATCTAAGATTGAGCTTGAGATACCAACTCATCAAAAGCTGCTGTAAGATATTGGATTTTAATCAACTGGTCCACGACTGAGAAAGAACGCTTCTCAATAGGCTGACCTTCAATGAATGTGGTTGAATCAACACTTTAACTTGTGCTAGAGGGGGTCCCACATCAAATTGAATAACGAAAAAAATCGCTGTGAAAAATAACCCGTTGAGTATTTTCTCTTGAAAATTTGGGTAGAAGTAGTTTGGAGTGTATTGTTTACACTGTATTTTTATCGCTGTCAAAAATTGAAACAATGGCGTCACGCAAAAAGCAATATCGCGAATGGATTTTGGAGGTCAAATCTGAGGAAGACGTAAAGAAAAAGTGGGTTTCCGTACATAAGAAGCTGCAGCCAGATGTACAGAACATAATGAGTGGAGCTAAGCGTAAGGTGCGGCTAGGAGGGGCATAAGGAGCGGGGCTGCACTAAGGCGCATAAATGCCTTATGTGCACCGCTAAGAAGCAAGCCCGTAACCATGCTATGGGCGGCCATTCGTGTCCCTTCGGTGAGGCAAATAAGAACAAGCCGTGAACGTCACACAGCTAAATCTTAACCATTGTGCAGCAGCCCAACAGCTGCTGTGGCAGTCGGTCTCGGAGTCGAGGACAGATGTCGCCCTCCTATCCGACCCGTACAACATCCCTGCCGGCAACGGCAATTGGGTGTCGGACGGGTCTGGGATGGTGGCAATCTGTACAACGGGACGGTACCCGGTTCAAGAGGTAATACACTCCTCCGCCGAGGGTGTTGCGATTGCTAAGATCAATGGCTCCACCAAGGTGGCCCATAGAACAGTTCAACCAGATGATCGACAGGCTCTCGTCAGACCTAGTGGGACGGAAACCGGTAGTTATAGCGGGAGACTTTAACGCTTGGGCAGTAGAGTCGGGCAGCCGCTGTACAAATAGCAGGGGCCAAGCGCTACTAGAGGCGCTTGCGAAACTCGACGCTGTGTTAGCCAATAATGGCTCCGCTAGCACATTCCGTAGAAACGGGGTGGAGGCATGGATTGACGTAACATTTGCCAGCCCGAGTCTGGTTCCAGGCATGGAATGAAGAGTAGACGAGGGCTACACCCATAGCGATCATTTAGCAATCCGCTTTAGGATCAACTATGGTGTGCAGCATCCGAGGGCGGGAGATCCCTGTCAGGTACGCGGGTGGAAGTCCAATCACTTCGACAGCGAAGCTTTCACCGCGGCCCTGGGACTGGAGGCCAACACCGACAGTCTAAACGGGGATGCGCTGGTAGCCGTTCTATCACGCGCGTGCGACGCCACTATGCCGAGGAAAACCTTGCCAAGAAACGGCAGATGCCCGGTATACTGGTGGAGTGCCGAGATTGCAGCTCTACGATCAGCCTGCCTCAGAGATAGACGTAGGATGCAAAGAACTCGCACCGAGGATGCAAGAGAGAAGCCGTGAAGTGTTTCGAGCTGCGAAATTGGCCCTTAACAAGGCCATTAAAAGCAGCAAGAGAGCGTGTTTCGACAACCTGTATGAGGGTGCCAAAGCGAATCCTTGGGGTAACGCCTACAGAATCGTCATGGCCAAGACCAAAGGGAGCTCTTCACCCCCAGAACGGTGTCCGGACCGGTTGGCGACGATTATCGAAGCACTTTTCCCATCTCGAGCCACAAGCCCCTGGCCACCTGTGCTACGAGACAGTGCGGGCACGGCTGAAATTGTGACTCCGGTGACGAATGAAGAACTACTCGCAGTGGCTAATTCCCTAGCAATGCACAAAGCTCCAGGGCCGGATGGAGTTCCAAACAGCGCTCTCAAGGTAGCGATCATAGCGATCGTGAACATGTTCAGGCTAGCTATGCAGAGATGTCTTGACGAGTGCCGCTTCCCCGATAAATGGAAAGGGCAGAAATTAGTGTTGTTGCCGAGGCCTGGGAAGCTGCCAGGCGCCCATCGGCGTACAGACCAATCTGTCTGATCGACACGACGGGCAAATTGCTTGAGAGGATCATCCTCAAGAGGCTCGTACTCAGAAGATACGGACGGCCTGTCAAGCAACCAGCTTGGCTTTCGGAAGGGTAAGTCCACAGTGGACGCTATCAACTCAGTGATAAAGACTGCCGAGATAGCGATCCAACGAAAAAGGCTGGGCAGTCGATACTGTGCGTTAGTGACACTTGACGTGAACAACGCATTCAACAGTGCAAGCTGGGATGCCATCGCGCTCTCGTTACATTGGCTTAGCCTACCGGTGGGTCTGTACCGGATCCTGGAAAGTTACTTCTAAAACCGCGTACTGCTATACGAGACCGATGCCGGTCAGAAAAAGGTTCCGTTTACCGCCGGAGTCCCGCAGGGCTCGATCCTAGGCCCGATGCTATGGAACCTCGTGTATGACGGGGTTCTGAGACTGAAGTTCTCTCCTGGGGTCAAGATCGTCGGCTTTGCCGACGACGTAACCTTGGAGGTCTATAGGGAGTCAATCCCTAAGGTGGAACTAACCGCAGAACACGCGATCAACACGGTGGAGGAATGGATGAGCGCGAGAGGCCTGAAGCTCGCTCAGCATAAGACGGAGGAAGTTATCGTCAACAACCGCAAGTCGGCACAACATGCAGTTATCCATGTGGAAAAAGTCGTGATCACTTCACAGCGGGGTCTGAAGTCTCTCGGAGTCATCATAGACAACAAGCTAACCTTCGGCAGCCATGTCGACTATACGTGACCTTCGACTGCTGTTGCGGCATTATCGAGGATGATGTCCAACAGATCAAAGGTGTGCGCCAGTAGACGTAGGCTACTGGCAGGTGTTGTCGTATCTATCCTCAGGTTCGGCGGCTCGTCATGGTCAAGAGCACTGAGGGTAACCAGTTACCTACAGAAATCGGAGAGCACCTACCGCGTGATGTGCCTCAAAGTGATATCTGCCTACCGCATGGTATCACACGATGCATACTACGTGATAGCGAGCATGATGCCAGTCGGGCTGGTCATCCGGGAAGATGAGGAGTGCTTCGAGCTACGTGGAAATAGAGGAGCCCGCGACCGCACCAGGGTGACATCCTCGAAAGGTAGGTGGACCCACCGGCTGATACCTAGCATATCGAGCTGGGTGGGCAGACCCCATGGGGAAGTTCACTTCCATCTGACACAATTCCTGTCAGGCCATGGCTGCTTCCGACAGTACCTCCACAGGTTCGGGCACGCGGAGGTCCCAGCCTGCCCGGACTGCCCAGGTGTAGACGAAACTCCCGAACACATACTGTTCGTATGTCCTCGTTTCGACGTCGAAAGGAGAGCAATGCTTGACATCTGTGGCTGAGACACAACCCCTGATACCCTTATTCAGCGGATGTGTCAATCGGTGGAGAAGTGGAACGCAGTCTCGGCTGCTACCATCCAGATTGCCTGTAGGCTACAGGTAATTTGACGAACCGAGCAACAGACGACGGGCACGACTAACTAGTGATTGGTTAGTTGGAGCGAAAAAAGTCAGCATTCAAGTCAGCCTCACATGGTATGTTAGAAGCTAGTACAAAAGTAAGCCTGGCAAGGAATGAAAAAGGCGAGCACACAAGTCAGCCTCGCAAGGAACGAAAAAGATGAGCACAAAAGTCAGCCTCATGTGGAGTGATAGAGAGTGAATCAAGGTGTGATAGAGAGAGCACCCAAGTAAGCCTCATACAGGACGTATGAACGCGTGAGCGAGAGTGAATGAGTACATCAAGTACAGCCATCCCCCAGAAGTAATACCGAGAGGTAGTCCCTGGGGGGAACGATGGCGGAGCCCAATGGAGTTTAGTCGGTATAACCTAGTCATGGCGAGGTCACCATTCGAGCCCGACGCACCCCCAGTACACCCCGTGTGGTAGCTTGGCATCTACTAATAGCACGTGTACTGGGCTAGTACGTAAATGTATTCTCCATTGTAAAAAAATGCGTAAGGTGCGAGCGTACGGTTATGGTATCGAAGTTGAATCAAATAAATATGCCAAAAGCTTACTAATGGGTTTATTTTAGCATTTGAAAATTTTGAAAGGATCGGTCCATCAGGTAATTTTCTACAACGTTTTTTCTGTGATGCAATTTGATGTGGGACACCCTTTAGTTGTTCTCTTATTTCGTGTTATACGGTTTACCTGGAAATATCTTCACAGTTTAGCAAAAACTCAGAAGTCACACAAGGAAGCAATTTAGGTACATTACTGTACACGTTGTTCTTCAAGGATACAGTATTTATATATGGTATTGGGCCAGAAAAATTACCCCATGACATAAAACAGAATTTCAATTGGTGCAGTCAGTGAAAGTAAATTGAAAATTCATTGAAATTACTTGCTAATAAAGAAGTAAGTATTCAATTTGTGTATTGATTCGTCTGCATAGTCTAGCTTGGTTGGTTTCTTACGAGACATCGATATCAATTCATGCGCAATTCATTGATTGTACGCCAAGTCTTCAACAAAATGTGCCTAATTTGTTGAAAGTAGACAAATCCCCGTATTAAATTTGCATTTAGTTTGACGCTCTAACTAAACATGCCGAAAAATATACACTCCCAAGTCTACGCCAAATTGCGTATTCGAATAAAATTAAATTGAAATGTCCCTGGCTGACGACAGCCCCAGGATAAACAAACAGGAAATCCTATATTAATACTAATAGATTCACCTCCTGCCGCCACCGATGACTTGCCTGTCTGAACTGGCCCATCAACCCCTATCTACTAGCTGGGTCGTGCGTCGTCGTCTATTAAAGCGCTAATAGACGTGAACATCTTCCTGACCAGTGAACCATGCAGCAACAACGCACGCCAATAATGGGTTGGGAGTGAATCCTCGCCTGGTCTACTAGATGTAACGTTCTGCATCCAAATGGGACACTGTGTTTCGTGACCTATTTTGTTTGCGTAACATTATTACGTCTTTTTTACATAGTGTAACGTCACTGGCTGTCGTTGGCCGGGAAACGCCAATTAAATTAACGACAGCAGTAACGTTAATTATTTTGGATGTGGGGTTATTTAAAGTGATTAAACACCTGTACTGATATCGGAAAATAAAACAAAGGGAAATTGAAAATTGCGTTATAGCATTGTAATTGTGGTAATTAATCACATAAGTTCGCAATAACAAATTGGAAACGAACTAATTGGTTCGTTGCCATGGGGTAGATTAAGCATGAACTGTGTCCAAAATTTCAATGTAACGCAGTCTTTCTTGTAAAAAAATAAAATATTCATAACTATCATGAAAATATTTTATCTTAGAATGAAGAGATCTGGAATTGACTTTTTTCTTTAATATTCCTTTTTCTTTCTTTTTTCCTTGACAGATGATAAAAATGATGGTCACCGTGGTAATCGTGTTCACAATCTGCTGGCTGCCGTTCAACTTTCTAATGGTAAGATCACACCGGTACCGAGACCCCCGCTGTCTAAGTTAATCACAATCAAATCCCCCTGCTAACCCACACAGGTGATAGACGTTGACACATCTTGGGAGCTGCTGCCGTACCTCTGGTTCGCCTTCCACTGGCTAGCCATGTCGCACAGTTGCTACAACCCGATCATCTACTGCTACATGAACGCCCGGTTCCGTTCCGGTTTCATCCTGGTGCTGCACGGTGTTCCGGGGCTGCAGCAGTTGTGCTGCTGCATTCGGCACAAACCGAGCGCGCTGGCTCGCAACGCCGGTTCCAGTGTGGCCCTCGCCGGTGAGATGAATGGAATTTACCGTGACAGTGCACTGTCGGGGAAGGCTAGAGTGCGAGTTAGGTGCCACCCTAAATAACAAATCCACACAACACTATGCTTTGCGTGCTAGAGATAGCTTGCGGTACATACACCTGGGAAGCGGGAACTAATGTCCTACGTCACTTTGTTAATATTTACAAGAAGCATTAAGCTAAGGATAATTAAAAAGAAAATTTGTGTCTTATAATGATTGCAGATTGGCCACGTCAATAATTTTCAAACTTAATAACAACCTAAGCTTAACTATAGTAAAAATTTACTAAAGGACAATTATTCCTAATCTTTCCAATTTCTACAGAGAAAGTTGATTTGAAATTCTCCGGTAAATGCAACCCTTTCTTTGGAAACTTCTAAACTCGAGTTTTTTTAAGCCAAAGGGCTTACGTCCGAGCTATTTTTATTTTTTTGTATTCCAAAGATTTTTATCAAATTGTTACGAAGATTAAGAAGGAACCAGCAACCTTACCATGAATGGTCCCGAATTCATAAGTGATAGTTACGCTTTTCGATCCGATATTAATATAATAAATATTAGAGTTGGTTAGGTTAGGTCACGTGATTGATGAAATAGCTCCTTAAAAAGGTTCTTTACACTATATGAAAAGGTATGATAAATGTTTTCGCTTTCCCTAGGTGTATGTTCGTTAGACGATGTTGCTTCTGTTTCGCTTTTCTTTTTCCTAGTAATTAGTATTTTTGAAAATTTAATTGACCCACTGCTGAGTCAATTGCTGTTTCCATCCGGGAATGTCCAATTTTGAACCAAATCTGAAGTCTAGATTACCGAACGTACTTGTCGTTTGGATGATTTTTTTTATTTTAGACAATTTACATGAAAAACGTCACTTGTTCGCATTTTCACTGCTAGCTGGCACTGTATACAACAGATTAACACTGAAAATTAAAATTATATTTCCTCGCTGGAGAACCTAGAAACGAACCCGGGTTAGTTGCCTCAACGAACGTTATCGATGAAATTGAGCTGAACCTGAAATATATTTCAGGTTAGAGCTCAACTCGATGTTCAGTTCAATCACAGAGCACAGACATATAAGATAGAACAAATTTTCCCGAAAAACCTGCGTAAATATTCGAATAAAAATACGTTATAAATCATTATCGCATGCAATTTCGCATACTTGAATATCCATTGTATTCAATTTTGCACGTAAGATCCGTATACTATTTGCTCGAAGTCTGCTGGTCGATGATATCGTCAACAACGGCATGTTGCTACTTCCTGCTGGTATTTGAAAATGACAGTTATTTTACTTACACACATCGAAAAACTTGATTTGTATGTACCGCGTAAAAACCACGTTAATTGGAAAATCCGTGTAAAAAACCGCGTTTATTCGAAATTCCGCGTAAAAAAACCTCAGCAAAAGACTTAGAATATTTTTGGAAGTTTTTTTGCACGGATTTCGCAATTAACACGGTTTTTCAAAAAATATTCTAAGTCCTTTTGAATGCAAAAGACTTTCGGAAAAATGGAAGACTCCTTATGGCCAGTACCTCAATAATATGGACATTTTCGTAATGGACTTGGCGAGTAGGTGCCAGAAATTTATGTTTGACGTCATCTTGAAATCCAAGATGGCGACTGCTGTTTTCTTACGATTTATATAACCACATCAAATTTAAAATTTCAAATTTATTTTTGAGTCGCACGATTTTAAACTGCGCAAAATTAGAAATTTAAATTTAGTTTTGTGATTTTTGTTCAAAATCGTGCGATACAAATCGCACGATTTAAATCGAGCGACGACTAAAATCGCACGATTTTAATCTTGCTATTTTTATCGCTACATTAAATTTAAAATTTAAAATTTATTTTTGAGTTAGAGGTATTTCGAAACAAACAAGTTTTTTACACAAAAAGTTCAATAACTTTGTAACGGTTGAGATTTGATAGTATGTGTGGAACGATTTTTTCTCCAAATATGACAGTCAATCACCCCTTCCTAACCGTTCTTAACCGCGAACCAAACACCCTGTATGAGTATTCCTCATACTTACAACGATTAGTTGTATAAATAACATTTTTTTTCCTGCATTCGAAAAAAAATTTCCTAAAAAATCGTTTCAAATTTTTTTTTAAAAAATTGTCATCTCCAAAACAAAAATTCATGCAGGAATCATTTAGATACGGGAAAAATTAATTACGATCCATTGAAAAACAAAATTGAAGAAAATCGTTTGAGTGGTTTTTCGGCAATCGTGATCACGGTAAAATCAAGCCGTGTGGTGTCCGGCGGGCTGAAATCTTTTTGCACTATTTCAGCCAAGAATAGAACCTCTGGGAACTGCTGCCATGTCGTAAGAGGCGACTAACAACATGCTAGGAGTTCCTAGGTCGAGGTATTGCTCCGTACCGAAGACTTAACCTGGACGGACCTTAAGGTTTTACATCATAACCTTTATCCTTTCTGTATTTAGTGAATCACTGACATATAGTCACTTTTTTTGATTCGTTATTCTCGATTGTGTACCAACGTTGTAAGTTTCTTCTGGCGGTTGTATATTAGCCGTAAAGGACGAAATCTAGTCCTACACCAAGTAACAGAAAATATTAATATACCGGCACTTCCACACCAAGGTTTAACTTCCAAAGCTTTGGTTTAAAAACCGTTTTAAAAAAAAAGAAACTTTCATGTAGGAAATTTATTGAATTGGCCTAGATGTGTTAAATTAGGTATTTTTTTTATTGAATCTGGAACCGTCTACCGACAAATCTACATTTACGGATACCTCCAAAAGTGACTTTTTGAAGTCTCATGAAGGCCTGACACTAGCGTTATGATACCTTTGCTTTCCTAAACAGTGATAAAAACACTTCAGAACTTCACTTTGTCAGAAAATGTTGGGCCATCGGAAGCCAAAACTCCTGGTCTTTTCTTCAAAATCATCCAGTGCAGTACTCTACGTCACTCGTTCGAATTTGCACCGCTCATATGGTAGTCGGTATTTGCTTGTATTGCTGTTCTCCCATCCATTCTTCTTCTTGATCACCGAGGGATCCCCTGTCGTAGTGTTTATTATATTTGTTACGCATAATAAACATGTCGTTTGCAATTGGTATTTAACCCAATTATGGGAACGTGTCTGATAGGGAGAGTGGAAATGCCAACTTGTCATTAAAATTTCGTAGTGAATTTTTTCACATTCATTTCATCATCCTTTATACATTTGTACGCTTTCTTTGTACTGCAAATTTTGAAAATGATTATTGAAGTGTTAATAAGAAGCATTACTCCCGTTGGTCGGCTGTTCGGAGTTGAAATTGTTCGTTTCAAATTCTCGGAAATTAATCGCGAGCGACTTCGTACATATTGCTAAGATCATATTGTCAATAGATTAATAGACCTCTATCATATTCCACGCGGCTTTATCCTTTCATTACTCTCCACGGAAGAATAATTTTTAAAATGCCTATTTGAATGGATTCATATTTCTACTGTAGGTCGTACACCTGAAAACTTTGATCTAAAATGAAAAGACAAAGCGCGTGGGTACTTAGCTAAATCACAATATCTATCAAGATATATCCTGATTCATCTCCCTACCTATTAACACCAATCCTATGGATGATGCAGAGAATTCCTCGGTCATAATAGTCACAAGTGTTGAACTAACATTCCTTGCCATCCCAAAATTGACCTGCATGGGCGTGGCCATCTACGTTATTGATCCTACTATAATCTTAGTCTCTTTAGGTTGTACGTTGAGTATGATGAACTACTCCCAAGTATCATACAATTGGTTCAATGTGCAATTTCAACAGCCTTTGATCAATCTGGGAAACTCAGGAGCGGTCAACTAAGCTAAGCTAAGCTAATCGTGATCACGGAAAAATCATTTTTTGAAAAACACAATTTGAGAAAATCTAGTTTAAAATTTCAAGTTACCACAGCTCTTGGTAGACGAAGCGCGCTTGGAAGCGCTGTAACTTTCGATCTATATCTCGGATCTTTATTAAAAATTTAGGGTAATATTCTTAAGGAGTTGTATTTTCAGATAAAGTAATAAAAAACAGATTTTTTAAGAAATAAAAAGGTATATAACCGCTTAAGAAATATTTTACCCCACAGTCAAACTCGCGGGCAAGGAAGTCAATATTCTTTTGAAAACATTATTTGATAAAGTGTAATCAAATAATTATATATACTCGAGTGACACATTCTACATTTGATCAGTCTTAATATTTTTTGTAACCACAAAATTACATAATGGTTTTTACCAGCCGAGATTATTAAAATGAATTAGTAAAAGTTAGTGCATGATTAAGTAAAAAAATCAATAGTTGCCAATCTACTTTTACTATTCGATGTAGTCGCATTACCGACAGCTGTTTGTAGTACGAACTTATTCATACCAATGCTATTTTGCTACACTAGCACCTGCTATTTTTGGAAGTATTTTTTTATTCATGCGTCCCATTATTTCAGTTCTTTGTACTATATTGTAGAAAAATGCGTGACACTTTTCGGGACGTCAATCTATGCGAGACAAACATTTAAATCCAGAACTATTCCGTCGTATCCGGGAAATCTGGTCACTTTTTGCAAAATTTTATCAACCCAACATTACATGTTGCACCTTAGTTGTTTCATCTCTCATTTTCACACAAGAACTGGTGCAAGTTAGTGCATAAAAAAGAATGTCCATTTTAATTGCTATTACATTCTATATGGGAAAAGTTTTCTGGCTACGTACCACATGAAAAGGGAAAAACGTATGGCATAGCGTGGATTAAAATCATATTTTTCATAACAGTAGTTAATAAAAGTTTTGCTTAATAGAACTTTCATGCCGAATTTCTATTAAATTATTTTCCCAATGTTAAATAAACCAATATATTTAGCCTAATTGCTTTGGGATTGAAGAAGAAGCGTAGTGTTCGTTCAATACATGACTTACAAAACTGACAAAACGCTTCTAGGATTTTATCGAATCATTCAAATGTCCGCATGTTAAATGTAAAGTTACCATATATAACCGAAAATACTCATAAAGTTGTCTTATTTAGGAAGTTAGTTATGGATTTAGCGTTTTGACTTCATCTCATCAGAAGTCGACACTAACTTAGTGACAGAACTAAGCTAGCGCCGAGTTGATGCTAGCTCCATAAAACGAAAACGCTATTTGTGTTTCTGAACAAACCCCTAGTCCTACGTGATACCGCCGCTGGCTTAGTCCTATCACTAAGTTAGTGCCGGATTCTGATGAGACGAAGTCGAAACGCAATTTCCCCTTACTAATTTAGTTATAGGTTTTGTGCTCATCACGCGCAAAGATGGTTTTTAAACAATGTACTTCTTAATGGAGAAAATTTTTTTTTACCAAAATTGTACTCCACTAAATATACCATAGTAATTTAGGAAGGCCCATAGGCGGTTCCAGCTTGCTGGCAAAGAAGGGGCACACCTTTCAGACAAAAATATTGTCGAATTTTGGCAACTGATTTCTTCACGCGGCTCGTATTTAGGGATTGGCGAATATGTAGACACATCCCATCACCCTTGAATCACTCTTCGTTTTTCTCTAGGGGAACTGTGCCAAAGACGGACACGTTAAAGTTTATTAGCAAATTCGACTCATCGATTGATGCATTGCACGCAAATCGTAATTTGAGATCATAGTCCATCAATCTAGTGACTTATACTGATAAAATTTAAAACAGGGGCCCTATTCTCACAGTCACGCCACTTAGTGACTAGAAGGAAATTTTCTTCTAGTCACTAGGTGACGTGACTGTGAGAATAGGGCCCCAGAAAGGTGCTTAAAATGGTTGTTAAAAAGAGGAACAAAATCGGCATTTTTAAACTCGGATGGGAAAGACGGACACGTGGTATGGGTAATATGGACATACGGCACTTTTCTCTTTCATCAAATGTTAACATTCATTTTCGGCGAGTTACGGTTTGCCCGGAATTTTCTCTCAAAATGAGTTTTGACAGCATGCTTATTGGCCCTTCTCAAAAAAACACGCGAGAAATTTTGTTTTCGGTTGGTACAACACAATTTAGCGATAATAATAAAAAATAGCCCAAGGGTATGCAATTTGACGGCATTATGGTTTGTATTCGTGTAATAAACATGTCCATCTTTTCCCACCGTACTGTGTCCGTCGTAGCCAACATGACACCAAATTTTAAAAATGTTCCTAAATCATGAATGCCTTATTGAAATTTCTGTTTTTTTTTTCAACAGTCAAGCTATCAACCTAAAAATTAAAACAGGTTTAAATCGTTATTTTCTGGTGTTAAAAAATAATATCCGTTGGCACGCTTTCGAGAATTTTTTTTTGTTTTGCTTAAATATCTGATAATGCGCGTATTAGATAATAGCAGTATCTTTCGGAATCATTTGAGCTGAATTTTTCATTTTGTGAGAAACACAATTTGTCCATCTTACTCACAATGTCCGTCTTCGACGCAGTTCCCCTACTAATCGTCATAGAGTCCATTTCGCCATTGATTTAGTTAACATAAACAACACGTGGTGAATGTTTTTGTTTTCCAGTTATTCAAGTACAAGTTTACGCAATCAATTAGGATACGATGGGTTATATGAAGCGTTTCACTATAGCAGGTCTGTTAGCGACACAAACTTAGAAAGCATTTATAGAAAAACGAAATAACGTTATTAAAAATGGCTTCAAATTTAAATGTTAATTTAATTCAGTTTATGATTGCCAAATAGGATATCAAAGTTTGTTCTCATTAAAATGCCCTTTTTTGTTTATTTATTTTTCCTCGCCAGTACATCAAGTTGTCAGTTGCCATTTCCTGTGGCAAGAAAATCAGCAGTCCCATGATGGCTCAATTATGTTGTGGCCAAATCTAACCAGCTGTCATAACAGCAAGGACTTGCTTCGATGGTCGACAAGGGGGTCCAGTGGTGGTAAAGCTTTTTCGCCGACCCAGCAGGCAGTGAGGAACGCTGAACAGAAAATAACTTTGAAGCCTACTCCTCTAATCACCACCAAGGACTTTGACATTTGCGTGATCTCCCGGATTCCATCTGAAATGACTACTTCGGGGAGAGGCTGTACTCATACAGTTCACTTGATCCCAGGTCTAGCTGGTCTCATAACAGCCATATCAGTCCTGCACGGTATGCTATTCAACACGCACTCCTCTCTGTGTTGACTAGTTAGATGCCGTGGTCCATCCAGCGATTCCGGTTGGAGGGTGGCTTCTGGTTCACTGGTGCCCCGACGACTCTATACGGGTCGTTTGTCACGTTCGGTGCTACTCGGCGTAATCCCCTACGGTGGAGCTAGCATACGTCGGCGGAGAGTTGCCCGACGAAATATTGTCTCCCACTGACGCGTTGGCCTTGGTTAGATGCAGTACGGCAGTATGCCGAGGTCTGTCCAGCGATTCCGGGTGGAGACTTACGTCCAGTTCGCAGGTGCCACGACGATTCAAGCCGGCGATTTGCTACGGACTCCTCGAAATAGTCGCTGACGGTGGATCTTTCCTACTCGGACGAAGAGTTCCCGGCAGTGTAAGATCATCCGAAACCGATGCTATTCGGGCAGATGCCGAGGTCGGCCCTGTGTTTCTGGGTGAAGGATTCACTTCCAGTTCACAGGCACCTTGACGACCATTTGCCGGTGCTACTTCACGATCTATTCGAACTAGTTCCCGGCGGTGGGCCTAGCTTACTCTAACGGAGGAATTGTCTGCGAATACGAGAGGGGGGAGAATAACTTCCGGTTCTCAAGTACCCCGACGATGCGTGCGCTCAATCTAGTGCCCGGCGGTGGATCTAGCCTACTCCGTGGGCGTTGCTCCTCTCGCCAACTTCGTTGCAACGCTGACATGATCTGCACATTTGTAATGTTTACTGCGTCCCATTTTTCTTTGTCCGCGCACATTCTTAAGACAATATTCATGTTAACGTTCTCACCGATAATGGTTATCATTTCGTTTTGAATCGCGGGCATTCAAAGACCTCGTGATCAGGCGTTTCCTGTGCAGCACTGCACGCGATGCAGAACGGCGATATCGCGTGGCCGGACCTATTCAGACACTTTTTGAAACAGCCATGCCCAGGCAAGAACTGTCATGTGGAAGCTCTGTTAATCCTGCGCTCTGTTTACCTGTGGGTGTGCTGACAGACACGGAATTAGTCGATGGGTTCATCTTCCGATTACAGAGGTATCCCACTGATGTTGCCAGTAGCTTAAGGTATCAGCTCGGGCTCGTTTACGAACTCCTGCCTCGATCCCCTTAACACTCGCTATCTTCTTCGAGTAGAAGGTTTATGGGAATCGTTCCAGCTATCACATAAGCTGCCTCTGACGAGATAGTTCGATACGCGTTAGACACTCGCATGGCCATCAGCCTGAACGTGCTGTTCAGCCGAGATGCATTCCTCTTCGCCTGCAGTACCGTCACCCATACAGGTCCTGTGTATCTGAGCACTGATGTGGAGACACTCGCCAGTAGTCGTTTACTACTGCTGCTGATCGCCGAATTGTTGGGCATGATCCGAGATAGTGCCGAGATCACTTTTACGGCCTTCCCGGTCGATGTGGTTATTAAAGCTTAGCAGGTCGTCTATCATCACTTCCAGTTATCTAATTTCGCGCTTTGAGTTGATGATACACTCTTCGACCGATATTCTCGCCAGATGTACTGTATTTCGGTTGCTTATCAAAACCTTCTCGGTTTTGTGGTGAGGTAACGCCAGTTTCTTCTCACGCCTGCAGTCTTCCACTACGTCCATTGCCTCCGTTGTAGTAATATTTCTACTTTCTCTAGTGATTCGCCGATCACTAGGAGCACCAGGTCGTCCGCAAAACCGACAATCTTCACGCCCCTGAGGAGGCTCAGCACTCAGCACTCCGTCGTACATAGCATTCTAAAGAGTTGGGCTGAGTATGGAACCCTGTGGAACGCTCGCTGTTATGGTTACATTTCTTATTCCGGCGTCAGTTTCGTAGATTAGTTGCCGGTTCTGAAAGTAGCTCATCAGAATCCCACAGAGGTACTCGGAAGCTTTCTGTCTGTGCAGCAAATCGGCAAGCACTGTTGAAGGCACTATTAGTGCGTAGAAAACAATATTTCAACAAGGCCATACTAAATCCTTGTGAAATCTGGTTAGAAAATCCTAACGTGGTAGTTAAATTCATTCTAAGAATTATACCAGACTGGGATACTTCGCACCATCAGACAACGATGGTAACTCGTCGGCCTGAACCGATGCAATATTAAGCAGGGGTATACCACAATAGATCAACTCAATGGTCGCAGTGGTTCCCAATCCCAACAAAAAAAAGGTTGAAGGCGTTTTTATGACCAGTGCCACCACTGCGTTTACGTATACTGTGTCATTCTACGGATGAGTGTGCCATTTAACTTCAGTTATCACCGGATAGATTTCTGGAGGCGATGGCATTTTGATTCTTGTCAAGTTTTAATTCTAAGTCAGATATATTCTATAACAACACGACGTGCACGAGACAGGACACGGCAGCCTGTTGACGGGCAACAACGAGCCCGTCGGGATTCCCGAATTTTCGATAGCGGTATTACCGATACCACAACCCTAGTAGAAACTATACTTTGCTTGTTACTGGTCTAGTTTAGTCTACACATACACAGCCAATACATGTAGGGATCTTGGAAAATTGCAGACGTTCGACTACAGTTTTTCTTGTCAATATTAATGTTTGTGGCACATATAGTATGTGACACAATTATTAAAGCGGACAGGCCAACTGTGCAGCGCACAAAATGAAAATGATTCAAAATTATTCGGTAGTCAAATTATCAAACTAATGAAGAATTTAATCAACGAATCATTTTGAGCCTTGAATGAGGAAGAAACGTGGACAACCGAACCGACCGTTTCAATTTGGTGGGGGGGGGGGGGGTGATAAATCGTTGGAAGTGGCTTGGCTACGAGGGTTAATGTCACTCCTTTGGTCCTTTCCTGGGATGGGACAAAAGTATGAACCCTGTCCTGTCCAATGAGCCTAAGTAATAGCGCTTTTACTCGCTCTCTGGTATAAAGAAAGAAAAAAAGATGGGTGGGTAATGTCAGAGACATAACCGGAGTGAAGTAGAATACACTTTAGACCGGTAAATTCTGCTCTGGAATAAGCAATTTCTATGCGATTTTGTCGACTTCAGCACATTCATAGTTTATTTGGAGTATTTTTGGAATTATCAAGTTGACAATTTGCAACATTCTTTGAAAATATTGTTGAACTTTTATGAATGAAGGCACGCAAACGAGCGTTTGACCGTCGTCCTACTACCAGCATCAGAGAAGTAGCAGATCAGCATTTTTCGCTACATGGCCTGTACCAAACAAACCGCTCGTAAGTCCACCGGAGGAAAGGCTCCCCGCAAGCAGTTGGCAACAACCCCCTGGCAACCCTATACCATCATATGGAGTTTGACAGCGACCGACATATATGGGGCGTTATAGCTATAAAGCCCCAAACAAAGAATTATGTTCGGCACTATGCTCGATATTCAAGCATTCCACACGACGTTTTGCATCTTGTGGGATGATTTAATAATTTAATTTAATCGACATTTTGTAACTAAATACAGCTTCTAATCATTCGGTTCAAAATCAATGTTTTGCCTTTCATGGCAGTGATGCTGGCTGTACAGAGACGTCGTCCTTGACAGGGGGCTGGTTGGCAACGAAGGTCGTGTAAAAGTGCCCCAGTCACGGTTGGCATTAAGAGCCTCATCGCTACCGAACAGAAACAGTCGCCCTGCGAAAAATTCACAGCTATCAGAAATCGAGCGGGCCTAAATTGTGACCCAAAATAAACCACAAACCAACAAGTTGTTTTCAGAACCAGCCAATTATAAAGTATTATTATTATAAATGAAATTTTCCGTTGCCTTACAACCTCCCTCTCCCTTTCCTCCCGGCTTGAATAACTATCAATCTTGATGATGCTGTGCGGCGGGGGCACTAGTTTTTATTATGGTGGAAAATTTAGGTTTGCGCGTTTTTCCCAAAAGTTTTTAGCTGTGTTGTTTTCAAAGAAGTTGTAGTTGAATTCAAAATAAAATAGTTTATTTTTATTGTCAGAGATGCACCTTCCAACGAAAACTAGTCTGGCTCGCTTGGAATCGAATTGTACGGACCAACCACTGCTTTCACAAAATCCGTTATTTCAGTAATTGTACATTCTACAGAATTAGTCACAACTATTTCCAATCAGCGCAAAAATCGAAGGTTTTCATTCAATACAACAGCAGATTTTCACGTTTGAAAAAACAGGCAGCATTCTGGCCGAAAATTTTGAAACGGAGCACCTATATCGAAACGTTAGAAAACGTTCGATTTTTGTAAATTGAATCATTACACTAAAATGTCTATAAATCACAAATAACTTTTGATTTTGTGCCATTCTCGTGAAAGCGACGGTATTGTTCACAAGTGGCTCACTTACCATCCAACGCTCTTGACAAGCTGATGCTTGTAATAACAAAACTTCAATTTCATTCTTTGTCGATAAATTGATGGCCCTGAAAAGGGCCTTTTCTTTGGGCAGTGTTCGAAATTTACTTGGTGCTGGTGTATATGGTAACAGTTTTGGTTTCATCGAAGACGGCGTGCTTGGCCAACTCTTCTGACAGCAGCAAACGGACGGCGGTTTGAATTTTGCGGGAGATGCTGCAAACGAACTGCTGCATGCTGATGCTGGAAACGAACTGAGCGTGAGCAACAGCATGCTGAGTTTTTATACCTGACTACAGCACAATGTAAGCTCGTCCTTTTTTGTGTTGTCCTCAATATGTGTCCTTCGAAGCTCCACCCCTTCGTTGGTCGACCACATATTTTTGATAAAGAACAAAAAAAAAGGTCTCCCAACCTTTGAACGGAACGGATCGTTATATTTCACAGTGGTGCTCGGTGTGTAAATTTTAGTGAGTCAAAGTCATCCTTTGTTCGTTCGTTAGCAGCCGTTCTGCTGGTGCCGACAGTAAATCCAGTACATTGTTTTCGCTGGTGCGGAACAATCGACGTTGTTTGCAGATAAGTTTTGCTTTATTTTTTTTTCCTCGTTTGCTTTCTTTCCTTTTCCCTACTTTTACTCTACCTTGTAATCAAATAATAAGACACATTCCCGTTTATATAACGCTCTGCCCTCGTGCTTAAATGGCCGAGGGCGAAATACCATCTGATGTAATCATGGAAGTCCCTGATCCCCCTAATACTCGCATTGCTCCCCGTATAAAGCAGTACCCAGAAGGTTCCTCTGGGCCATGGGTGGTATATTTTCGGACCGGAGAGAAACCGGTTAATATATTAAAACTTTCTCGAGATCTGACTGCTAATTACCCGGCCGTAACTCAGATAACACGTGTTCGGGCAAACAAGATACGTGTTCTAGTGAGTGATCTCGGCCAGGCAAACGCGATTGCTTGCTGTGAGCGCTTTACGCGGGAATTTAAAGCGTACGTGCCTTGTGTGGCCTGTGAAATCGATGGGGTAGTGTCCGAACCGGGCCTGAAATGCGAAGAACTGTTGGAGCACGGGGTTGGCTGCTTTAAGGACCCCTCTCTTGAACAGATTAAGATCTTAGAATGCAAACAATTGTATACCGCAAACACCGAGGGAGGTAAGACTACCTACTCTCTATCAGGCTCGCTTCGGGTGACATTCGCCGGGTCCTCTCTTCCCAACTACATCCTCCTTGACAGGGTTCGCCTACCAGTTCGCCTGTTTGTACCGCGGGTCATGAGCTGCAGCAATTGCAAGCAGTTGGGCCACACAGCCACATATTGTGGAACTAAGAAACGATGCGGCAAATGCGAAGGAGAGCATGAGGATGACTCTTGCGACAAAGAAACTGAAAAGTGTATTTGCTGCGGGGGCCCTTCACATGCTCTTAAATCATGTCCTGCGTACAAGCAGCGCGGGGATAAAATTAAGCGCTCCCTTAAGGAACGCTCAAGGCGTTCTTATGCAGAAATGCTAAAGAATGCTTCGCCATCTGTCCTGTCCGAAAATCCCTATGCTGGTTTGGCTAACGTTGAGCAAGAATCTGACGACCCACGAGAGGGAACATCTTTGGTTAACCCAGGGGAATCCAGGAAGAGGAGAAATCCAGCCTCCCCTACATTGCCTCGTAAGGGTGCCAAGGTGTCGTCCACTCAGAGTGCGCCATCTACAACCAATAAATCCAACGGAAGTGATGCACAAAAGCCGAAGCAATTTGCTCCAGGACTTGGAAATATTAATTCTAACAAGGAGTACCCACCACTTCCAGGGACATCCAAAACCCCAAGTGTCCCCTTTTTTCAAACAGATACTCAGTCCAGTAGCGGACTAATGAAATTTTCTGACATAGTGGACTTAATTTTCACAGCTTTCAATGTTACTGATCCTCTTAAAAGCCTTCTGATACGTTTTCTCCCTATAGTGCAAACATTTTTGAAGCAGTTGACTACTAAATGGCCCCTCCTTGCAGCGATCGTATCCTTCGATGGCTAAGTCATCGAACGAGGTCACCGATTCGATCACTGTTCTACAGTGGAACAGCAGAAGTATCCTCCCGAAAATCGATTCCTTTAAATTTTTACTAAATAGTTTAAAATGTGATGCTTTCGCATTATGTGAAACTTGGTTAACTTCCGATATAAATCTCAACTTCCACGACTTTAATATAATTCGTCTGGATCGAGAAAACCCCTATGGAGGAGTACTTTTGGGGATCAAAAAGTGCTATTCTTTCAACCGAATTAACCTCCCTTCGACACCAGGCATTGAAATTGTCGCTTGTCAAGTTTTAATCAAAGGTAAAGACCTTTGCATTGCTTCCATCTACATTCCTCCTAGAGCCTCGGTAGGGCACCGAACGCTTTGTAATATCACGGAATCCTTACCGGCACCGCGGCTAGTTCTGGGAGACTTTAACTCGCACGGTACGGTATGGGGCTGTCTTCATGATGATAATAGATCAACATTAATCCAAGATCTTTGCGATAATTTCAACATGACCATCTTAAACACGGGAGAAATGACGCGGATTCCTACACCACCAGCACGCGCAAGCGCGTTGGATTTATCGCTTTGCTCGACATCGCTACAGTTAGATTGCATGTGGAAGGTGATCCCTGATCCCCACGGTAGCGATCATTTGCCTATCGTGATTTCAATTGCTAACGGTTCAAGACCATCGGAAACAATCAATGTATCGTATGACCTCACACGGAACATTGATTGGAAGAGTTACGCGACCGCGATATCCGTTAAAATCGAATCCACTCAAGAACTTCCTCCGGAGGAAGAGTACAGGTTTTTGGCTGGCTTGATTCTCGACAGTGCGAATCAAGCTCAGACTAAACCAGTACCCAGCGCGAATACCCATAGACGGTCTCCCACCCTGTGGTGGGATAAAGAGTGCTCAGAGCTGTACGCGGAAAAGTCCACTGCATATAAGGCCTTCCGGGAAGACGGGTTACCCGCTAGCTATCAACAGTACGCGTCGTTAGAAAGGCGAATGAAGAGTCTAATGAAAGCCAAAAAACGCAGTTATTGGCGCCGGTTCGTCGACGGGTTAACGAGAGAAACAGCGATGAGCACTCTTTGGGGTACGGCTCGACGTATGCGTAATCATAATAGTACCAACGAGAACGTGGAATATTCAAACCGTTGGATATTCGCTTTCGCCAAGAAGATCTGTCCGGACTCTGTCCCGGTACAGAAAACGTACCGCGCCGCGTCTTCTCACGATACCGCGAACGAAACACCGTTTTCGATGGTGGAGTTCTCACTTGCTCTCTTATCGTGCAACAATAACGCCCCAGGGTTAGACAGAATCAAATTCAACTTGCTGAAGAATCTGCCTGACACTGCAAAAAGGCGCTTGTTGAATTTATTTAACAAGTTTCTTGAGGGTAACATTGTCCCTTATGAATGGAGGCAAGTGAAGGTCATCGCCATCCAAAAACCAGGAAAACCAGCCTCCGACCACAACTCGTATCGGCCGATTGCAATGCTGTCCTGTATTCGGAA
The DNA here is from genome assembly GCF_030247195.1 of Topomyia yanbarensis. NCBI lineage: Eukaryota > Metazoa > Arthropoda > Insecta > Diptera > Culicidae > Topomyia > Topomyia yanbarensis. Next base: position 182,363,265 of record NC_080670.1, on the reverse strand, counting down.
GTTATTCGAGAAAATGATCTTGTTTCGCCTCGACAATTGGGTTGAAGCAAATGGCTTACTGTTAGATACACAATTTGGCTTCCGCAAAGGCAAAGGGACGAACGATTGCCTTGCGTTACTTTCTACAGAAATCCAAATGGCCTATGCTAACAAAGAGCAGATGGCATCAGTCTTCTTGGATATTAAGGGGGCTTTTGACTCAGTTTATATCAACATTCTGTCAGAGAAGCTGCACCAGCATGGTCTTTCGCCAATTTTAAATAACTTTTTGCTAAACCTGTTGTCTGAAAAGCACATGCACTTTTCGCATGGCGATTTAACAACATCGCGATTTAGCTACATGGGTCTTCCCCAGGGCTCATTGGCAAGACAATCGTCAATGTCATTCACGTAGAAATTGTAGAGCAGGGGACTTAGCTGCTCTACAATTTCTACGTGAATGACATTGACGATTGTCTTGCCAATTCATGCACGCTAAGGCAACTTGCAGACGACGGCGTGGTCTCTGTCACAGGGCCCAAAGCTGCCGACTTGCAAGGACCATTACAAAATACCTTGGACAATTTGTCTGCTTGGGCTCTTCAGCTGGGTATTGAGTTCTCCACGGAGAAAACTGAGTTGGTTGTTTTTTCTAGGAAACGTGAGCCGGCGCAACTCCAGCTTTTAATAATGGGTGCAACGATCAACCAGGTTTTCACATTTAAATATCTCGGGGTCTGGTTCGACTCTAAAGGCACCTGGGGATGTCACATTAGGTATCTGAAACAGAAATGCCAACAAAGGATCAATTTTCTCCGAACAATAACTGGAACATGGTGGGGTGCTCACCCAGGAGACCTGATCAGGTTGTACCAAACAACGATATTGTCGGTGATGGAGTACGGGTGTTTCTGTTTCCGCTCCGCTGCGAACATACACTTCATCAAACTAGAGAGAATCCAGTATCGTTGCTTGCGCATTGCCTTGGGTTGCATGCACTCGACCCATACGATGAGTCTCGAAGTGCTGGCGGGCGTTCTTCCGCTAAAAAATCGATTTTGGGAACTCTCATATCGATTGCTCATCCGATGCGACATTCTGAACCCGTTGGTAATTGAAAACTTCGAGAGGCTCGTCGAGCTTAATTCTCAAACCCGATTTATGGCCTTGTACTTCGACTACATGGCACAGAGCATTAATCCTTCTGCATATACTCCCAACCGTGTTCGTTTGCTAGATACTTCTGATTCTACTGTATTCTTCGACACATCCATGAAGGAAGAGATTCGTGGAATCCCGGACCATATACGCCCGCAGGTGATCCCCAATATATTTTATAATAAATTCCGAGAAGTCGACTGCGACAAAATGTTTTACACTGACGGATCAAATCTCGATGGGTCCACTGGCTTCGGTATATTCAACAATACTATCACCGCTTCATTCAAGCTCAATGATCCCGCTTCAGTTTACGTCGCAGAGTTAGCTGCAATTCAGTACACCCTTGGGATCATCGACACTCTGCCCACAGATCACTACTTCATCGTTTCGGACAGCCTCAGCTCTATCGAGGCTCTTCGTGCGGTGAAGCCTAAAAAGCAATTACCGTATTTTCTGGGGAAGATACAGGAGTCCTTGTGTACGTTATCTGAAAAATCTTATAAGATTACCTTTGTTTGGGTCCCCTCTCATTGTTCTATCCCGGGCAATGAAAAGGCCGACTCATTAGCAAAGGTGGGCGCATTAAATGGTGACATATACGAAAGACCAATCTGCTTCAATGAATTTTTTAGTATTTGTCGTCAGAGGACGCTCAACAGTTGGCAAACCTCGTGGAGCAATGGGGAACTTGGACGATGGCTACATTCGATTATCCCAAAGGTATCAACGAAGCCTTGGTTCGGGGGGATGGATGTGGGTCGGGATTTTATTCGTGTAATGTCCCGACTTATGTCCAATCACTACACCATGGATGCGCATTTGCGGCGTATTGGGCTTGCGGAGAGTAGTCTGTGCGCTTGTGACGAGGGCTATCACGACATCGAACACGTTGTCTGGGTGTGCGCCGGGTATTGTGACGCCAGGTCTCAGTTAAAGGAATCCCTTCGGGCCCGAGGTAGACCACCCAATGTACCAGTCCGAGATATGCTGGCAACTCGTGATTTCCCCTATATGTCCCTTATTTATACCTTCATAAAAACGATAAATATCCCAATTTAGCACCTCTCTTTTATTTCTCGTTTTTAGAGTTTCCTCCTGCCTTGTGGAACCGATCAGCTCCAGAGTGCCACTATGTAACCGCCGTCGCCCTTACCACTACGCCTGCATAGAAGGAAACTGAAGCGAGAGCGACTCGAGGACCGATGACTTTTGAAGGATTCCCCGCGGGTCCGAAGAATACCATCCGCCAATCCGGTACTCGACGACTTACTAGACTGAGGCGCAAATTTGATACGCTGATCTCCCCCCCCCCCCCCCCCGCCGTTCGAGCGAAAGTTGCAAGTTTTGCTCTTCTTTCCCTGTCTCTCCCCTGTCTTTGATACAACTGCTGCTACACTGATGCGGAAATAAGCCACCCTTTGAATATCTTGACCAAGCATAAGTTTTATTTAAAAAATTCAAATTAGTATTCTGTATTCCTAGTTTTAAGATAGCTATAATTTTTACTCTTTATTGAAACTCTTGTCCTCCATCTTGTAAATAGAATTGAATCCCTAGTTTTAAGATTTCTGTGAAATTTCTCATAAATATTTGTTCCCCCTTTTGTGTACTAAACTATATTGTTAGTTTTAAGATAACCGTAAAATATTTCGTAAAATACTATTACTCCCCCTCTTGTATATCAAAGTGAATCCCTTGTTTTAAATTTTTTTCATAAAAAAATCTTTTGGCCCTCTTTTGTATATTGAATC